>NC_140779.1:610202-666790 GCF_044657685.1 Stegodyphus dumicola | reverse complement strand
TTGTGCTCAGCGTAGCAGAATCACCATTTTAGAAGTGATCGTTATGCTCTCATCGAGGCTCCATACGGTGCAATACGCTCAGCAGATGATGGGACAAGGCAGATACAACAAGATTACCTCACGGGTTACTTCCCGAAAGTATGCAAACCCCCAAATCATCGAAAGGTCCCATTTTACTTTAAGCGATTCTTAAGAAGAAACGCAAGATGCGAGCGCAGAACACCTGCACATCTAGAAGATCCTAAGATTTATATATAGCAATGCCCATTACTTTCAATTATAAGACAAATTTCCCGGGATTTGGAAAAAAATGCCAGAAAAAATTTTATTCTACAATACCAAGATTTATTCTACAATACCAAGTGCACTTCAACAATTTATGAAATATATTACTGAAAAGGAACGCAATGGGATTATAAGTAAATAATCATATTACATGAGTGAATATGCAAGTATTTAAGAGCAATTAAATTTTTAACATATCCTGTCCACATATGCAAAGATCCAGTCCAAAACAGAAAATTATATCTTCTAATTTCAGTCTGTATAATGTTGCATAAGTTTTCCTTCCTTACTCTAATCAAATTTTCAGTCAAGCGTGGTTTACTCAATATTTGTGCTCTCAACCTGATGGCTGCGTATGCTGAGCCGATGGGTAATCAATCGTTTCGGCAATTCCGCACAGGATTTCAAATTATTTCCCTCTAGAGTTCTTACTGAACGAGACGGGCTTTCAAAATATAGTGTTACGTTATTTTCTTCCTCATGTTCGTACGGGGTTCGTAGATTTGGAGTGGAATTACGGCGATACTTGATAAAATATCGAAACACACTTTATTTAGCCAATATTATTCAGGACAGCTCCAAAATCACGTTTACAATTGTCGAAGAACTACTATAGACACGCTGCAACAATCAGCGACACAGCCTTCAGGCAATCAGGCTATAACGATGAAAACAGCTTAACTGTAAAGCACCAGAGTACACCTCCCAACTCTGCTCGGTCGTTCTCGGAACGCCACTTACTTTCGAGATTCTCTACGCTATAACTCACGATGCATTCGACGATACCCTAGAGTACAGCTCCTGACTCCTCGGTTCAGTCGCTCCTGGAGCTCAACACACTCTCTCGATGACGCACTAACTGCGACTCACTGAGAGACTCTTTCGGTGCACTGGACGACCAATTTGGCACTAGGCACTCACTGATTAACTATAAACTCGATGGACTCCGCACTAATTACGTACCAGCAGGGTTTATAAAGCTTTTAAGTTCGTGTTCGAGAACATTCTAGGCTGAACCGGTAAAAATTCCTTCAAGAAGGTTCTCCAACCGTCTATGGCAAATTGCCAATTTTGTCGCCAAATGTCGCCAAGAGAGCGATTTCGTGCCAGATGTCAAATGTGGCAATCTGCCTTCCCTTCCCTTTGTCTGGCAACCCTAAACTGTTTTGCGGAGAGCTATCTTAACGCGCCTGGACATTTCGTAATACTGCCCCACCTCAAGAACTGCACATCCCAGGCTACACAACCCTAAGGCAGAAGCCAAATTCGATACAAACAAAACGTAGTAAAACTATAGTGACGTGATCGAAGTTTATTTGCAAATAATCGTTGTTATCATTATTTACGCATAAGGATTATTTTTTCTTTTAATGTCAGTATTTTAAAGGAATAGCTGCTTTTGGCAACTTTTATGTTTCACGTTAAGGTACGTGACACGATATGTTGCCACTACGTTAATTTTTTTATTCATATTTGGAAAATTTGTTATATTACATTAAATTTAAATCATGACCTCATTTGTATTACCTAAAGTGTTAAAGATCTTCGTTTCCTGGCTTGGAACTAAAAATTATTTTGTATCGGTGGTTGCTTGGAGAGAATGAACTGATTTTCTTCAAGCTGAAATGTTTCTATGCATTTCCTCTTCAGGCGTATTTTAAATTAACAGTACCTTAAGTTAACTTACCTTAAATTAACAGTTCGTTTTATATTCCGTTTTTTACTAAAATTTAATTATTTTATTTACAAAAATTTAGTTTTAGTCTACAGTTTCTTTCTCTTGACAGTTTAAACTTCTGTAGGTATTTAACGTATTTTATTTGAATTATTATTTTGCTACAGTTCTATTATTTTTTATTTTTTCAATTTACTAAAATACCGAAACGCAAAAAGGTATTACGGGAGATGAAGACGTGAAGCATTACAGAAAAATGAAGAAAATCGACTACCCCCATAGCACAAAACATCCTAAGGATGTCCTATTTAAGTCGCAATATCCCGGGATATACTTAGGATGTCCTAAGGATGTTGATTCTCAGATGTCCTGAGGAGATCGTAATTTAACATCCTGAGGATGTCTTATTTAAGTCGCTATGTCCCGGGATATGACAGGATGTCCTGAAGATGTTGATTCTCAGATGTCCTGAGGAGTTCACCAATTTCACATCCTGAGGACATTCATTTTGCATTGTCCGGAGGACTTTCGTTGTCAAACATTTTGAGGATATTTGTTCTCAAATTTACCAGTTTTAATTTTTTTGACATTGCACATCTGAAACTTGCACATTATTTTATTTTTCATATGTATTTTACTAAGTTGTTTCTAAATGCTGTACATTAAAAATATTGATATGATTGATGATTTATTCTTGTTATTTTTTTATTAATTTTAACTGCTATTTTTTCTGAGGTTTTTAAAAATTTATTTAGTCATGGAAAAGATTTTTTTCAATGGATTAGCATTTTCTAGAATATTTGCAAAAGTCTAAATAACATATATTTTTTTTTATAAAAAATGTATAAATTACATGTATAATTACTTACAGATTACAAACCCTACTACAAATATAGGTAAAATTAGATATAGATATATTTAATTACGGAAACGAATTTTTTTTTAAATTTGGATATAGAGACATTAGGTATTTTTTTGGAAGCAGGAAACATGAAAAATTAGCAACTGCCTTCGCCGGGAATCGAAGGACGGACCTCTGGAATACCGGCTCAGTGTGCAGAACCACTACACCACGAAGACACGCTAGGTGTGGTGGTGGTGTATTTAATTATGGCAAAGCACACTAGGGCTATCTGCCTAAGGGGAGGGATGTCTTCGTGGAGGACTTTCTAAGGAAAACTGGCTCGTATACACGTTACACGTGGGGAAAATCACGAAAACACCCATGCAGCCAACCCGTTCGCGGGATTCGAACCTCGGATCGCACTACCAGGGTTCAGCGATTTTACCGCTCGGCCGCTGGTGGGCCGAAGACACGCTAGGAAAGCGGGAGAAAATACCTTATATTACTTCTCTTTTTAAAGGCCGACTTTTTTTTAAGGGGATCCAATCACTAAATCCTGGGTGTGGATATACCCCATCCAACACCTTTTTAGTTCGGGCGCCACTGTAGAGACATTAGGATTTTTTTGGGAAGCCGTAGAGTTGAAAAATTAGCAACCGCCTTCGCCGTGAATCGAACCAAGGACCTCTGAAATACCGGCCCAGCGTGCAGAAGTATTACACCACGAAGGCACGCTAGGAAAGAGGGAGAAATACCTCATAAGGAATTTTTTTTTCCTCTAATTACAGGACAGAAAATATTTTTCAATCGCGCGATCTGCTATTGATATTGAATTACAGTCGTGCGATAATTTCGCAGTAAAGATACATCTCTGATGACTATCCAAGATTCTAGAAACTTTGGTCTTATATAGAGATGGTCGTCTTATAGAAATAATGCTTAATATCAATATTTATGTATAATCTCAGAACTATTGGTCACTTTCAGAAGTGGTCATTTGAGAGCCGATATTCTATATATTTATTTACTGATACTCTCAGATTCCAAAATTTGTTTATATTCTCAGAAATATTGGATGGAAGGTGGTCGTCCCATACATGCAAAATTTTACATTTCATTAAGAATGAATTCGGCATTATTTAACTATTTCCCTATTAATTAATTAATTAGATAAAGAAAAAATTAGGAAATAGTACTGTTTATTACGGAATAATGTAGGAAGTTCTACAGAACTATATTCTTTCGCGTCATTGCACATTGTATCCGGCAAACTACTAGTTCCTCGTATTCTTCCGCAAATCCGTAAACATCTGTCTGATTTGAAACGAAATCCAAAATGGCTGCGCCATGAGGTTAACTTGTATGGATATTTTTTGTTGCATGAAAGGTAAGTTCAGTTGCAATACTTGTATGTTTACTTTTTTTTCTTTTCGAATGTATGTTATTTATGTCATTTTGACAGTTAAATGTTTCACAGCTTTATGAATTGTTACCATTCTGTCGTGAATTACGTGTATCTCAATGGCTGGCTGTCTTTTCAAATATCTAATTTGCCCTGCTATCCAAATGTTTATGACTGAATTTTTTTTAGTCTAGTTTATGCATTCAGTTTCAAAATAATATGTGTGATCAGATTGCTTATTATTTTATTGCAGCAATAAATTTATGTTAAATAGTTTGAACAATTGTATAAAAATAAGAGTTTGCATTGTTTTGTCCAAAATATGTATGGATTAAGCATTTTTCAAACTGCATATCATTTTAAGATTCAACTTGCAGGAAGACAAAATATGGTCATTCAATCAAATGCTTATGATTGCTTTTAACATTTTCTCATAAATATTGTTTGCATTTTTATTGTATTTTAGATACTTTAGTTATGTAAAGTGAACATGAGAATATTAGGAAAGCTCAAGAATATGAATAGCTACCATAATACAGATATTTTTTCATCGAGCCCATTGTTTTAGAAACCAATGCACCATTATTATACGCTGGCTTATTTTATAGTTATATGCAGTTTAACTTTATGTTCATGTTACTGTAGTATTGTCATTATAATAAAAGTATTGATAATTTTTGGTGAATCTTGCAAGTTGCCTAACATTCAGAATTATTACTACCGAATTTTAACGATAGGTTTTTTCGAGTTGACATAATCTGTCTGATAAATAAAATAAACTGGTGTTTAAATTATATGCATTTCTCTTAATGTTTCATTGAAAGTGAGATGGAAATATAAATGCTATCCAGAAAAGTGAATTCTTTTTGCCTGAAGTAACAAACTGTACTAAATGATTAATGTTTATATCATTTTAGAAATGTCAATATTAAAGTTTCTCCCCCTTCTCTTCTTTGATTTTGAAATAATTTATAATAAAATAATATATGCATAAGTGTAATTAATGTAAAGTGTCATTCAATAATATAATTTATTTTTAATGATATTTTTATATTATCTGGGTTTTCTTTTGGTGTTAGAAGGAGGAAAAGACTGTAATGTTTTAATTAAGGAAATAATTAAAACATTACAGTCTTTTAAATAACACAGTTACAGTAATGTTTATTGAAGCAATCAGTACTGTGTGATTGCCAGTGATTGAATAATGTTAAAATGCATTGTTCATAAGGAAATCTTTGTGTTATAGATTTTATTTTGACACAAGCTGAAATTTGAATTATTGGAAGCACTTTGAAAACCCGAATTATTTCCTGAATCATTAATCAGGCCAATATATAACATACAAATTTTCATACAAAATTATTTCTTTGAGCATATTATAAAGAGCTCATTTAATTTTATTATTTGTACAAATTTTAGACAAAAGTAGCATGTAACAGTTAAAGATTTATTGAAGCCTACTTGTTACTTGTAGTAACAAAGAAGTGTGAAAGATATTGCCACATTAGTGAACATGACTATCATTGATGCTTAGTTTAGTAATTTAATAATATATTGAGAAATGCTGGGAACTTTCAGAAGTAGACATTTTGAAAATGATGGGCTTGATAAGAAATTTACATGGTTTTATTATTTATTCTTTAGTTAAGAATGGATTTTAGATGTTCATGTGAAAGAATTCTGTTTAATTATATGTGAAAGAATTGGTAAAGTTTGGCATTTAAAAAAATGAATTAATAATATGCAATTATCTTTTTATTATACATATATTACTATATATTTCTAATGCGCTATGTAAATGTCAGTGCTAAACAATTGAGATACTATTGTCAGGGCAATCTTTTCTTATACATGAAAAATTCTGATACGCTCTTATCATCTGCCCTCACAGCTTCAACTTATGCTAAAACAGCAAGAGTATGCACATGATAATAGCAAACTATTAATATGCATACCACACACATGTATTTATATGCTTTATATTTAATCTTTATTTCTGAATAGTATTCCATTGGATGAAAAATATGTGAATATTGACCCAATGTGTATATTTGTGTGTGTGTGTGCATCCTAAAATTTCTTGTTTCTTATAAAGTGCTTATTTGAATTACTACTTGTGAACAGAGCAGTAGATATGAACCATAAACTAACCATTTTGCCAATTTTCACAGCTTATATGCATTTCTCAATAGATAGTCAGAAAGCACCAAAATTTGTAATAATGTTAAGTTTAAATGATGTTCTATACTTTTGTGTTAATTTTTCTATTCTATTAATTCTATTACTGTGTTATCAAACTTTCTGCAGGAATTTCAACTGGTTAAGATGTTATTACCATGTGGAGAAGAATTTGGTTTTCAAGCTAGAAAAAATTGCAGCTGAAGGATTTTGTAGAAGGTCAGTCAAACTGGTTTTAGTTAATTATAATTTAATTTTGGGTGAAGAATTCTCAAATTTATTTATCATAAGTGTCTAAAGGTCTTCTAAATTAAATTCTGCTTGTTTTTGAAATTTTTCATGACATTCATTCTTTGATTATTATTATTTTTTTTTTAATTTACTAACTTATATCCAGGTACATAATGTTGCATTTAATACCATATCTTAAATATTGTAAAATGTTATAATAATACATTTCACTTAAAAATGTGGTTGTGACAGTAAATTTTCTGTTACATTTAATCATATCTATAAACATTGGTATACATCATTTTTCAATAATCTGTATATTATTTTGTGCATTTCTTTTACATCCAAGATCTGGCATATGACTTGGGCCCACCAGCGACCGAGCGGTAAAGTCGCTGAACACTGGTAGTTCAGTCCGAGGTTCGAATCCCGCGAACAGGCTGGCTGCATGGGCGTTTTCGTGGTTTTCCCCATGTGTAATGTGTATACGAGCCAGTTTCCCTTAGAAAGTCCTCCACGAAGGCATCCCTCCTCTTAGGCAGATAGCCCTCGAGGCTTTGCCATACTCACACACACACACAATGGCATATGACTTGCTTTTCAAACTGATAACATGGTGTAATAATGTAATCTAATGGTTAAAGTTTACTATGGAACGGGCCAAATTTAATAAATTATTCTTTGATAGAAATTTATTCATGTGTTCAGTGTGTCTTATCTCTTTAAATTGCTAAAGTAAATTTTATGTAGTTGCATTTAGGAATTTTGACTGTATCAGAGTAACTTTGTTTCAGTTATTATAACATGCAAGGGAAAAAATTCATTCATAGCTCCGTTTTTAAAATTAGTTAATTAAAGTCCTTAATAAAGAGGGACGTTTTGTTGTTTTTAATGTCGATAGAGTTTAATTCAAAAATATGCCACATTAAGGGTTACTTTTTAACCTAATTTAAAATTTTCATTACTTTAACATGTCCAATAATTGTTATTTTAACTCCGATATTGTAATAATATCAAAATTCCTTACTTTTTGATAGGTAATCCAAATGTAAAACAAGAAAAGAAAAAATTAAAATCTAGAAGTATATTTATTTCATACATCTAACAAATAAAAACAACACAAGCACTTTTTACTGTCTATCTGCATAGTGTGGCATGTCCCGTAAGACTGAGATTTGTATGGTCAAATCCATGTTTCAGTTAAAGGAAAATGCATGCACAGTCTTCTGATTTTTCCTTCGATTAAGGATTCTGTATATACTAGCATAAGAAATATATTAGTTAATGCAGTGTTATACATCAGTATTTATAGACAATTATTGTGGCTATGTTTATTATAATTTTGTTCACTGTAATGGCTGGAGTGCCTAAACCATCATGCTGTGTAAACAAAACTCAAATCTTCATCTCTGCATACTGCTCCACTAGTGTTTAAACCACTGAAATGGTGATTATGGTAGAACATCTTTGGTAAAAATTTACTCTACTGTAACCCTTGGTGAATCGTTTCTTTTTTTTATATCAAGATTGTCACCTGAGAGGATCGGCACCAATTTCAAGGTGGCCGCTACACAAAACCAAAATAAGAAGTCAAAGACATACACAAACTCTGTGTCCATGTATACATCAACCTATTAAAACAGAGAACTGCACAAACTGGGCATACCATACAGTAAAGATTAACCACATGCCTTAACTTTGTCCATGTACACATTGATCTATTTTCACTCTAAGAAAATCAGAAAGTTAAAAATATCATAGTTACCAGAAAAAATTTGCCACTGTCTTAACACACAGACAACCAAAAATACACAAACAGAGAGGAATAAGTTACCAAAAATACATATTTCCTAACATAAAAACATTAAACAACAAATCTTCTAACAAAAATTAACACACAGAGACAAAAAAATAAATGAAACGTCATTTTTTTAACATATCTTTTTTTCACATTCATATGTTTAGGCTTCCCACCACCATCCTCCAGGTAAGCAATTCAATTCAATTTTTCGTCTGTTAGTCACCTCAGACATACTCAAACGATGGTACCCACACCAAAATAATAAATAGCATGTTCAAAATACAAGACCATACCACTTCCGTGCAACCAAACACAGCAATTGAAAAGAATGGTAAGAACCAAAAACCTGGGACCGTACAAAAGGTTTACTATTAAAAAAAGTAGCCCAAAACTAAATTTATCACAGCACGTTGGCAATATTTGCAGAAATAACTCCTTTTTATTGACAAAAAAAAAAGTTTTTTTTTTCCCAAAGGCTACTTTCGCCAACATTATCAACATTAGGGTTACCGAAAAACTTATTTGACGCAATGGGCTTCCACATTTCACAAACAACCAATACCACTTTGCGATTTTTTTTCAGACAGAAACCAAGGTGTACCATACAGTAAAGATTAACCACATCTTCATTTACTACTGTTACAAGTACTTCTTTGGTAAATTTCTGCGGTTAAATTCAAAAGTTTAAAATTGCATTAACATGATCAGATTCAGAGTCATAGCTAGGGTTTTCAGCGCTCAGGGACAACTGAAGATTTTGCGCCCCCTACTGCTTGCCAAGGATGGAAAACATTTAATTCTAAAATGTTCTAACATCAGTTTGGCGCCCCTTGGATTCTGCACCCGGGGACAGATGCCCCCCTCTAGCTACGCCCCTAATCAGATTTTATTTTCTGCACGTAGCTAACAATTACTTATGTGTTGTCAGATAAATGTTACCAGATGCAGTTAATTATTTTTTACTTGCCAATCTCATGAGACAAGTTTTTTTTGCTCCTGCAAGACTTTACTTTGTGTTGCAAAATAAATTCATTCTCACTCTTTTTGGACTTGCCTACACATTAAATTTAAAATAGTTTTATGAATAGGTAAGATGTGATTATCATAATTTTGTTTCTCTCTTTATCTTGGCAACTTTATATGTTGATTCAGTATCCAGGTTACCTACCAGTGGCTGATTGATAAAACTGCTCATATGTTCGTTCAGTTGGTGGTTTGAGTTTATTTTCTGACATAAAAAATTTTAGAAGGCATCCCCCATGTTTATTTTACTATCGAAAAATCAAATAATTGCTACTCTGTTTATAGGTACTAAATGTTAAAATATTTTAAATGCTTTCTTTAATTTGCATTCTAATAGTCATTTGTTTAAATTTAATTATGAATTATATTCACATATAGTGATTGTGAGTGTTTTTTTATTTTAGGTGCTGTGAAAGGCAATGACAGAGATCCAGTTTATCAAAAGTTCTTATATACATAAGAATACATGAATATAAGATTGTTTTTCATGAATTCAAATAAAATGTGATAAATTGGATTAATAAAAACCATTTTGAATTTTGAAAAGTGTTTTTCCTCTGTTAATCATAATATAGTGCCATAAATTTCTGAATGTGTTTATTTTTCATCCAAATAAATAGCTTTACAAAAATTTGTCATATTAATAGATATTGCATAATTTAGCATTATTATAAATATTTATTATAGCAGATTTAGCTGAACTACGTTTTTAGTCTCTTTGCAGATGAAGTCACAAAGGTAAGTGGTTAGATATTTTTCTGTATTCTCCATTAAGTAATTTTATCTGGTAAATTACCATTACGGTGAAAGAATAAGCTTTGCTTGAAGATACAAAAATTTGCAGATATTTCAAAAAATTGGTATACGTAAAAAAGTTCTTAAATTGCCACATATGCGAAACTGAAAATGTTATATATGAAATAGTTCAGAAATATAAATATTTTCACTATTTTTTAACTATAATTCACTGCATTTGTTATATATAATCACAGTTTAAGGTAGCAGTGCTTTTCTCACTGTGATTTCTCGTGTATTTCGATTCATAAATACAGGTACGTAAATCCACGTATTTTGATTTCTCTTTTGAGACTGAATAAAAAATGAACTAAACATTCTCGTTGACATTGAGAGTTGAATAAAAGCTCACCTCAAAATAAAATGAATTAATAAATTTATGGAAAATTTTACATTGCATATATTGAGCAGAAAGAAACTGAATATACTTAATGGAATTAATAATTGGTAGAGTTGATAGCAGAATAAAATGCCTTAATTGCATAGTAAACAGTAGATCTTTTGAAGTTTTTCTATGTTGCGTAAAATGCAGATTTAAATTTTTTATATTGATTGTCATATAAATGGCAATTACTGTTTTATTTTGCTCTGAAATGAATGGTTAGTAATAAAATTCTGGATGAGACAACCTTTAACATGCGCTAGAATTTACAAAGTTTAATTTGGTGCTGATTTCAACGGGTAAATTTCATTTTACTGAATTTTGCTTAAAATAATACCAATGAACCGTTGCAAATTATTTTCAGAACTTTTTTTTTTAATCTAAAAGGGCTATTAGTTTTGAAATGTGACTTCATATCGTCAGTCGTAAACTTTCGCTTTTCATTCAAGTCTTGCCATTTGGCAAAATTTAACATATTTACCTTTAAAATCTAATATATTATTGATTAACAAGCCAAGCTATTTAAAAGCATTACACACAGTTCTTAACAATGCTTTTTTTTTATTTTTAATCTGATTGATTTAAAATGCATTTAATTCGTGATATATCTAATTGAAAACATTTTAATATTTCTACATAATTACATGATATATTTCTTCATTTTTCAAATATATAGAAGATATATAATTTTCTGGTGTCAGTATCTTATAAAATGTTTTGCTATTTCCACTGCCCCGTCTGTATTGATAATCTATGCATTCATAAACTTTTAGCCTCTTTGAGTGACTGCTAAAATCTGAGGCCAGATTTTTTTTTTTTTTTTTTTAATTTTGTGAGCAGAAAGAGAATTTTAGAAGAGCTTCTTGAGTTACCTTTTGAATGATATAAAGAATTGTTAACATAATGTCAAATTTTTACAACTAAATATTAAATATATAAAAAAGCCTGCAGCATTCTCATGTTACGAAAACATATTTATTTATTCTGAGGCTAGGAATTGATTTAGTTTTAAAAATACAATTTATTCCTTTTAACAATTTCCCAACAGTGTCATCAAAACACTATAAATTCCTTACATGTTTTAAAGAAAGATGATTCATTTATGTAAAGATTATTAAATTGGTAATTTTATTATTCAATTTTTAATACAAATTAACTGAAATTAGAAACTGATTTTGTAAAATAATTTAATTATGAATAATTCAAGTTGGGGGCTATTGGATGTTTAAAAATGATCAAAAGATTTTTAATATCTTAAAAATAAAAGCAAAATTTTCAGTTTTAATATTTTGTATTAATAATTCATTTTAATTTCCTTGCTCAGTTTTAATATATTCACAAATTCAGATTTAAAAACAAAATAAGTTGTATAAATATTTTCAACATTTCTGATTTTTCCATAGTAACCATAGGAGAACGATTTGAGACTATCTGTGTAAAAAAAAAGTAGGTTTTAGATCATCACATCTTCACATACTTTCACTGGAATTTTCCTCTGTATATATACTGGGATGTGACACTAAGCAGTTGAGAGTATGTATTTAAGAGGTTAAAGGGATATTGTAATTAGTGTTTCAAATCCTGATAACATCCCATACGCTGTCGGTGGGACGTAGATAGGATGTCCTAAGGATATACTGGGATGTGACATTAAGCGCTCAGGAGGATGAGTTTAGGGGGAAATTGGGGTATTACAGGATGTCCTGAGGATGTAGTAAGTAGGACTTTAAATCCTAATAACATCCCATATGTTGTCGATGGGACATAGATAGGAGGTTTGTGGGATGTCCTGAGGATGTGCGCATATCCCGCGAGCAACATCCTTGGGATATCCCAAGGATGTTTTTGTGCTATGTGGTTAGAAGATCCTACGGACAAGAAAAATTATATGCTCCAAAAACGAATGAAGATACGGCTAGAACCTCAGCAGGCAAGCAAAATGACCAGAAATGTTACGCATTCAAGAAACTGAAGGACAAACCAACAGGAGACAAGCAGAAGTTCAAGAAACTGAAGTAGAAGCGAAAAACAGGCTTATTTGACAATTGGAACAACAGAACATGCGTGATGAAGATAAGGAGAGGTTGCAAGTAGACGAAGGACATAAAACATTCATCATCGTCGTCAAATTCGAGTATAAATGCCAGAACAGGATACCACTTCATAAACAACTCAAGACGCTGCGCATCACAGAAAAGTTCGGTCCGAAGAAGCAATGGTTATGCGAGAAACCAAACTTTGCATAAATATAGCACAACATACACGTAGCACTCTTCACAATGCAGAAAGATGTGGACTCGAAGTTTAAGTTGAACAACACAGTAGTTGTTGACGGTGAGTGAACCCACAGTAAGTTGCATAGAACTCATAAACATACATAGATAGAACTCACAAATTTTACTTTGAACGCAGCCCAGTAGTAAAATTGTGGGTGGCCAGAAGGAAGAATGTATTCAACAGGCTGTACAGCATGCGATATCAGTATTGGTCTACGTTACGATAAATGTCGATAACACAAGCAGGTAATATACTTCCAGAGTTTTGACATAAGAACATATATATCAGTGTTTCAAACCTACAAATTTTGCATCAAATTGGAAAACAAATATCTAAAAATTTGCCTTTTCATGCATAAGAGTTCAGCATTCGAAAAATTATATTTTCGTAAACGCTTTAGCAGAAAATAATAAAACTTATTGCCTTGCGAAGGAGAACGAAATCAGAACTAACCCGAGGCTACCCGTCAATGGTTGTTTTAAACAGGCCGAATAAAACATAAATTTCCTCATGAGATACTATCAAAAATACAAAATTAATTGAATAACCAATAACACTACAATTAAGAAACCGAGGCATAAAGTGCACTGCAAATCAGATGCAAACAACAAAATGTAAACAAAATATGTATGTACTGCAATACAAAAGCAAAAGAGTCAGAAATGAAATAATGATGATATTTTTAATGAAAAATTTGATATAAATGTTTAATTCATAATATTAGTAAATATATAGTGTTTATATTATTTATAGAAACGTGCAGAACTTTCATAATATTCATTACTTACGAACGCTTTTTCATGCATCGAAGCATACCACAAGCCATTTTCAGTTGCGTGCTGGTGCACGTCAAAATAATCAAGATATTTCTAGATTATTACGAAAAATGAATCTCTTTGACTCGTTTCTCGAAACAAGTATATCTACAAATTCAGTATTAATCTCTCACAGCAATATAATTAAGGCTCATAAAATCTCCAAACACGCTTTAAACGCAAAAAAATCGCATTAAGACAAAATGAAGAATTTTCACTCTTACAATGACTTTTACAACAATACAAAATAGAATAGAATTTCTAAACTAAATGTTTATTCTTACACCATATTTCATTCTTAGGAAATCTTTCACGGTTGTTGAGTAATTCTAACTGTTAACTGGTTTAAATACAATTATAACTTTATATGTATGCACAGAGATATATGTACAGGGTGTCCATTATTAAACTTGAAATTTGCGAGCAGTCTGTAGCAAAAACTAGGTGGGGGAATTTCATGAAAATTGGGTAATGGCAGAACGAAATGATGGGAATTTTATGAAGAGACAAAAAGAATAGCTTTCGAAATTCACATTTAGATAGCGTTGTGTATTGTAAACTGTTGTCGTATGCAAATTTCGTAACCATAGAAATCCTGTGCGTGCACAGCAGCCCTATAAAGATGCTAGAGGACTGTATACAACAACCCTTTAATGACCGCACTCATACTCATTTGCTAGTCAAGGAAGATGACATTGACTCTCCAGGAACGGGCTTTACTGGTCAAATTGTTTTACCAAAACGGAGACTCTGCAACCGAAACTTTGCAGAAATTTCGGTCTTTGAAGCGGTTACGAAAAGATTTACTCACTAGTCAAGGTTTAACAAACATAATTAGAAAATTTGAAGCAACGGAAATATTGGGGATTCAGCCAGCAAGGGGAAGAAAGTATGTTGCAGTACAGGTAGTGGAAGATGTAGTTAAGCAAGTGGAGGAAGACAGATTACAAACCATCGCCAGCACTAGTGTTCCGCGTAATACAGCATCTGTTGACCAACCTGATTCCACGGTTCATAAGATTCTTCAAAATGTCTTATGCTACCTATGTTTAGTTATAAAATGTTTAATATTTATAAAATCTTATAGTGAACACCATGAAATATGTGGTAGTCCAGCAAGTTGCACAGACCATTACCCAATCAGAACTGTCCCAGCCCAGGAGCTATTATATCAAGTGACAGCTCGTCTAGATAATTTACTCAATGAAATAAGTGCTTTGAAGCCGAACAGGTGTGGTAAGAAACCAACCTTAAAATGCTAGAACAGCAGTGGGGAAGAAAACTTACGAAGGAACTCCAGAAAGCGCGAGGGCAAGTAAGATAAGGTTGCTAATCAACAAGGAAGCACGAAACAAAACCGAGAGTCCCATTTAAAAGCCTTTTTATTTCTGTTATGGATGGTAACATTAATGGACCTTTCATCATGAGGCACACAAATTAACTTCCTTTAGTATAGCAATCGATACAGGAATCACGTTACAATCACCCGAAAAGATCTAGCTCAACGTTTGAAAGGTTAACTCATCTGAACGCTTCCCTGTGTTGAATGTGTCCGGTGATAAAAGCGACATCGACGTAAAGATAAACGAGAATGTCCCGTTTATAATTTCCGCCAACCATCACATGGCTTATGCGCAAACAGTACCGACCCTTGCATTCTCGGATTAGACTTTCTAAGGAAATACAATTTTTAATTCTTTTAATTTCAAAAAACGAACTGCATTCATTCTCTGATGATGTAATCCTGTTAGGAATTAAAAAGAAGTTAACGCCATCTGGAAAACCTCCCAAAAGCGTCGAGTCGAGATCATACCACCGAATCGAACATAATTTCCTCTTCCTGAATCGTAGCTGAAAGCAGAAATTTCCGGTAAGGCATAATGAAATAGCTAAGAACTTTAAGTGCACGAAAGGAGTACTAGTGGCCTGCCTGTGCGTTCGTTGACTTATCAAGACCCGTCATTCCGGTGACAGTTTGCAACGTAAGTGCTGAAGCTAATGCCATTAGGAAATGCGAAGTGGTTACAGCACGTACTCCAGTGAACTGCCTTAAACGAACCAATAGTCCTTCTGTCTCTGTGTTTCGCAAACCTTAAATTCGGAATTTTTGCTGAACACATAATTAGGAGTTGGATACAGCAGTCTTGCAGAGAGTGTTCTTGAAGAATTTCAAGACGTTTTCTGCTTTTTATCCTCTAATATAGCCCGAATAAGTTCGGGAGAGTGTAGAATCGATACAAGTGATCATCTAACAGTCACGCAACATCCAAGACGTCTATTGATTGCTACACCGCAAGAAATAACAGACCTTACAAAGGACATGCAGCAAAGCACCGTTATGGAGGTTTCAGTGAGTCCTTGCGTAACTCCGAGTGACTAGTCGGAAAGAAGACAACTTTATCTCGATTGATTATCGCCTGTTGAACGACCTCACGAAGAAAGACAGCTACAATAATCCCAGAATTGACTATATTGTCCATATTCGTTTTGGAAGCAAGTGGTTGAGAATATTTGAATAATGGAGCTGATACAGACTGTTACAGAGACATCCTGATAACTGAGAGAAGACGGCATTTAGTATCGGACAACAACTTTGGCAGTTTAAGCTGATGTCGTTTGCATTTAGTAATGCGGCGGCGACATTCGAATGCCTAATGAAATCGTCCTGAGAATTATTTGATATGAAGCCTGTTGAGAAGTGTAGGGAACTAGACATTTTCCTACAGACGATGTGGGGGGGGGGAAATATGTAAGATCGAAGAAAGCATAAAATCCGAACTTTTCAGATCGGTTTAGGGGTTCTGAGAGATGTCCAAGCGAGTTTCTATCGTTAGATGTTAGATGTGCTTTGAAATGTTTTGTGCTTAACATTTAAAGTAGTTTGAAGAAGTAATAAATAATTGTTCTATAGAGGAGACCTATACGAGTAGATTTCGCGAATGTTCCAGATATGTAAAGAGCTTCTCCAGGAATATAAATTCTGTTAAAATATCCCTGGTATTTAGAGCATTCTATGCACAACGAACCCGTTCGCACTCAACAATATCTTAAATTAATTTCATTTTGTCTCGACATTTAAAATGTATTCAAAACTATAAACTTGAAAAACCTAGTGATCTAAAGTAACAAAATTTTGCGGATTTAGATAAACAGATCTCTCTGTTTCTATCTGTAACGCGGCTGATAACAAAGTGACACGCCACGTTTTAATTCTGCAATTCTTTCTATTTTGCTTAACAGGTCTGCCACAAAAGCATTTCTATCTCTAGGTAGATATATAAGTCTTGCGAGAACTTTCCTACAATGAAATCAAACCAAAATATTGTTGATAGCAATTAGGTATATTGAAATAAATATATTATACTAGAAGCGAAGCAAATTTACAGGAGATGAAAAATGAAAAGTGAACGTCATCAGCTGCAAAAATAAAAAAATATTAAAGTTGCGTATCAGAGCAGAGAAATTTTATGCAAAATCTATGAAATGAAATAAATAAAATATATAAATACAGTAAGGAACGTAGGATATGAAAATAGGATTAGGTCGTTACAGCAATAACGACCAAATCAAAATTCGTCTTCCGTTCTTACAAGAGACTTGAACCTGATGTCTTTTTATTACTCTTTAATAAAAGGATGCCGAGAATTTCTCAGTTTATAAGTTACAATCAAAGTGAAAAAAATTACTGGTTAAGAAACCTTGCACCTATGATTGATGAAACAGAAAATTGTACGAAGAAATTGAGTAATACTCCTTCCTCGAAATCATTTATGTTTGAATTAGGCGACACTGTTTTCAAACAGATGATAAAAAGTTTGGTTTTAAATGAATTGACAGGTTACGTATAATAATAATTATCGCTATTTAAGATAGTACGATCTTTTAAAAAAAATACTACAACTATATCTAAAATATGTTACGTCAAGGATAACATTTTTGAAAAGAATTATATCGTTTCATCACTCTATTTTAAGTCGAAATTTTTTTTTGCTCTACTTCTGTTTTTGAAAAAAATAAGGAAATATCATGTAATGTGCTGACTATAACAATTTAAAAAATCTATTAACAGATATTAATTCCAATACATCGAATCTCCTTAAACTAGCATCAACGAAATTTCCTATGGATATTTTATATCTACTTTCGTTGTAGCAGTTATTTCTTGTAACAACTTCCAAACAGAGATAGAAACAGAGGACGGGAGAAACGTCATGTATCGAGTAAATTTTAAAATAGTTAAGATGTAAATTTCCCTCAAGATCCAGGTCAGCGATGCCTGATCTGCGCAGAAATTTTCTATCATAGAGTTAATGGTGCAAATCTTCTGAGGCTTTTGGTCTGAGACACCTTCCTGATGACACAGTAATTCCTATCTGGTTTAGATGGACATTTGCTTCAGTATAACACGACACGTTCTTGACGGTTTATACCCTTGGTAGAAGAAAGCATCAACACTATAATTGCTCGTATCCGTGTCAAGATTGAACGGGTTACGCCATTTTCAGTTCAATGCTGGTGATGCCAAACTAATCAAGATAATTCAAAATTATTACAAACGAAGAGTCGCTTAGACTGGTTTCTCAAAATAAGTAATCTGCAACTGTCGTATTACTATCTCTCAGCAATAAATTCGGGATCAATAAATCTCCAAAAGCGCATTAAACGCAAAAAATCGCATTAACGCACAATGAAGAAATTTCGCGCTTAGGAGGACATTTACAATATAAAAATTCAATGGAATTTCTAAACTAAATGTTGGTTGTTAAACCACCGCTTTCCTTCACTGCACTCTACTTTAAGCAATTAAGCAAGTAGAAGGGGAAAACCGCGTGGGGCAGTAAGCAAAGGGGCGTCCTCGCGACCTGTCCTGGGTAATTCAGTTTGAATTAGCAGACACCTTTGCACAAATCATTTTCATCGCAATTTATAATATCTAGAACAGCGATCATTTCGCATGACGGCCGGGCTTTCTAGTCATATGTATGCTCAGACATCTATGTAATATCTAATCACGTATTTATATAATATGTTATATGTATATGTAGGCATATAATTCAAAATAAATTTTATTAGTCTATATAGTGTGTCTTTATTTTCTTAATTATTTGTAGTAGCATGCCTTCTTAAATGTTTAAAACTACCTGCTTGTTAATAAATATATAAATAATTCAGTATGGTTTATATTTTCGTAATTTGATAGTCATTATAAATGAAATAAAATTTTTTTACTGTTTCATTTCCTTCTCTTCAAAAATTACAAACATCCGGCATTTTGATCAATTTAGGTCCCTTGATATGGAACGTTATTGCATTGTTTTGTAATAAATTCTTACTCAGTTACGCACTATACATTTAATTACGCAAATTTTATTTTTGAACTGAGGTTAAAGTGACAGTTCTGATTAACTTTGCATTTTTTCATTAATTTCTTTATGCATAAATTCTCCAGAAGTATGATGTTAATGTGATTTCAAAACAGATAATAAACATGATAATAATTATAGGTCTTTCGCACGTTCTGAAAGCATAATTCTGTATATTTTATTTTAATTTATTTTAATTTTCTTAGTACAGTGTAGCGCACTGAAGATTATTTTACATTTACATGATAGTCGGTACATATAAAGCAAGTGATAATAGTGTTACGGAATTTGTATAATGTGACAGAGACATTCTGAAGAGAGTTTTTCTGTACCGGAAAATAAGGTTACAGGCGTACGTCTATTCAACATTGAGGTAAATGTCCATCTTGCTCAATTGCGATAGAACTTATTACCGAGGCTTACGTGTTAATTTTCGACGGTTTGTATATATCATGCAAATATAGGTATGAAGCCATACAGTAGACATCTTTGAATTATTGGAAGGCATTCTAGACGGCGACCCCTCACGAGAAGTCGATGCTGTTTTAATGTAATCAATTAAAAGTGTCGCTATTTTTATATCATGGGAGGCAAACTCCTTACAGCAATAGCAGTTATATAACTCTCATTTCGAATCATTTATCGTTCTATTTGATTTGAAACATTGTAGCATCTGTAATTTCTCAGGATCCGGGCCATGTCGGCTGGCTTAAATATTTATTAATATATTCTAACTCCAACCTGAAAAAGGAGCACTTCTCCAAATTAGACGCTATGTTTAATCTCTGTAAAGTTCATTCTCCATCTCTTAAAATTCTGCTTCAGTTTCATAAATTATTTTTACTCCATTGATGGGACAGCTATTATTTCTTAATTTACCTTTTTTAACATTATTTAACCAATTTCACATACATCTTGGAAAAAAAAAACATAAATTTCCTAATGAGATACTATCAAAAACAGACAAAATACAAAATTAATAGAATTTCTAATAACACTACAAGTGAAAGGACCGAGGCATAAAGTGCGTGATAAATCTGATGCAATCTTAAAAAGGTAAACAAAAACATTTATGTACTGCAATAGAAATGCAATAGAGTTAGAAATGAAACTGGACCTAACATTTGTTCTCTGTAGTGTATATCTGCTTTTGTGTCTTCTTCAAATACACGCCAATAATAAAACATTTAACGGATAGCCTTTGCAAAGATTTCTTTGCGCTGAAACGGATTTTCTTTTGTGCTGAAAGTTTTTTTTTATTTTATTTTTTCGTTGACTTAGTAAATCATTATTCATACGTTTTATCTCAAAAGTGATAAGTTTTGTGCTTTCCTAATGCAAAAAAATAGAAAAAAATGTCTACATATATCACATATATGTAATCAATTTTCACACTAAAATATTATTCTTCACATGTGTACTTACGTAAAATTTCGCATTAACAGAAATTTGCTATAAAATTGCAGCGAGGTGTTATCCACGATATTGGATGATAATCTAAATATTTCCCTTTAAATGGATAGCTGCAATAGCTGGAAAACAAGCGTCAGACAAAAGCGGAGCTGCAAACAGCGGTTTGTTGTGCTTGTCAGTTTATGGTATACCATCATTCAGTGTAAGTAATTCTGCTATTCAATGCATGCAGTTTTGTTGAAATTCGTCATATAAATTGCTTTATTTTCTGATGTGAAAGGAATTATTCCAAATAATGGTTTCGATCACTATTTTCAACAGTTACTTGTAAATGATTTGGAACAGGGGATCATAATAACGTCATTTAAAACATTTAATACCCGACAAACCCCCAGGAGTATAGCGATATACAAGCGTGACGTGATCGAAGATTCTTTAAAAAATAATCGTTGTCAACGAATGACATGCATATTCGATTTAAGTAATCATTGTGATCAATTTTTAATATTCGTTGCAAATAATTATTGTCATCGAATAAGCATTGTAAAGAATCATTCTCGTAGAACAATCGTTAAAATGAATCATTGTTATTATATGAGTTGCCATAGTCCTTGATGTATAAGGAACTGTACCCAAATTCTATTCAGAAGAATCGAATATGTATTGCAATTTATCCTATGATCATTATTTACGGCAAGGATTCTTAAATGTTTTCGGCCTACGCCTCCTAATGTAAACTTGCGTAACAGTGAGAAAAAGAACATTTAAAAATACAATAAAAGCTTGAACCTTAGGGGAAAAATCTGAATTTAGCTTCCTCTTACTTAAAAAATTGTTTTTAAAAGGCTTAAAAAATTGAATATTGTAAACAGGAATCTGCACTATAAACATCTCTGGGGGCATTTGCGTCTTTGTTTGTTTCTTTGTAATATCATCTATTCCGGAACGGGGGTGGGGACTTAAAGTTTCGAAAGAGGTACTCCCGAGTTCCAAAAATTCGTGATAAGCCATTTCGACCATTGTCATCTTTCTACGACAATCATTCGAGATATTACATAGAATCACTGAAAACGCTAATTTTAGCATTCATTTTTCCGAGTGGGCGAAGTCTCGCGCGCTGGGGATGTTGAGAATAATCACACTTACTCCCTGGTTTATGATTTGATGTCATATGTATATTAATCTAACTGTTTTTTGTTTGCTTAGGTTGTATTGGCAACAGTCGTTGTAGTTTTGTTTTGGTGTGATATGTAGAAATGTGCTGTTCCATATGCGTGATTAATTCCATCATTTAATAAAGCTTCAACTTAATTATCATCGGCCTCTGATGCACCTTTTTAAATCTTTACAGCAGAGCGTGGTTCTGATATTGAACACGCTAGAGGCGAAGCATTAATATATGTTTTGTGGAACTTATTTGCTTGGAACGGAATCGCGCGTTAAGTGAAATTTGAAAGAGCAGCACGTGAGGAGAACACAAAGTATTGTATTGAGCCGTTTAACGGTAAAAACTTTTCTCTGTTTAAGCGCCGTGTTGGAGCTGTCTTTGCAGCCAAAGAACTTGATAAATATTTAGACTTTGAAGCGGATGAAACGAAAGTTGCTGAAATCAAAGATGCAAAAACGGCTTACGCATTGCTGCTAACCCTTCTAGATGATGTCATATTGGCGACCGTGTCGAGTGAATCTTCTGCATGTGAGATTAGGAGCTGTTTAAAGAATAAATACCATAAGGTGAGTGCAGTTAGTCAAATATTAGTACGAAAGAAATTATCGACACTGAAGAAACGCCGAGTTTGCAGTATGCAGTCACATATTAAAGAACTGTTGGCGATCGTAAATGAACTGCAACTCTCGGGTGCTGAAGTCAAAGATATGGATGTGATTATTTATTTGTTGATGTCGCTACCTGCTGAGTACGACATTATTAAATCGACGATTGAGAACCAGCCAAATGAAATGCTTACGCTGTACTTTGTTATGGAAAGGATCTTGAATTCTGAAGAATTGCAAGGTGAGAGAATTTCTTACGATTCTCCTGTTTCCGGCTCAAGTACTAACGTAGCTTTTAGCGCTGATAAGCGTGATATTATCTGCCACAAATGTAAAACTAAAGGTCATATTGTCTAGCGTTGCAAGAAAAAATTAGTTTGTTTTGGATGTGGACGCCCAGGACATTAGAAGAAGGATTGCAGATTTAAGCATAAATCAGATTACAGAGAATCGGCTACAGTAACATTCATGGTTGGCGAGCCTGTTGGAAATTTCATTCTGGATTCTGAAGCGTCTACACACATCTGTAATAAAGGTGAGTGGTTTGAAGAAATTAAACATTTTTCTGGAACTGTTGCAGGTGCTTCGAAAAATTATGTTTTAAAGGTAGAAGTTATCGGTACAGTACCTGGAACATTAAATGGAAGAGAAATATTGCTTAAAGATGTGTTATGTGTGCTTGAATTGAACGGTTAATTAATATCTGTGAAGAAAATGCAAAAAGCAGGTTACAGGGTTATTTTTAAGAATCATGTAGCTGTTATTGAAAAGAGGAATAAAAAATTTGAGTTTCCTAAACTCAGTGAGAAAGGACAGTATGCGAGTCAATTTGAACCTGTTAAAGCTTCAACATATATTTCAGATCATAGTGCAGAATTATGGCACAGGCGAATGTGGCACTCATCTGATAAAGTATTAAAAGAAATGGGTTTGCCAGTATCTGAGCCACCATCAAGCTTTTGTGAAGAGTGCATACTAGCAAAACTCCTATGAACAAAAGCCCTAGAAACAGAGAGCATGTGCCGATGAGAATGGTACACACTGACATATGTGGTCCCATTGATGCACCCACTAGGCAAGGTGAAAAGTATTTTGCTACAATCATAGACAATTTTTCTAGATTTACTGAAGGGCAAGTACGTGTCTAGTGAAGTAGCTCGTTATTGCAAGAAAAATGGTGTTATGATAGATCCTGCTCCTTCATATTCACCTCCTTTGAATGGTGTGGCTGAGAGAGCCAACAGATATATTTTAGAGATGGCCCGAGCTCTAATACGTGAAGCAAAGCTTCCTAACTCCTTTTGGGGTTATGCTGTACAAACAGATGTATATCTGAAGAATAGAATTCCAAATCAGACTGTTGAAAATCTACCTGATGAGCTCAAATATGGGAAGCCGCCTGATTTGAATATTATTAAGGTGTTTGGATCTGATGCATACATGAGAGTTCCTGATAACTTAATCCAAAATCAAAAAAGATGATTTTTATTGGATACTCTACCATGGGTTATCGTTTACTGGACCCAGTCACAAATCATGTTGTGGTTTCTCGAAATGTGTTGTTGTTCAATGTTGTTCAATTGTTTAATGAAGAGAAAAAAAAAGTATCTCAGCTCACGATGATTTTTCCATAGAAAGTAAAGATCTTGCTAAAAATGAAGTAATATATGATTCAAGTGATGTAGAATCCAGAAATCTTGAATAAAGTCGTGAAGAAATTATTAGGCAAAAAAGAAATACAAAATTACCTGTAAAGTTGAATGATTACTTTGTGTATGAAGCTAATGTGGCAACTCTTGATACAGTAACATATGAGGACATAACAACATTGCCAAAAGAAGAGCAAGTTCTATGGAGGAAAGCCATGGATGAGGAAATAGCTTTCTTCTTAAAATGAAGTGTGGAAGTTAGTCAACTTGCCAAAGAATGAAAAGCGAATATTCTGCAAATGGGTGTTGCGCATCAAACGAAACAATGTTTACAAAGCTAGACTGGCTGCTCGTGGCTTCGAACAGAAGCCAGGCATTGATTACTTTAAGACCTATTCTCCTGTAAATAGTACATCATCACTTCGACTTGTTCTGGCTATCATTATTCAAAAGAATCTTGAAATCTATGCATTAGATGTAAAGACTGCATTTCTGAATGGTCTTCAAGAAACAATCTACATGGAACAACCAATGGGCTACAATGACAACAGTGGTCGTGTTTGAAAACTTCTTAAGAGTTATTATTGTCTTAAGCAAGCACCGAGGCAGTGGTTCAAGAGATTTACTGATTTTATAATTCAGTTAAACTTTTAACAACTAAACTGTGGAGCATGTATTTTTGTGAGAAGAACTATACAGAGTTAAATATTTATTGTGCTGTATGCGGATGACTTGCTAATTGCTGGTTCTAATGCTTCAGAGGTAAGAATTGTGATAGAATTACTTAAAAATGAATTTGAGATGTCCCAGGCTGAAGTTGCAAATGAATTTCTAGGAATAAGTTCTGAATATTCACAGAACAAACTTACTTTAGGCCAAAAGGCTTATGTTGGAAAATTGAGCCATCTGATACTTCCCTTGTGCCGAAGTCAACTTTTGCGAATGGTGAAAGATTTCATGGGCCTTATCGTGAACTTGTAGGTGCATTGCTGTACCTATCTATAACAACTCGTCCTGATATTGTCTGAGTCAAATACAAGAGCAACCCACTAACAGTGCTTGGGCTGGTCTGAAGCAAATTCTTCGTTATTTAAAAGGGACATCTGAACTCAAATTATTATTTTTTAAATCTAATAGTGCTGATATTACGTTAAATGTTTATGTTGATACTGATTGGGGGTCAGATACATATGATAGAAAATCTATTTCTGGATATATTATTTTTTTCAATTATTGTCCTGTGACTTTGTTAAAAAGCAAACATCTATTGCTCTGTCCTCTACTGAGGCAGAATTTTGGTTTAGCAAAAGCTATCCAGGACCTAACTGTATTTTATAATGTATCTAAAGAAATTTTAGGAGTCGACAATATTAAAGTTTCAGTTTATGAGGATAATCAGTCTGTAATTAAAGCAATATTAAATAAAACTCATTGTGCTAGACTAAAACATTTGGATATGAAATTTAAGTATATTATGAATATTGTAAAATTGTATGATATAAATCTTGTATATGTTTCTAGTGAAAATCAGTTCGCTGATTTGTTTACAAAATGCTTGCTAAACCAAGATTACGTTATTTAAGATATAAATGTAAAATCATATGTGATTAAGGGAGGGTGTTGCGAATAATCACACTTACTCCCTAATGTATGATTTGGTGTTCTTTGTAAATTAACCATAACTGTTTTTTTTTCTCTTAGGTTGTATTGGCAACAGTCGTGGTAGTTTTGTTTTGGTGTGATATATAGAAATGTGCTGTTCCATGTGTGTGATTAATTCCATCATTTAATAAAGCCTCTACTTAATTATCATCGGCCTTTGATTCACCTTTTTAAATCTTTACAGGAGATAAAAATGCTTTATTTCTGCCGCCTCTTCTCGCTTTCAAATCGTAGAGTTTGTTCGGAAGAAATTAGTACGTTTTAAAAAACACTATTGCCAAACATGAGACCTATTATTATATAATGATCATATTGTGAAGATGAACAAAACACGCGTTTCCATGTGACGTCATTGTATGCAGAAAATGTTTCGTTAATGTCAATATTTTAAATAAATAGCTGTTGTTGGCAACTTTTATGTTTCACGTTACGATAAGTGACACGTTATGTTATCGCTACTAATTCTTTGATTGTTATTTTGAAAATTTGTTATATTACATTAAATTTAAATCATGACTTTATACGTATTACCTAAAGTCTCAAATGTCTTTGTGTCCTTGCTTGGCAATCAAAAATTATTTATTAATCAATGGTTACTTGAAAAGAATGAACTGATTCTCTTCATACTGAAGTATTTCTATGCATTTCCTCTTCAGGTGTACACGGAACTTAAAACTTTTGCTTTGGTAGCAAGTAGCCACTTTGTGTACAATGACTTAACAATTCATTTTATATTCAATTCTTCAGTGCATTTTAATAATTTCTTCTAGAAAAATTTCATTTCATTTATTGTATAATTCCTGAGTACAGATTAAACTTCTGTAGGCATTTAACGTATTTTTGTTGAATTGTTACTTTACTAAAATTTTTTTCAATTTACTAAAATGCCGAAACGCAAGACGACATTACGGAAGATGGATTAGGAAGCCAAAGAAGAGAAGCACAAATGTTATATGGAGCTACAGAAAAATGTGGAAAAACCACTAGAAGACCCAGCAGGCATGTACAAGTAAACTTACATGCTTCAAAATCGAATGAATGTATGACTGGAGACTCAGCAGGCAAGCAGAATGACCAGAAATCTTACTCATTCAGGAAACTGAAGAAGAAACCGATTGGTGGCTCGGAAGACAAGCAGCAATTCAAGAAACTGTAGCAGAAGCGAAAAGAAGGCTCATTAGACAAGTGGAACGTCAACAGAATATGTTTGATGAAGAGAAGAGGAAATTGCAAGTAGAAGAAAGGACACAACACTCTCAGCAGCATCGTTAAATTCGAGTGTAAATGCCAGAACAAATTGCCACCGCATAAACAACTTAAGACGCTGCACATTACAGAGACGTTCGGTCTGAAGAAGCAATGGCTATGCGAGAAACAAGCTTCGCTTAAGTACAGCACGACATACATGTAAGCTAGAAGATATGATGTATTCAACTGATTGCACAGCATACGACATCAGTATTGGTTCTACGTTACGATAAATTTCGGTAACACAAGAAGGTACTTCCAGAGTTTTGACATAAGAACATACCCATCAGTGTTTTAAAAATACACATTTTGCAACAAATTGGAAAACAAATATCGGAAAATTTGCCGTTTCATGCATAAGAGTTCAGCATTCGCAAAGTTATATTTTCGTAAACGTTTTAGCAAAAAATAATAAATATTACTGCTTTGCGAAGGAGGTAATTTTGGTATGAATTCAGAGGAAACTGAAAGTTAATTTAACAAAACAGTAAAAACGAAATCAGAATTACACCGAGACTACCCGTCAATGGTTGTTTTAAACAGGCCTTTAATATATATATAACATTTCAAAACCTTAGAGGGAACCTACTATCACAATATCTTTATAACTTCAGTTTTTAAGAATTAAAAAATACATTTATCTATCTGGATAATGCTAATACTATTTGACGAATAACAACGTTTATTTAACACTTGATATAACCAACTTCACGCTGATCTTGAACTTCCTAATGAGATACTACCAAAAATAGAGAATTAATTGAATTTCTAATAACACTACAAGTAAAAGACCGAGGCATAAAGTATGTGACAAATCTGATGCAAACTACAAAATGTAAACAAAAAATTTATTTACTGCAATAAGAAATGCGATAGAGTGAGAAATGAAACTATTTTGTGATTTTTAATGAAAAATTTACGATAAGGTATTGATTTATGATATTAGTACGTGTATAATGTTTATATTATTTATTTAAATATGATGAAACTTTCATAACATTCATTACTTACAAATGCTTTTTCATCCATCGCAGCATAGCACAAGCCATTTTCTTTTCTGTGCTGGTGCACGTCAAATTAATCAATATAATTCAAAATTATTAAGAAAATGAATCACTTTGATTCGTTTTTCAAAATATATATATATCTCCAACAGCAGTATTAATATATCACAGCAATATAATTCGTGATCATAAAATCTCCAAACACGCATTAAACGCAAAAAATCGCATTAAGGCAGAATGAAAAATTTTCACCCTCACAATGACTTTTACAACAATACAAAATTGAATTTTTAAACTGATTATTGTTACACGATATTTCATTCTTAGGGAATCTTTCATGGTTCTTGAGGTATTTTCACTGTTAACTGCTTTAAATACAATTATAATTTCATATATATATACACACACAGACATATATGTATATCTAAATACGTATTCCTAATAAATTACTCCGATATATTATATGTAGGCGCATAATTCTAAATAAATTACAGTAGTTTACATAATTTATATTTTCTTAATTATATATGCCAGCAGTCTGTTTTAATTATTTATAAGTATCTGCTTGCTAATGATTATATAATTAAGTAAATATTGTTTACGTTTTGTAGTCTGACAATCATTAAAAAATAGGTACATTTTATCTTATGCTTTCATTTGTTTGCTCCTCAAAAATTAGTAGCATTCAACACATTCGTCAGTTTAGGGAGCTTGCTATGTACAGGAAAACTATGTAAGACCATAGAGAACATCAGCTCTGAGTTTTTCAGTTCAGAGTAGACTTCGGATATTTGAGAGACTTTATTTGAGAGTGTGATCTTCGCTCCTTAGATGCGCTTTCCATCCTATTTTCTTTAACGTCTTTACCACTTTGAAGTGGTAACTATTGACTGTGCTCCATTATAATTGGAAGATCTTGCACAGGTATTTCGGGAAAGTTCCAGTATTTTAAAATGTTAGGAAACATTTTGGGAAAATATTCTAACAAAAAACCGTCGGTTCTGTGTGCGTTCTCTTCACTACCAAATTTTACGCATGGAACAATATTAGATATTAGATGTAGGTCTAAATGCCAATGTTAATAGCCTCCGTTACCGAGGTTATGAATGCGGGACGAGAAAAGATGGAAAGAGATGGCAAATCATTTCAAGAAAAGATGGAATCTGCCAAAACGAAATTGAAGCAAATCAAGAAGAAATGGAAAGTGGATAATAGAAAAAGCTATCGAGGATATGGAAGGCAGAACTGATATGGTTGTTGGAGAAATTGCAGAAATATTAGTATTTTCTGCTGTCAAGAAACAAATCAAAGAAAGAGTTTTTGCTGTCAAACACCCATGAGAATTTCTGCAGATGTCGTCAAGGGAGTTAAGAGCTTACAAGTATTCATAATTAAAGCTGAACTCAATTCTGATGACTTAAACGTGGTACCTATCTGTCTTCCTGTCCTTCTCTCAAGTTATCCACATATGATAGAAAGAACTACTGTCAATACTGAGTTCTCTATAATCTCAAACGCAAACGGGTAGGATTCCGACGATAAGCCAAGAAATCTGGTCGCCCCTCTGACATTGGACGTGGTGGATATCATTCAAACTCTACCCGAAAATCTGAAGTTTGATGCTCTATTAGGCGCGTTGGAGCTATGGGAATAACGGTTTAAAAGACTGCACCACGCTGCAGTTAAAATCCTGCCAACAGAAGTCCAAGGAAACACTCCATAAGCTCGCTCCTGATATCAAAGTGCTCTCTCATCTCGCCTTTTGGGCTACCCAACAGAAACATTGGAAGTACAATACCTGCAGTATTCCATCGGTGGGACATGAGAACCTGAGGTACACAAAGACCTGTGAATGAGGGTTCTCAAGTATTTAAAAAACGTTATAGAGTACGCCATGAAATAAGAGGCAGCCCATCAAGCAACTTTTAAAACCCATCACCCAATCAGAATCGCTACGATCCAGGAGCCAGTGGTTCAAGTGACTGCTCGTCTAGACAATTTAATCAGGCAAATCAATACCTTCATGTAGAACAGGTATGAGTACAAACCGACTTTAAAATACTAGAACTCCAGTGGTGAAGAACACCTACGAAGGAATTTCAGAACACATGAGGACACAGAAATTAATACCTCTTCCCAACAAGGAGGCAAGAAACGAAATTGTGGATATCTCCCAGAGGGAATTTTCAAACATATTGAGAAGCCCCATTTAATAGCGTTTCGTTTTTCTGTTATGAGTGGCGACAATAATGGACTTTTGATTTTGAGCCATATAAATGAAGATTCCGCAGTATAACAATCGATACAGGAGTCACATTACAATCATCAGAAAAGATCTGGCTCAGCGATTGAAAGATAAACGCATCTGGACGTTGCCCTGCGTGGATCTCCGGACTGTATCAGGTGATAAAATCGATATCGATGAAATTTTCAAATATAATGTCACGTTTGGATTTTCCGCCAACCATACATGCTATATGTGGCAGACAGCGAACTAATAGATTATAATAATGTAAGTTAAGTAAACTATGAGGATAGCCTTATAAAATTTCAAATTTTGCTTCTTCGTATCTGGATATATAAACAAAAGACGTTTCAAAACTTTACAGAGAGACTGAAATGTGGATGCGAAAAGAACGCATTGTGATGATAGAGGGTGTTGTTGAGCTTGGCACATGAAAGTGATCCGCTGGCTTAAATAGTAAAATCATTTCCCACATAAATATCGCGCGATGAGTTGCTACACGAATAAGGAGCTCATCGACATGCATTTTATCTACGGGTTTGCGATGAAAACAGAGCAGCTGTCAAAAGATGAACCAGGGCTGCTATACTACAAGGTTTTTTCTTGCATGACATCACTAACTACTAGTTTGCAAAAAGAACGCCGTAACCTACTCTCTTCGTTTCTTCCACTTCTGTAAGTAAATGACGTCAATGTTGGGAAGAGCGTAACCCTGTTGGTCTACTGACCCTAAACAAAGATATATTCCCGAGCAGGTAGCAGTGGAATCAGCAAATGTTCCAGCGTATTCACCTGGAAATGTACGGGACTATATTGCTTCGGGCTTACCGGCCTGATATGAGCAGGGAAAAGTATTTCAGATCTTCTGCAGTGGAAGAAGCTATAGTTTATATATTTGAAGACAATTATCCTGTTACGAACACGAGCGCTGTTAGACATGTATTCGGAGTGAGAAGCCAACCGTTTGAATGACTCTAAATTAAAAATAAATGCATCCATAACATTTACAGAGAAGGCAGGTGTTGAAACCAGACGCTTATCCTTTGTCTGCAGACACCTAGAAAATCCTGACTACACTCTGTATGTCTTATTCACTAATGGGGCTGCACATTTGCATGTTCGAATAAGTTTACACCCACATCTTTGGATGCATGATAAGCTTTGGACGCATGATTAGCAAGAACGAGTCTACATTATTTTTTTTCGCTGACATAAAATAAAACTACTTAGTAGGACCATTCTACCTAGTCGCTTGAAACTCCTGCATCTTCCAACAAAATATTCTGCCGGAACCTTTTTCCGGTGTTTCTCTAGCCATTTGCACATAGATGTTTTTGCAACCCGATTGCTAGCTCAGGTTGTCCCATCCGTGTCTAGTTACGGCCGTTATTACATTAGACCTGGTGCATGTGTTCCTCGGCCATCCCAACCACCATATTTGACATGCACGGATTTCTTCTAAGAGGATGACCTAAAGTAATCGTCACTGAATGCGATGAAGTTCTAGTGCCAAAGTGTCAGTTGATGCTGGAAGTATGCACTAAATTCACTATAAATCTTTACTAATGTATGCCAATCCATGCACCGCCGCTGTGGATCTTGTATGATTATTGCTAGTCGTGCTTCGAACACTAATGCAAAAAGTGGAGTCATTAAAATAATTATTTCTTTTAACTTATTTAATCTATCTTTCTTACTTGCCTTCCTTATGTGACAAAACCTACAAGCTCAATTTCAAATGCATACACATTTCTTTTGCGATCTTATGCACTCCGTTAATGTTCTGCTTATTTTGGTACCTTCTACCTGGCTTTACATTTTTGTCAGATGTTTTATCATCACCTTGGATAACAATTCAGCCATATTCAAGTTTATAGATAAAAACGAAGTTTAATTCGAATGAGCATATTTTGTCTAAACTCTGTAAGAAATATCTTACAGACATCATCTAGACAGTTTTATGCGAATAACAAAAAATTATAATCTCTACTAAATAATTAAATCCATCAAAATTTTTCTATTTTTCTTTCGTATCATAATCTCAAAAAATAATTCTGTGCTGAGTTAATATGCTTAATTTATAAAGTCCTATAAGTAAAAGTGATATGCCTTCATTAACAAGCAGCATTTCTATTATCCAAATTGGGATTAAGATTATTGCATGTGCTGTTATAGTATAATGCACAGCACTTTCAGATAATAGGTAGTAGAGTCAGATTCAATTTCTGGAAAAGCAAAAGTTACATTTTTAAGGTTGTGTTTTTTACAGTACTTAAAGACTCTAGATTTCAGAAACTGTTGCAGTGTGCTTCAACCACATTTTGGAATGACAGGTTGGTAAATAAAGCAGATTCTTTACCAAAAAAAAAAAAAAATGTTTTTTAATAGAAAATTTATTAATAAACAAGACAGCTCTTGCCTTAATTCTAAAACTGTTTCAGAAAATATTTTACTGTATCGTCAATTTAGTTTCATATTATAAATTATTGCTGTGGTAAATCGTGTATCTATTGTAGTGGTTTTCAAAGAGCAAATGTTTCCAATATCTTATGCGGGAGTCGAGAAGATGCATAATGAACATGAGTAAAACAAATAGCCATGAAGATTTGATTAAACTGCATTAATCCCTCATTTCACTTACCCTGCTGAGGTTGTATACACTGGTTTAGTTTATACGATGACAGTGGGGCATAAAATACACGGAGCGGCTGCCTGGTGCCGAAAGGGGTAGTCAATACTCTCCTGAAAGAGAGGTGGCTTCGGCCTTCCGAGTAGGCTGGCGTGGTAGCCAGTACTTCGACGCTTCGCTTCGCGCCCTGCGTGAAGCTTAATAAAACATGTGGCAACGATTAGATAATTCTTTAAATGATATACATTTTGTGCATTCTGAGTTATAATATGATTGAAATATAATACTGTTAAGTAAACCTAGTGCCAGAGTGTCGCAATGGTAAACAAATTGAATTTTTAAAGAATGCATTTATTCTATTGTGGTTTATGCGCTGTCGGTGAAGTAGGTTTAATTCAATCTAATAAGTTTAAATAAAATGCAAGAAAAATTGCGTATAATTTAATATTACGTACAAGGAAGTCATGTGGTGTACACATCAGATTTTTTTTATTGGCTCACCGCAACAATTGTCTGAATTCAGCATTATTTGTAACCTTGTGAGCCCAATAACCCTTGCCGGAGATGGGGATTAACTATTGGACAAGCCATGTTGCGCGACCTTGAACGGATGAAGCTCATGTAACGTCATAACTAGTATCACTCTTTAATTTGCAAACAGTTCTGGCCACCATTATGTAGTGAAGTTTAATCATTTTACTACAACTCAAAACTGTCCACTTACAGCTTCACAACTTATGACTCAGAAAAAAATAGCCCTACTGCAGTCTTCTGCAACCTAGAGCGTGAAGATGAGGCAAAAAAGCGCGTAACTGAAATTAGGCGTGCTTCTTAAAAGTTTTAGAAGAAAAAGAGTCTATGTAAGAAACAGATAGCTTACAAATAATGCTGAATTCAGACAATTGTTGCGATGAGCCAATAAAAAAAATCTGATGTGTACGCCACATGTCTTCCTTGTACGGAATATTAAATTATACGCATTTTTCTTGCATTTTATTTAAACCTATTAGATTGAATTAAACCTACTTCGTCGACAGCGCATAAAACACAATAGAATAAATGCATTCTTTTAAAAATTCACTTTGTTTACCATAGTGACACTCTGGCACTAGGTTTACTTAACAATATTATATTTCATTCATATTATAACTCAGAATGCACAAAATGTATATCATTTAAAGAATTATCTAATCGTTGCCACATGTTCTATTTAAATACTATAATAAAGCTAGAACTATGTATAAAAGAAATTAAGCAAATAAAACAAAAAAGAAACAGTTTTTCACAGACGATTGAGTATTTCTCATTTAATTAATTCAGCTCTTAGTTCGCGAGAAGGCAAAAATACATAAAAGCTCAAAATATCTATATTAAAGGTTACGAAGTAAAATTCAAACGCTTATTTCCTCGAAAAAAATCCAGAAAGAATTAAGCATGATTTAATTGGCAATAAAAAATCAACGCGTTATCTTTGTTGTTGCATAGCTAATTTTCTCTAGATTGGCAACAAATCCACTAGTCTCCTGTTTCAAATGTAAATATCAATGGCCGCCATTAAAAACAGGCTTAGCGGCAATTAAACAACTTTAAAATTGCTGATAATTCTAAAAATATTGCACACAGATTTACTAAAGGCATAAAATCCTTAACCGGAAGATAAAAACAATATAATTCAATCATTTTTAAGGAAAAAAATGTACAATTTACAAACATATAAGAGTAAAGAAACTGAGATCACTGAGCCGGGTAACAGAGTGGATATATATATATAAATATATTTATATACGTTTGGTGCGGCCGATTGCAACCAAAATAAGAGGTGCCCATGTTATAGCAGTCATATATACAAAATTTCAACGTTCTGAGGCTACTCGTTTTTGAGTTATGCGAGATACATACGTACGTACATACGTTCGTACAGACGCCACGAAAAATTCTCTTCAGAATTAATTTTAAAACAATTTTATAATTTTTTGGAAGGAAATGAGTATTTTATTCTGTCCTTAAGTACAGATATCACGCAAAAACATCGTTAAATTGCATTCGATAGCGATCAAAATGGATATTTTCGCAGAAATATGCTGCCTGAAACTTTCGAGATTACAATACTTCCTTTTTACTTCGTACAAGGAAGTAAAAACATTGTTGTCTCTTTTACTTGTATATAGTGGCAAGTTTATACGCGATGCAGATCCGTCATGAAGAAGCCATGCCCTGTTGGAAACTGAGTAAATTGAGGCGAGCCACGTTTTAGAAGCCGGCTAACGTTTGGGAAAAATACAAGTATGTAAACTCTTCTGCCAGTAGTCTCTGTCTCCCACAGATGTTGCCAACGCTTCAATAATTCTGTCTCGAACTCAACTTTTATGATCGAGCACGGGAGAGGCACATCAAGCATCCGAACGTGGGGGTCAGTTGCTGCATTTTTGGCTGTTGCATTTGAAATTTCATTACCCAGTATTACAGTGTTAGCAAGTACCCACTGGCGTACAGGCTTATAGTATTTTGATGACATTATTAAGAGTTTTTGTATGGCCCTGACGAATTGATTTTACTATATGTGTCTTGGATTACCTGAAGGCTCGAGGCCGAGGCATATGCATATGTCCTATCTCATAAACCTGTTTTTTCTTTAAGTCGGAGCACACGCACTTTTGCACTCGCACTAGCGTGCACTTTTGCTCAGCACTAGCGCTGAGCTAAGAGATGCAGAGGCGGCAGTCCTGATATCATTTAGAGCATTAGTAGGCTAGGTTTTATACCCTCGGGAATTGCTTAGGAAGAAAGGTCTTTGTGCTGAGTGTAGCGGGTTCTCCATTTTAGTAGTCATCGTTATGCCTCATATGGAGGCTCCATACAGTGCGATATGCTCAGCATAGGATGGAGCCAGACAGATACAAGAAGATTACCTCACGGTTACTCCTCTCAAGTATCCCTATCAAAAATAAAAATAAATTTTCTAGTAAAAAGTAGCAGCAAATCATGGAAAGTTTTCATTTTATTTTCAGCGACTCTTAAGAAGAAGTGTAAGATGCGCGCACAGAACATGGGAATGTTTATTATTTTACATTACATTACATTTATATATGGAAATGTGCATTACTTTCAATTTTTAGAGATATTTACCAGGATTTGGAACAAAAATTCCGGAGAAAATTTATTCTACAATACGAAGTGTGCATCTGCATTTCAACAATTCATGAAATTTATTATTTAAAAGGAGGGAACTGTGAATATGTTTAATGATAATATTATAAATAATTAATCATATTACATGAGTGAATAAGCAAGTATTTAAGAACAAGTAAATTTTTAGCATCTCCTGTCTACATATGCAAAGAGCAAGTCAACAACAGAAAATTATATCGTCTTCTTTCCATGTGTATATGTTGAATAAGTTTTCCTTCCTTACTCTACTATTTTATTACCTTATATTTTTAACAAAGGAATAGTGGGTTCCGTTGACGTGGCTAATCAAATTTTCATTCAAGCGCGGTTAACTATTATTTGTGCTCTCACCCTGGTGACTGCGGATGCTGAGCCGATGGCTGATCCATTGTTTCGGCAATTTCCGCACAGGATTTAAATTTACCTCCTCGTAGAGTTCTTCTCTGAAAGGAGTGGTTGTTCAAAATATAGATTTATATGATAACTTAAGTGTTTTAAAAAATTAGCGAAAACAAAAGAAGTATTAAAAGCACAGTATCTCTTTTTGATCGATTTTTGTTCCTGACTATCCGCAAATGCTGTAAACAATTTAATACGTTTAGATACGAGTACAATCACATTTCACTGAAGTAATCCATTGTTTAAATCTGTTTTCCTATTGAATTTTTAGGTCATTTAAGAATTGAATTTTAATGAGCGCAGAACGCTTTTTAATTAACGTATAAACAAAAACCAGCTTTCTGGACATAACAACACTTTTATGATATTTGATATCACATTTGATTCTAGCAACAACATAGTGTGTGTTAGAATAGAAAATTATATGATCTTTTATAATTAAGAATTTATTTAGATAAAAAATTCAATTACACTGAAGGAAAAGTCTCGGTCGTTTCCATTAAAAACGTTTAGACTTTCCTAATGCAAATAAAAAAGGGTTACGCATACAACATATGTACATGTAATTATGTTTCACACTAAACAAATTATTCCTCACGGTTCTAGATGTGAAACTAAACTTTATTTTTTTTTCTTTTTATGGATAGCTTCGATAGCTGAAAAACAAGCGTCAGACAAAAGAGCTGCAAACAACGATTTGTCGTTCTTGTTAGCTCTTGCTATCTCATATTCCAGTGTAAGTAATTCTGCTATTCATTGCATATAATTTTGTTGAAATTCATCACATCAACTTCTTTCTTACCTGATGTGAAAGGAATTATCAAATTGCAATTCAGAAGAATTAGGTAAGGGTTTCGAACACTATTAGCAGCAGTACTCATAAATTGTCTCGAACTACGGCTCGGAATGCTGTAATTTAAATATCGCAATGCATGGCTGTAATACGACCCTAACTTCACTTGGTGTGTACGATATACTATAGTGGCGTGATCAAATTTGTTTGCAGGTTGTCATAGAATGACATGCATAATCGATTTAATTAATTATTGTCATCAATTTTTAATATTCATTGCAAATTATCATTGTCACCGAATAATTATTGTTGCTTATCAGTGCATAGAAATGTTATGCAAAATCTCCTAAATGAAGTCAATAAAATAATATAAATACAATAAGGAACTTAGGATACGGAAATAGGATTAGGTCGTTACAGCAATAACGATTAAATCAAAATTCGTCTTCTGTTGTCGCAAAAAAACTTCAAATTGATGTTTATTTACTACTATTTAAAAAAGGGATGCCGAAGATTTCCCAGTTTATAAGTTACAAACAGAGTGAAAGAATAAATGTTTTAAAAACCTTGCACGTATGATTGAAGAAACAGAAAATTGCAAGAGAAATTGAGTAATACTCCTTCCTCAAAATGACTTATGTTTGATCTAATGGGCATTGTTTCAAATCGTTGATACGGAGTTTGGTTTTAAATCAATCGACAGGGTATGTATAATAATAATTATCGCAATTTAAGATAGTACATAATTTTTGCAAAATATACATCAGTACAAAGTCCGAAATTCGGATGTCCATTATCCGGAATGATCTAAAATCCGGACCTCAAAGGAAAGAACTTTTTTTTTGTATGCTTTACACATGCGCATTTGATTTTTCCTTCCATAATAAAACATGTGGAGATTTTCACTTAAAAATTCCGATTCTTAATTTCACTTAGGCACTAATTAAAATACCTCGTTATGGGAAAACAATTATGTAAGCATAAATTTGTGAAATTAATAATTTGGCTCATTAGGTAAGTATCTGCTTGTCATGCATTTCAAACCGAAACATTCACCCTGACGCCGACCTGGCGAGTCATTATTTATTATATTTTGCTTTCATCACCGCACGTTTATCACGACATGACAGCTTCAGTAATAACTCATGCAGTGAAGTCTAAACATTTTTTTATCTTAGCAACTGAATAACGTGCATATGGCATCGTTTTATGCTAAAATTACGCTTGGCGATGATTATAGATTTTTAAATGCTCTAAGAAATGTTGACGAGGAAAAAGTCAACAATAATTTCTTTTCATTTGCTAAAAATAGATTTTGCTAATGAAACTCATAGGCCAAAATACATATAGTGCTATTTTAATTAAGAATAACTGATATGTTATTCACCATAAACCCAGAACATTCGGCAGAATATGTCGGCCCCAGACGGCAGAATTTAGGGAAGACGAAATTTTTGGAATTTGGGGAAGCACCCAGCGGCAAACGTAAGGGATGAGATGTTTCTTTATGATTTAGTGAAAGCACTGGGATGCAAAGTTTAGATGCGCTGAAAATTTAGAAATTAGGAAGGCGCTTTTTAGCAGAATTTAAGATCCGTAGAGACTGCGACAGGCGGTATTTAGCGCCGGCCCTTGATAAAGCGTTAAGTATATGTGGGAGTTTATTTATTCAGGACTCAGATTAATTTCAAGAATGCGCAAGAAATAAATATAGGTATAGAAATAACTAAACTAATACAATTCAGGCTTAATTTAGTAGGCAATAGGAGCAAGACAAAATTTAGCGAAATAACTTGGCTTTCGTCGCCAATCTTGTGATACACAGCCAATAATGTATAAATGTATGACGGAAGCTATTAAGCTAGGCTAAAAATACCTTTACTGAATTCTAAGGCATTTCAGTTAATGTAACTGACTGCGCTGTTTCTTAATCTTCTAGTTTGATTCAGCTTATTATTTTTTTGCAAACTGTTATTATTACGGCAAATTTATAAAACTAAGCTTAAACTTTCGATATGTCGAAAAGAGTTTCCAATTCTGGAGCTGCCAAAGGATCTACAATGCGAAACAATGTTTCGATGTCCATTAAACAGAAAGTGGATGTAGCATCTGATTTCGAGATTATCAGTGCACTTATATACCTGAGAACTTCTGTGAACGAGAGTAGAAGAGAATGTAATGTAACTGCGTAAATAGTGCATCGCTGCTGTCTTATGAGGTTAGTTAGAAATAAATGTTTGTGCCGTGACATAGTGTGTTGGGTTGCGTCATGCACTTCCCTGAACCCACATCGCAAGACACAACAGTTGGCGACGAGGATGGGATGAAAAGAAAATCGTCCCCTACTCGGCGCATTCGGTTACATGCGTAAGTAGTAGCAAAACTGAAACTTGGATTAGGGGATTCCACGAAAACTGCAAAAGGTAGGAAAGTTATTTGATTTTTATTTTGAAAGGATGGAGAAGTTAATTGAAGAATTAATAAAGCAGAATGAAGCCTTAATGGTGGCATTGCAAGAAAAATCGAAACATAAACAAGACAAAATTTCTGTTTCTTTTGATAAGTTCGATGTCCTTGTCCGGAGCCTGTGGCTTCACGTTGCCATCTGAAGTAGCAGTTATATGAGGTTCATAGATTACCGGTGCAGACGGAACCTCGCTCCCTACCGATCTGATCTGATCAACAGTTAGCGACGAGGAAGGGATGAGAAGAAAATTAAACTTAACTAAAAGTAAATTTTTTCAAAATGAGATTGAATTTTTAGGGCATAAAATTGATGCCGATGGATTTCATAAGGACGGATGAAAAGATTTCGGCAATTGCTAATGCCCCTACGCCGAAAGACGTCAAGACATCAAAAGCTTTTTGGGATTAGTGAGTTTTTATGCCACATTTTGCCCTAATTTGGCAACTTTGGCATATCCCTTAAATAATTTAACAAAAGAAGATGATAAATGGAATTGGTATAAAAACTGCCAAATCGCTTTTGAAAAAATGTAAAAGAAAATTTGTTCAGACAGAGTTTTAATGCATTACGAATCCAGATTACCGTTAATGCTAGCTACTGATGCATCTCCGGTAGGTTTTGGGGCAGTGCTCTCGCATGTTTTGTCTGATGGAACAGAAAGGACTATAGCATTCGCATCGAGGACACTGACTAACACAGAGCAGAAATACGCCCAAATCGATAAGGAAGCACTGTCAATTGTTTGGGCTGTCAAAAAGTTTTATCTGTATCTAAAGGGAAGACGATTTTTCTCTGGTGACAGATCATAAACCTTTAGTGGCTATTTTCAAATCTAAGAGAGGACTTCCTATCCTCACAGCCACCCGACGTTTACGTTATGCAGTGATATCAGTTTAATATTGCGTTTCGAAATATCAAGGAACACGCTAATGCTAACTGCCTGTCGCGCCTGCGTCTTAAGTCCGAAGATTTATGCATTTAAGCATGATGTTGAAATATTCCAACTCTCCCAAATTGAAACTCTTTCGGTAACAGCTGGGAAGATAGCTCGGGCGACGCGAGCTGACGAAGAATTAAATAGTCTTTATATGAAATTAAAATCTGTAGAAAGTTTGAAACGTAGGGAAGCAGAGTACACCTTACACGACGACTGTATAATGAGTGGTCAGAGGGTAGTTGTTCCGAAAAAACTCCGAGTTAAAATTCTCGAAGAGTTACACTAAGGTCATTTAGGAATCGTTAAAATGAAGGCAATCGCCATACTTTACGTCTTTTGGAAGGGATTTGATCATGATATTGAAGACGTTTCGAGAAACTGTGTCGATTATATTATGTTCAAATCAGATCCAGTAAGGGCAAGGATTCATCACTGGGAATATCCAAGTGCGCCTTGGAAACGCATTCACGTAGATTTTGCAGCCATATTTTTGAACGAATGTTCTTGATTATCATTGACGCACATTCTAAATGGCTCGAAGTGTATACCTTAAATTTAACAAATTCCTTTCAGACAATTGAATGTTTGAGAGACTGTTTTGCAAGATACGGACTGCCTTTAGTAGTAGTGAGTGACAATGGTCCTCAGTTCACATCGGGGAACTTGAAACTTTTATAAGGAATACTCGAATTAAACACAAAACGTGTGCTCCATTTAAACCAGCAAGTAACGGGCGAGCAGAGCGGTACGTTTACACCGTTAAACAAGCATTACGTACAATGCAAGGTTATCCAAGAAATATTAAGCAAAAACTTGCCATATTCCTCATGAATTATAGAAAGGCACCGAACATGGCAACCTTGTCAAGTCCAGCAATGTTATTCTTAAAAAGAGAAATTAGAACTCGAATTGATTTAGTTGTTCCAAATCTTAGACGAAGAGTGGAAGAACGCATCCGAAGGAATAATTATGATCTCTAAGCCAGAAATTTTGAGATCGGAGAAAAGGTTGCCATTCGGGATTATAGATCGGCAAATTCCCGATCGAAAATTGGCAGAGTGACAAACAAGGATGGAGCGCTGCATTATATAATTGACGTTCAAGGAACTTTACTGCGCCGGCACGTCGATCAGATCAGATCGGTAGGGAGCGAGGTTCCATCTGCACCGGTAATCTATGAGCCTCGTATGGCTACTACTTCAGATGGCAACGTGAAGCCACAGGCTCCGGACAAGGACATCGAACAAAGCTGTGCACACTTAAGCCGGAGTTGAAACATCGTCATTTCCAAGGAAAACTGAGCCAGTCATTCCAGTAAATTCTGATAAAGAGTTGCAGCAACCCCAGCCAGAACTTACACGATCTTCGCGCATCCGCAAAGCTCCTCGGAGATTAAATCTGTAAATAAGTGGGGAGGGATGTAGCATCTAATTTCGAGAGTATCATTACTCTTATATGCCTGAGAACCTCTGTGAACGAGAGTAGAAGAGAATGTAATGTAACTGCGTAAATAGCGCATCGCTGCTGTCTTATGAGTTAGAATTAAATGTTTGTGCCGTAAACTAGTCTGTTGGGTTGCGTCATGCACTTCACTGAACCCACACCGCAAGACACAACAGTGGAATTGCTGCAAAAAATTAATGAAGACATACCCGTCTCAAAATTATGCGAGGAGTATGGCATTGGAAAATCAACTCTATATGACATAAGAAAAAATAAAAAGGAGCTTGTTGAATTTTTTGTGGAAGCAACTTAAACAACTTACATTGAAAGAAATGCTTAATAAAGTAAACAAATATATATTAAACTTTTTTTTTGTAAACTTTTGATACCCTTTAGATCATAATTGTTCTTTACCAGATTTAAATTGATTATTTCATATCCGTAAAAATTCGGAATCGCCGAAGTCCCGACGAGTCCGGAATTCGAACTTTGTACTGTATATCTAAAATATGTTACGTCAAGGGTAACATTTTTGAAAGGAATTATATCTTTTCATCACTCTATTTAAAAGTCGAAATTTTTTTCGAAAAAAATAAATGAGATAAAAATAATGAGATAAAAGTATCTTATATTCACTTTCGCTGTAGCAGTAAATCGTTGAATCATCTTTCAGGACGCGAGAAATGTCTTGATTCGAGTATATTTTAAAATCGTTTAGATATAAATATCCCTCAAGATCTAGGCCAGCGATTTCTGATCTGTGCGAAACAGGAATTTTCTGTCATAGAGTTAATGGTGCGAATGTTCTGCGGCTTTTGGCTATCGTTAACAAGACTTTCTTGGCGACACAGTAATTCCTATCCGGTTTAGATAGGCATTTGCTTCAGTATGCCACAACACGTTCTTTACGGTTTATTCCTTGGTAGAAAAAGCACCAACACTCTAATTGCTCGTTATCGTGTCAAGATTGAACGAGTTAAGTCACTTTCATTTCAGAGATAGGAACGCCGAAATAATCAACATAATTCAAAACTATTACAAACGAAGAGTCGCTTTGACTCCTTTCTCAAATTGAGTATATCTGCAACTGTAGTATTAATATCTCTCAGCAATATAATTCGGGATCATAAAATCATCAAAAACGCATTAAACGCAAAATATTGCATTAGGCACAATGAAGAAATTTCGCACTTAAAATGATTTTTACAATATGAAAATTGAATGGAATTTCTAAACTAAATGTTGATTGTTACACGATATTTCATTCTTGAATATTTCGCGGTTGTGAAAGACTTCTAACTGTTAACCGGTTTTAATTTAATTATAGTATCATATTTATGCACAGAATCTATGTCTATCTAAATACGTATTTTTATATAAAACTTATTTTAACATGTTATATGTACATGTAGGAATATAATTCTAGATAAATTTTATTAGTCTATATAATTTGTATTTCCTTAATTATTTGTAGTAGCATACTTTTTTAATATTTACAAATACCTGCTTGCTGCTACCTGCTGTATAATTAATCCACTATGGGTTATATTTTCTTAATTTGATAGTCATTAAAAATCAAATCAAATTTTCCTTATGGTTTATTTCCTTTCTCTTCAAAACTAAAAGCATCCAACATTTTGGTCACTTTAGGACACTTTACGTGGAACGTTAGGGCGTGGATTTGTAATAAATTCTTATTCAATTTCGCACTATACTTTTAATTGCCCGAATTTTATTTTATAACTCCGTTTAAAGTGATTGTTCTGATTAATTTTGCAAATGGATTTCTTCACGCATAAAATTTCCAGAAATATTATGTTAATATAACTTGGAAACAAATATAAAAAAATATTATAATTATAGAGCTTTTCTAAATTCTGAAAGCGTAATTATGTATTTTGTCATTTTATTTTCTTAGTGCTGTATAGCGCACTGAAGGTTATTTTACATTTGCATGACAATAAATATCTCTCATCTGCTTTATTTTATCGAATACCCTAAACTAACCTAACATTTCTTTCACCGTTACCGTTTACTTCCTGATGCAAAGTAAAGGAAATATTGTAATCCGGAAAATCTAAACGTATCATATTTAAAAAACAATATCCATTTTGACTGTTTCGGAATCCATTTGGACGATTTACACTGGTGTGCAAAAATTACGGACGAGACGGTTTTTTCAATATAATTTTGTACAAAAGCTTTCCAAATCAACACATTTAATACCGTAAGATCCCCAATACGTAAGGACATGAGTAATGTAAGCAACACTTACGAAAAGAGAAATCAGAGGGATAAAAAGAAGCTTTATTGAAAAAGTAGCATGGAGCGCAATGCGACTGAAGGCCGAAACATCCCTGTGATGAGTGTCCAGCAAGAAACATCCGGTGTTTAATAGGGGATATGATCTCCCCTGACTGCTAGGCAGGTTTCACAGCGTCTGCCCATGCTGAGAATGAGGGTGTCAATGAGTTGTTGAGGCATTGCAGCCCATTCGTCTTGCAGGGCCAATCGAAGCTCCGGAATCGTTACTGGTGGTAAGGTACGAGCTGCCAAGCGTCTGCCTAGAAAATCCCATACATGCTCGATGGGATTGAGATCCGGAGATCGTGCCGGCCAATCCATACGTTCAATATCCTCACTCTCTAAGAGCTGTTCGGCAGCTACTGTGCGATGACATGGTGCATTGTCGTCCATGAAAAGGAACTGAGGACCCATAGCGCCTCTAAAAAGACGCACATATGGAAGAAGAATCTCGTTACAATAACGGGTCCCGTTGACTGAACCTGCGTCGAAGATGCGGCTTCCTCGCTCTCTCCAGATAAGTATGCGATGAGAATCGCTACTCAGACTGAATCTGCTCTCATCTGTAAAGAGTACTCGTCTCCATTCATTGTCTCTCCAATTCCGGTGTTCCCGGCACCACAGAGAACGCCTTCTCCGATGGGCAGGCGTTAGAGGTACACACCGTACAGGGCGTCGTGCAAACAGACCACCACCGTGCAGTCTTCTGGCCACAGTAAAACGCGATATCGGTCGTGCAGCCGCCTGTGTCGTGTGTCTAGCGATTTCTCCCGCTGTCTGCCGCCTCTTTCTTCTGGCCTGTAAGGCAATATACCGGTCATCTGCGGGTGTGGTTCCTCGTGGACGACCACTACTAAACCCCCGGATAGCTGTTCCTGTAGTTTGAAATTGTCTCCAAAGTCGTGAAACGATGCTGTGAGCGATTCAGAACTCTGCAGCCACACTTGTCACACTGCGGCCTTCCTACAACTTCCCAATGATTCGACCTCGGGTAAAAGCATCCAGATGTCGTCTAACAGATTGTTTATTCGCCATTTCTCGCTGAGGCAGCAACTCGGTGTGATTTTAACTGCTATACGGCGTGCAATCTCTCTGCCAGAAATACTGATCTTACACCGACAACATGCTTTATACTACTCAGACACTCCCCCATTACGTCTACCTGCATATCTGTGCATGTGCTACCATACATCACCTTACTTAATCTCCTGATTGGTCTTTCTGTCCGCTCTGCCTCTTCGTTCAGCTGATATGCTAATTTTTCGACTTCGTCCTTAATTTTTGCACACCAGTGTATATCCGTGATATCTGTACATTAATTTGCGGACAGAATAAACTACACTTTTTATTTTCTAATTGGATATAAAATGGATTCAAAAGTTTATTTTCCATAACATCTGTATGTACGTACGTACATACATTTGCATATGTACGTACGTTTCAAAAGCGTTCAGCAGTAGAACGTCAAAATTTTATGTACGGAAATGCTGCAACTTTAAATTCCTGCACCTTATGTTTCATTTAGAAAACTGGCTTTTAGTATAGGTTTCATATAAAACTAATAACACGAGGAGGAGGTATCTTTCCTGCATATTTCTCTCTTGGATTCTGCATTGAAACAGACAGCCCACCTATTAAGCAAACTAGCTTAGTGTTACCTTCCTATCGTCAAATATTTAATTGGTAGCCTCTGTAAGATATGTTAAGCACACATTTGAAAACAATAGATAAGTATAATGTCCTATTTGCTGAATATCACAGTTAGGCTCTAATATATAGCTATATATCTATATCATTATATTTATCAGCCTATCTACGTATATAGATAAAACTAATTAAACTTGGTAATTTAAGATTTAAAAGGCCTTAATCCTTTTAATTTTCACAATTTCTTTTCGTGGGAGATAATCATAAAAATTTATATATATAACATATATTAAATGAAAGTTTTCGCAGTTTTTTTCATTTTCGCAATAGCAAACTCAATTTATAATAAGAGCCTGGATATAATGAACGAACAGTTAAGTTCTGGCCAATTTTCTAAAGAATTAACTGCGTTTATACGGCTAAAGCGCACCTCGAATTTTGTAAAAATCGGATTTAAGGAACTTTACGATATCTTTCCACTAAATGTTTTTAAAATTTATAATTCTTTTGTTAATTTCTCCAGGGATAATATGCTAAAAGTATACATTTACAGTTTTTTTTTTCCAATTTCGGCTTTCTCTGTGTTCTAGACAAAGGTTACATGAGGCAATAGTAAAATGTTTTTGCAGAAACATGGCTAAGTGTTCCTCAAATTACCATATGATTAATATCATAATTAGTATCATAATTAGTAAATAGTAAATTAAAGAGATTGAGTAAATAAATTCGAATCGGTTCTTTGATCCCTCTCAGGTCCTTTCAATATAGTATCTTCTGCGTTTATTAGATTATGAATGCAACATTATTTTCTGGTTCTATTCAGAAAGCGCACGGCTAATTTATTCGGAATCCAAGGGTACATAAATACGAACCTGAAAATGTAAGATAGAGCAGATTTTTGTGTTTTAAATACAGTACCTATAGTTTTACCAACCGTTTCGATTTACTGATATTTCAGCTGACAGTATTTAGTAAGATATATTTGTTGAACTTAAATTAGTGTTTTGAGAGTAGGATTGATCTGTCATGTTCTAATATATTTTCGTTGGTATCTTCCTGTATCTGGACTATGGAATTTTAAGAATGTTATTTAATGATATATTAAGAGTTAAGGTTCCTCTACTTTTAGAAGAGGCCGCGCGGACAGAAATTATATGACTTTCTTGTCGGAGAATTAAGTAAAAGGATCTTTTCACAAGACAAAGATATGACTATCTAGAAATGAACTGAGTTCAGGATAAAGTTAATGAAAACTTGTTTGAAATTGATACAAGGATACTAGGGCGGATTGCTTTTCACTTTACTTTAAAAATATTAAAAATGCGGGCATGAGCAACACTTGATTCCAATTTATTTAAATTTTCAAGACATAACGACTTAAAAAACGTTTTAGAAAATGATATATTTGTATATATCTTGAGGAATGAAATGGTTTGTTTAAAATTCATTCATTACGAAAATCAAGTTGTTTACATATAATCTTAAATTATTTTCTTTCTATAACTAATAACTTTTATATTCTTCGTCAATAAAATCTCCATGAGAATTATAACTCTAAAAAAACAAAAAAACGTTGGTAGCCGAATTTTCGAAATTTATTACTTTATAAATACAGTGACATCTTATAGAGTTATGCGATTTGTGCTTGCTTTCAAAATTCTACGGATAGTTTTAAAGAGCAATATTTAGAATTTACTCAAACTACTCTTGATTCGCTTCAAGACTATATATGTTTCATCCTAAACAACATTAAAGAATACGCAAAACGTTTCTAGAAAGCTTAAGCTAAAAATCATTTCGTTAAAACTAACTATAGAATTCTTCTATTCGTGAAAGATGAAAAACTGTTTGACTGCTTCGCTTTTAGCAATAGAAACAGTATAATATTTATCGGATGATGAAACGATTTTATGTATTCAGCACCACGTCAAACCACCGAATCTTTAAATTTTTGTTTGATAAAAATGCGTTTCAATGTATATGATCTGTTTAGTTTCTAGAAAAATCGAGTAATAGCGTCTACGTAACAATCCATTTATATGCTTTCATGCGATGAACAACGTTGTGTTTTAGACCAGTGTCAAATATCGTTAAAAACCAGACAAAATGTATAAGTGTAAATAACAAGAAATGCAGACTTAAAGGTTTGGGTGGGTAAGTAAATATGCAAATAATTCAAAAATATGTAATGAAATTTAATCTACTTAGATGATTTATTGCATATGAGATTAATTTCGAATATACAAAACTTAAGCACAAAGAACTAAAGTCAGCAGTTATTTAAATAATTTTATTGAACGCCATTTATCGGTTTACAAAAATTCAAGACAAATCAATTTCATCAAAAGGCGAAAATTTATCACAGAATCTTTTATTACAAAGTTCAGAACATTTTCTTAATTTTTTATGGATCTCATATTATTTCTCATATTCATTTGAAAGAAAATAACTGATGTTGTTAGAATCTGTCATATATTGTATTCTTCCTGTAAAAACTCAGACGGCAGACATCTATGAGACTGGGTTTGAAAATATCCATGATGAACAGAACAGCCGCCGGCCATCCGTCTTCAATGATGGCGTTATGGAAAAGGTCTGGCAAAGCATTCTGCAAAATGGTCGCTTTACGGTTGCACAACTCAGTAGCTATCTCCCGTGGATCCTTTAGATATTTATAGTCCGAGGGAAATTGATTTTTTGGAAGACCCTCAGATTGTTTAAATAATCATTATCAAATGAACTAGTCATCCTCTCAATCAATATCTGACTCATTGAAATCATCTAAATATAAATGTCCTCAACAAATCCAATTAACATCATCCGCTAAAATTAAATCATTATCGAAGTCAACTATATAAACATAACGCAGCTATATAAACAAACACATCCTCATTTTATACTATCATATATATCATCATCGAAAACATAGCGAAATTAAGATAAATCATCTTCGTTCAAATCAACTAAACAAAAATCACTATCAGATAAATCTTCATTAGCAACGACACCACTCTCAATTGGTCTTCGTCTTCATCACCTGAACCATATAAATAATCATCTAATTTACTATCTAAATCCTACATATACATCGTAAATTTATCACCAGATAAATGAAAATCATCATTTAAATCATTTAAATAATTCTCATCATCCAAAACATATCATCAACTTAAACCGTCGTATAATCATCGTCAAGATAGATAAAATCCTAATCATCCAATTCACTTAAATGGAAACCAATATCAACCAAATATCTTCTTCTTCATCCTCATTTAACAATCGTCTTTATTGCCAAAACCTTCTAAATTATTATATAAATCGCTATCATATCAACTATAAAATCGTCATCAGTCAGATACATATCATCATGAAAATCATCTAAATATTCCTCACCACACAAAGCATATCATCAAGTTAAACCATCGTATATATCACGTCACCATCATTATCAAAACAATAAGATAAACCATCATCATCCATATCACTTGAATAAAAACATTATCATCTAAATCGTTATCGTCAACATCATTAAATCACGTAAAACAACAAAATCTTCATCTAAATCTGCATCATATGAATTACAATATCATCATCAGCTAAATCCGAATGTCATTAAATCATCTTAATAATCATTACCACCAAAATCACATCATCATTCTAAAAAAACATCCGTTATATCATCGTCACCATCATCATTGAAGTTGCCGTCAAAATAAAATAAATTCACCTAAATAAAAGTTCTACCACCTAAAGTTTTATTATCATCATACGCAATTAATCCATATTCTTCATCACTAAATCATATAATCACCAACACCTAAATAAAAAATCATCAAAACTTAAACTAAATCCTCATCCTTAAAACACCAGCTAAATTATATAAATCATCATTTAAATACTCATTGTTTTGGTGTTTTGCTAGTGTGACGTCAAAAGGAGCCAGTTTCATTCAGATACAGACAGAAGGAAGCCATCGGAAGTTCACTATTATTGGTAGAGGAGTAGTAACCGACCCTGCTTAGGAGATGCCGGAGGCTTGAGTACGCTGCTGAGGCCTATGCCATCTTGGATCACGTGACACTCGGAAGTGACGTGAAGTGTTTGAATAACGTAATGTTTATAAAGTTTTGTTTTTGTGGCAACGAAAATATTTTTTAAAGTTTCATTTGTTCTGCCAACAATGAATTTTTTTTTTTTTTTTTTTTTTTTTCTTTCTGGCTACGGCAAATCTTGTTTGGTATGACTCTAATAGTTTCCCTTTCATCATTAAATCTGAATTTTTTTTTAATTGAGCATCTAAGTATTAATTATTTCTTCAGTTTGGATAGTCTTATTATATCTTTATTGAGCAAAATCGGAAAAGTTAATCGTTAAAGAAAATTGTTACAAGAAAGATAAAATTAAAAGTTAAAAAATTAGATTTGTAAAAATTAAAAGAAAAAAAAGTAAATTTATATTTCAAGTTTCACCAGAATAGAAAAAAGATAAGGGATTATAAACAATAGAATACTTAATAGAAAAATAAAAATAAAATATAAATTGCCTTTACGGAAATAGAAAAAAGCAATATATTCAGCTTATAAAAGTCAATTTTACTTCTGTAAACTAAATAAAGTCAACATTTATAAACAACTTTTTAAAACTGCAAGAAGTAAAAATTTAAATTTTTAAAATAACATATTACATTTGTAAAATGAAAAATATTAAAATCCTTTATAAAGTAAAAACAGTGAAAAGAAATTTTAAAGTTTTAAAAGTATTAAGTTTGTAAAATAAAATTATAAAGAGAAAATGATTTGTGATATCAGAAAGGGAAAGTAAAAGAACTGTCAAATAAAAATTGCATTTACAGAAGTTGCAACTTTATAAGAGCTCCTTGTCCCCTTAAGCCTCCGGTGTCTCCCTATGACGGACGGTTACTATTAAGCTGATTATTGTAAACTGGCTGTTAAAATTACAGTGGATTGAGCAAACGGAGACTGAGTCTTCATCCTGGAAAAAAAAATACTTTTATTACTCATCATATACAAATATCGGTTGAAATGATTATTCAATTTTTAGACACATACATGAAGAGGAATTGAGAAAGTGTATATAGCATACGAAAATATCCAAATTGAAAAACACTCGAAAAGGTTGACTGAACACCCTGTCCTCAAAAGTCCAGACGTGATCTTGTTCGTTTGTGTTAGGCATTGACTTCCAATAACAAAAGTGTTTTAAGAAAAGTAAATATTTACGCTTCGGTATTTTTAAATTTAACGACATTTAAAGGCACTAGTTTTGTAAAAATTACGAAGCCTAGGTTTTGATATGTTCTTTCGACACTCATGCGTTTATTAGGCAAAATTTTGCACTCATTATGAAAAGGAAAAGCGCATTAAGTGTGAACATCTCGTGACAGAAGCTGACCGAGAGAGTTCATGGTAAAATCCAGCAACACATTCAAAGTTCATTCAGAAACTGAAAAACAAAATAGTTGCATTTGTAAGTAACTAAAATTAAAATGTCATTTTAGTGTTAAAATTTCAAGAGAATATACATAATGTAATTTAAACTTTGGAAACTTCTAAATTATTTCTATGAAGATTTTCTATCTCATACTAAATGTAAAAAAAATATAACGAAGGACACTAGAAAATCGCTTGGAAATCGCAAAAGTATATCATTGAATGACATTTGGGCAAAAAATAAACTTCAAAGTTTCGTAATTTATTTATTAAACGACCACTCAACGCAAATTTAAAATGGTATCAAATATCATAAAATATGAAAATAATTAACACGATCTGTTTTAGACGTACAGCAGCCAAATGTGTTTTCCTTCTTATAACAAGTACAAAATTTCCCTAAAGAGAAATATAGATCTTGGAGGAACTTCTAATAAATTACATGTTGTATGTTTTGCAAGATTAATCATTTAATATTCGAAAACACAAATATTTGCGTCATTTAAAACAGTTTGGTAATCAGAGTATACACACGGCGCCAGAAATAAAAGAACGAGCAAAGGCTTTTGTAGATAGAGTATATACTATTTGATGAAGTACACTTTCATACTATTTGATGAAGCATATTTTCAGTAGAAAAGTATCGAAAATGCGGTGCACAATTTTGTACGAAAATGACCTAAATGGATAAGATGGATTTAAATTAGTATGTTATTTTTTATGATTTAACTAGTTAAAACGTAGATAATTCACACTTTTATTTTCACCTTTTTTGAAATAAACTAATTACGCAAGGTGTAAAAAAACAAGAAGAAAATAGACGTCATCACAAAAATTAAATGATTAACGGTCTTTTATCGAAAATGAAAATTTTTATCACCAAAAGACAGAAGTCTTCCTTTGCCTACGCAAAATATTAAAAAAAATCCTTGATTTCCCTTAGCCGGTAAAAACCTGGTATCTGATCTTAAATTTGTCCTGTAATATCTCAGTAAATTTCAAAAGTAGAAATGTGCGCATTTTTCTTACATATAAAAAATTGTTATTTAATTAATTCTTGTATTAAACGTTTTTTCAAACTTCTTAAAATATTCATTTGCTATTCAAAATTTTATAAGTGTAACTAGATTGAGTAATGACTAAGTGAAAGTACAACTCACACCCACATTTTTAGAACATCGTGTATCTGAAAGCATGATCGCATACAAATTCAGTTGTTCTACTGCTTACTTACTATGCATCAGATCTTTAATAAATTGAAAGGAAATAAAATGCATGGGGTTTGGCAATACCATAAACTTCGCATCCCGCAACTACGCTTATTGATCATAACTTAGCAAAAGGAAATAAATATGTAAATTAAGCATTCGTTCTAGATATAGCGAAAATATAGGCGGAAAAATCTGTAATAACATTTGCTTTTAAGCTATCAGAACAAAAGGAAACTTTAAACCGAATTTATTTTAATTATCATATTAGGACTCAGAATTAGTACTGAGATGTTTTTCTCTTTCTGTAGCCTTTTGGAGTGAACATCGAAGAAGTAAACCGCGTTTGCTTAATAGAAATCCAGATGATTTAGTTTCCAGTCCAGTCTTAGTTAGTGAGTCCAGTTTTTTAGTAGTAAATATCGCTTCCGCTAAATGAAACAAACACAATGCTGGACCGTCAGTTTTCGAAAGAAAATCTAAATTGTTATGCAGCAAAGATGTTTGGCTTTGGAGAATCTAAATTGGGATGCAGTAAGGATGTTTGGTTTTGGTGAATCTAAATTGTGATGCAGTAAGGATGTTTGGTTTTGGTGAATCTAAATTGTGATGCAGCAAGGATGTTTGGTTTTGGTGAATCTAAATTGTGATGCAGCAAGGATGTTTGGTTTTGGAGAATCTAAATTGTGATGCAGTAAGGATGTTTGGTTTTGGTGAATCTAAATTGTGATGCAGAAAGGATGTTTGGTTTTGGTGAAAGGTGACTGAAACGTAAATGAAATTATAAAGAATAATGTGCCAAAGAATAAATATGCATTGCATAAAGAACTAAAGAAACGGTTTACAGTAGAAGAACATGTTAGAAACTGCATTGTAGAAACTCCCCAGAATGAATTTGTAAGAAGAAAAGGGCATACGTGTGTTTGCCTTTAAAAATAAGCTAAAAGGAGCACAAATAGAAGTGAAAACTATTATGCCGTGTTGAGTTCATGTGGTCAGGTTTTTCACGGAATAATATTGTTTTACGAGAAAGAAACAAATTTTTTCTAAGATTCGACACTAGACTTTTTCTAATATTCGGCACTTTCTAAAGAATTTTTTTCGAAATATTGCAACAAAAAATTCATAAATTTTCAAAGATATTTTACTGAGCTAGGAAAACAAAAAAAATTTATATTATCCCATGATGCAAATATGGATGTAACTCCAGTAGGCTTGATATCCAGTAGGCTAGAGGAACAAAAACTGTTCACATAAAAACAACAGGTCACGAAAACTCTTACCTAACCGTAGCGAACTCTTGCTTTGGGCAGCTCACTAAATTAAAATCCAAGCTTATCTTTAAAATAAAAACCTTGCTAAAATGCACTTTCCAGAAAGTGTCAGGTATGATGGGAAAGGTATAATGTAGCACATTATAGAAAAGAATTGTTTCGTAAAAGCTTCCTGTTGCCTTAAATAATCATGAAAATTTAATACTTTGGGACGTGTTCAGATTTCCTTTAAGGGCTAATGCAAGTATATTGAAAGAGTGTAATACAGACATGGCAGTTTAGCCACGCGAATTAACGCCAATAGTTCAGCCTTTAGATGCATATAGCAATACACCATACAAACAAGTGGAATACACGAATGAAGACGAAGAAATATTTACAAAAGGAGGCCAAATGCGTCGTCCCAGTCTAGAAATATTTATTGGTTGAATGGATAATAAAAGCACGAAATATAATTTTTGTATGCCCATCCTACCTTATTTATAAATCTATCATTTTTATATCCGGCGTATATCGCACACAATAAATTTCGATCTTATGTTTTACATTAAATTTGCGCCTTATACACTGGCATACACGGTAATAAAAATAACAGCAATTTCAATGATATGGACATTTACGGTACTTGCTGAACCATTATATTCGGTTTCTTTCTTCCACTTATTATAATGGAGTAAAACTTTTCGAAATTTCGAAGCCACGTTTTTCAATCTTTAAGGAAAGAAATAACGTACTCAAACCTTTTCCTCGGAAAATAAAATTCTGTATAAGATTTCTAATGCACAAGTGAAATTCGCTATGCTTTTGATATTATTTAAAATTTAGAAAAAAGAAGGAGGAGAGAAAAAAGAACTGACTTGGGAAACCAGAATATATATCCATTAAATATCTTTCAGTGGGAATGCATACAATTATAATGAATAGTATAGGAATTTTAGGAAAATTAGTTTTCTATACCTTTACTTTTCAAATGATTTAAAGAAGAAAAAAGTACAGAGGAGAACAACTCGGGGGTCTCGGTAATCAGAAAAATTTCGCCATCAAATATCGGGTATGAGGATGAATATAACCATAACGAATAGTACAGAAATACGATTAATTCGCGTTTGACTTATAGGCCTTGTACTATTATAACATTGCTTTATTATATAGATCAAAACGCATAGGATGAGAAAATTCTCTTAATACCTATTTGAGTAATAACGTCAGGGGATTGTTCTTAAAAAAGTTAAATTTTTTTTTAAATAATACGCCCTTCAAATCTAATCTATTATGGTTAGATATGATGTTCTCGAGAGCAGAAAATTATGCCCATCTCCTTCAGACTATGATTCTGAAATGTTTAAAAAATCTTTCGCAGTCTTAACTAATAACGAAATGTGGTAGTGCTTGATCTTATATTAAGGTGATGGGATCAGATTATGTATAGTATGTGACATTGTGTCTAATATACTATGTGTTTGGGAGAAACGTCTTCACCAGGTTATTATACGGGCGATGCCATCAAAACAAACGCGAAGAAAACCAATATTTGCATCGAATAATTTACATTTCATAATAAAAATACCATTTTCTTTTTAGATAGCCAATTTGCGAACAACATTTTGTATCGTAACAGTGCACGGCATTACTGCCAACTTTCAAATATGAAAAAAGGAAGGCCCTCGGGAGCCAAAGCGCTAATTTCTGGAAGAGGTTCGAGGTGCAAAGGCGGCACCATTTTGAAAGAAATCGAAATTGATTTAGATTCGGTGTATAATGTGTGATTCACTTTATTGAACTATTTATATTGTAATTCTTACGTAAAATATACTAACATTTATTTATATATTCTAAATTGTATGTTCTATGATTAATTTCCAATTGTAAACTTGTATTTTTATACTGAGAAAATCCTGAGCAGAAAATGAAATTGTAATTTGTCAAGGTGCTTATAAACACGGTAAAAGTAAATTCATAATTAATGTGCAAAAATTTAGTATGCGAATAAATTTAGTATTGCACACAAAATTAATCAGCATAAAAATTTCTGTTTTGAACGTTTGTTTGAAACTTGATACAAAGTTCTATAAATATCTGCAGCTGATTCAGATAATTTAGGTTCATAAACTTTAAAAAGAAAGATTATTTAGAATATCACTAGGAATGGAGGAATGAAATTTATATAAATTTACGTTTCATAAATTCCATTAAAAAATATATATGCTGTGCAATATTTATTTCCACAATTTAATGTCAGTAGCAGAACTTAATTTTACTGTTGAAAAGCACTTTCATTAGTAAAGACAAAATTAAAAACGTTTCCATTTAAACCCAACAACTACCATCTATGAATAGGCAATGAAAACACAGATCTGCTTTGCGAAATTGTTTAAATACTTCGTACGAAAATAAATGCTGATAGTTAGCATGACTAATTACTAGTTAATAAAATATCATTTATACTTACCGAGCAAAATATTATCAAATGCTGTTCGTATGCTATGAATTCGATCACGTTTTCTTCAAAAATTTTTCTGATAATAAATTTGGGTAAAGTAAAACAGGGATAAGGTTATTTGTTCATTTCTCTTTTTCGGGCCTTGCTTTCTTTGGAGATTATATCAATACTTCAACAGTCCATCTCCAGTTTTGACTCTTTTTCCAGTTCATCCTTTCTCTTTTCCGGATTTGCCAGTTCTTTTCCGGTTCCAGCTTATTCTTCAGTTCCGGCTTCTTTTTCAGTTCTGCCTCCTTTTTCGGTTTTTGCTTCTTTTTAAGATCACATTGAGGGTTTTCCAGTCTGCAAAATAGTCAATGTATCA
>NC_140778.1:168358941-168719541 GCF_044657685.1 Stegodyphus dumicola | reverse complement strand
CAGATTTGTTGTCCGACTGCCCGTTTTCAGTAATGCTGAAGAGTTAGGCGACTCCAAACCTTTGGCTATTTCTCGTCTTCTATCCATGGAAAGAAAATTTGATTTAGATAAAGAACTTGGTAGGCAATAATAGGAGTTCATGCAAGAATACGAAACTTTAAATCATATGGTTCCAGTTGTTGAGAATGAAGAAAATAAGCAAGTATATTATCTACCGCATCATGCTGTTGTTAAACCAAGTAGCTCTACCACTAAACTTCGTGTAGTATTTGACGGTTCATGTAAACCTAAAAATTCAGTTTCTTTGAACTCTGTTTTAGGGGTAGGTGCAACACTACAACGAGATATATTTTCAATATTGCTCAACTTTTGTATACATAAAATAGCTTTTTCTGCTGACATAGAAAAAATGTACCGCCAGATTTTAGTAGATAATGAGGATCAACATTTACAAAGAATTGTTTGGAGAGAATCTATTAATTCAAAAATGCAGACATATAAATTATGTACAGTTAGTTATGGCACTGCATCTGCACCATTTTTAGCAACACGCTGTTTGTGGCAAATTGCTTTGGATGCAGAACAGGATCATCCTCATGTATCCTCCGTTCTTAAAAATGATTTCTATGTAGATGATTGTTTATCTGGAGCAAACAGTTTAGAGGAAGCAGTTGACCTATGCTCTAAGCTTTCACAGCTATTACAGAAACGTGGATTTAATTTAAGGAAATGGAGGTCAAACTGCTCAAAGCTTCTCGAAAATTTATCCATTGATAATCATGAAGAAGATGACCTGGAAGTTCACTCAGATGAATGTGCCAAGGCTTTAGGGCTGTTTTGGAACTCTACAGAAGAAGTATTTTTATTTAACATTTCTATGGATTTTGGGACTGAAATTACTAAAAGAAGGTTCATTTCTCAATCTTCTAAAATCTTTGATCCTCTTGGCTTGCTATCACCATGTACAGTCAAGTTGAAAATGTTTTATCAGCAATTGTGGTTTTTAAAACTTGACTGGGATGCCCCACTGCCTAAAGAATGGGAAGAGAAGTTGCAGCGACTTCAAAAAGATCTTAAGGCTCTCAAAAATGTTAAAATTTCGAGGTGGCTTCAAACTACGTCTAACCACATCTATCTGCATGGTTTTTGTGACGCGTCAGAATCTCCTTACGCTGCTGTTATCTACTGTGTTCAACCAACATCTCACGACAGAAATGAAGTCAATTTGGTGGTTGCTAAAACCAAAGTTGCTCCCATTAAACAAGTGTCCATACCTAGACTGGAACTCCTAGGTGCATTGCTCCTTGCCAGATTAATCAAAGCTGTTCGTAAAGCCTTCTCCACCACTGAAATTTCCTTTCACGCTTGGACTGACTCTAAGGTTGTTCTCTGTTGGTTAGCAGCTCATCCTCTAAAATGGAAGCTTTTTGTGGCAAACAGGACTTCAGAAATATTAGATGCTGTTCCCTATCAACAGTGGAGCTATATTTCGTCGAAACAGAATCCTGCCGATCTTCCTTCTAGAGGAATCGATCCTAAAGTTCTACCGAACATATCCCTATGGTGGCATGGGCCATCATTCTTAGCGTTCGACAGTTCAAAGTGGCCTCTACAATGTTCTGTCAGTAATGAGACTAACAGCGATGCAACTGTCTTAACTGAACAAAGGACAAAATCATTTTTTTGTACAACAGCTTATTTGACTAATGACACTCTGGACAATTTATTTCAGAACTGTTCTTCTTTATCTAAAATAGTTAATGTAATTTCTTTTTGTTTAAGATTTATTTCTAGGAGCAAAGAACGGGTCTTTGGTTCTGAAGATAATAGGTTAAAAAGTCCTGCAGTAGTACCTTCATCTAATGAAAGGCAAGCAGTTGATATGAAGTTGATCATTAAATGGATCCAGTTTGTGCACTTCCATAAAGATATAAAGGATCTCAAAAATAATTCATCTTTAAGTCCTAAAAGTGTTTTAAGTTCACTTTTTCCTTTTCTAGATGATGATGGTGTTTTACGGGTGGGAGGTAGGCTGCAAAATTCTGACTTGTCATTCAATGCTAAGCATCCCATAATTATACCAGGTCAACACAGGATTGCTTTGTTGCTTGTTAAACAATATCATGTAACTTATATGCATGCAGGGCCCAGTTTACTAGCTAACATTTTAAAGCAAAGCTATTGGATTGTAAATGGTAAGAAACTTATTCAGTCCTTTATCCATAAATGTATTGTTTGTCACAGATATAAATTGTCATCTAATAATCAATTAATGGCAATATTAGAGTTGTTACAGTGAAAACTGTTAATGGTTATTTTAAAATACCCGTAGTAAAACTTTTACCGTTGCCATTGCATCGGGAATGATCTATGTTAATGCAATGGCAAGGGTGGGAGTTAATGTTGGATGCATATTTAATATTTGCTTTTCTTTTTTTTTTTTTTTTTTTGTATATTTTATTTCCTCACTGCTTAATTTTATGTTATGATTTTTGCAATAATCTTGTTACTGGCAACGTGCTTTATTTTACTATAAAGTTTGTGTGAATTGCAACAGTTGTTCATGTTTATGTTTCAGTAGAATAGCGTTCTTAGCCGCACTGCGCTGCAGGCAATATTTCTCTTAAAGAATTTTATGTTTTAGAATAAGAATAAAGTTTATTATACAAAACTGATGCTTTTTAGTTCAAGGCAACTAAACGGCAAATCACAATACTACGGGAAAACCCCAGCAGAATTATTTTTAGGACGAAAGTTAATTTCGCCATTAGATAAATTATTCTTTGTACAACAAAGAGAGCAAGAATTTAAACAGAAAGATGTGCAAACACTTATTGACCAGGCGGTTAAAAGATCGGATACGGCAAGAAATAGGCAAAAGTTATACTATGATGGAAAACGCCGTGAAGCAGATTTTAAAGTTGGAGATAAAGTGTTGAAGCGGAAATTTTCTTTATCAAGTGCCCCAGATAATTTTACTGCAAAGTTAGCTCCAAAATTTGAAGGCCCATATGTAATTCAGAAAATCAAGGGAGTCGTATTGTACCTTAAGAACGAGAGAGGGGAAATCTGTAAAGCAAGTCCCGACCAGGTGAAAAATATTATAATCAAAATGATTTTGAAATCCTTAGAAGTTTCTTGCAGGACTCAAGCGTAAATGAAGTAGAAGGTCCAGAAGTAACGTCACCCGTTCCACAACCCAAGAAGCAGAGAACTGAAGAGAAAGCTAGCCCTTCTATAAGTTATGCGGCGGTACCGAAAAGAAGAAATGAAAACGTCAGACTCCAGCATTTAAGAAATACAAGAAAGCAAAGCCGCCGCGTAAAGACACTTTGGTAAAGAGGAAAACACCACTTACAACTTATCGCAGTAGAAATTCTACATCGAGTAGAACGCTTCCAGGGCCAGAGAGTCAGGTGCAAACAAGGCCGCCGTTCCCGAGAACAAAAACACAGCAGGAGGAACGAAAAGACCACCACCAACAGAAGAAATCCAAGCACGATTCCAGACGGGAGGACGCCAAGACCAGCCGTCCAGGGGCAGAACGGAAAAGACAGCAAACCGACGACTACCACTCCAAGAGGCCAGCATGCTCAGGGCAAAAAAGAAGAAGCAACGTGGACGACACTCGAAGGACCCTAAGGAGACGACTGACGTCGATGAAATCTATAACGTGGGAGCAGTTCTGCCAGAAGAGGATGTCGGAGTTACAATCATCGAAAAATCAAAGATAAGTTAAAAATCTTCTATAACATTTTTTTCTTTTGTTATGCGTAAATACAAAGTTCTATGTTTTGACGGAAGTCAATGTGTCTCGGTTGAGATTTAGTTTTCTTTTCTTTATTTAGCTAAGGCAAAAGTATTATTTTCTTTAAGTATAAAATCTAGGAACAAGTAGTTTCTGTTGGTCGAAAGACTAATTCTGTTATTTTAAAGCCAAAATTTGGCCGAAGATAAAAATAACTTCGTATTCTTGTATTAATAACTACTTTAGTTTCAGTTCCTCCAGCTTGGCGAAGAATGAGTAAAGTAAAAATTTATTTTTCTCTTATTCATTTTATGGTAAATTGTAAAAATCATATTTATTAGAATTTTGTAAAGATACGTAAATGCTTGAAAGTTATGTAAAAGTAGAATTTAGTCTAGAAGCATAAAACTTTAAATGCTAAAAGTAAAGGCTCAATAGCAATGAATTCAAATTTAAGTATTAAACTGTAGATAAAATCATGCTTTAGAGCGAAAGCCTGCATGTCTAAGGATAAATGAGAGGGAAGTTAGAATGAATGTGCTTTGCAGGGTTCTCCACCTAGACTTGAATTTTAAGAATGTTAAAGTAGCTCATCGAGTTGTAGAATGTCGAGTAAGGTGTGTCTATTTGGTCGTTGAATTCTAACAAATCATTGTGGTTAGGAGAAGTGTTGCAATACTAAAACACGAATATTCTCGTTTGACACCACACATGGTGGAGAGCCAGGGTAAAGTTAAATTCATGTTTGAATACTTGAATGTATGTGCATTAAGCAGTAACTAAGGAAAATAAATCGTTCAAAAACAAAAACTTATTCAGTGTCAAGAAAGTATAAATTATAATGTATTTAGAAAGATACTGATACTTATTCCTTCCAGATACTGGAAGGAAGAGAACAGATTGATTGCTGAAGTCCAGGAAAGGTTGCTGTAAGAAGAGAGAATTAAATAAGTATCTACAGAAATTTGTTCTACCTTTTATGAGATAACAGATTTTTTTTTTATGTCAACGAGGCTCTTAAAATTTAGATCAGAATTGTGGAAACTTTCCAACAGGTCGTTTCTAGGACCTGCTTCCAAGTTTACCAAATTCTGGCAGCGGCAAATGTAGGGTTTATATTTATTTTAACTAACATTTATTTTAAGTTTAAACTATCTTTTCTGTTAAACCTTACTTTCCCCTGGAATTGCCAATGCCAGAGTATGTAAATTCTAGTAGAACGCTCAAAGGATTCGAATTGTCAGCGGAAGTAATCTGAGTTAAATAGAAGGGAAACGAGTTCGAAAGTGTGCTTTCTTGCTGCACGAGCGTGGAGGTGGCTAGTTAGAAATTGAAGAACCACGCGTTTAGGCCTGTGTGCTTGCCTCGGCAGATTGTTAATTTTTCAACGTAATATTCAGAAGTTTGCTGAATTATCAGCGGTATCTTAGAACGCGGTGAGGTTAGTTACGTTTAGATAGCCTCGTAGCTAGTCACTTGTTATTATTCTTTTTTTAGTTTCTTATTTTTATTTTACCTCCGGGTCGGCGTAGTTTGCGAGCGTCAAGAGCACGCATTTGTAATTTCTAAAGTTGAATGAAAAGGGATTTAAACCCTTCTCAAGAATTTGTCTACTTTCCAGTTCTTTGCAGTCACCACTATTGTTGCGTGCAGGTAGGAAGCGCGCAACATTACAAGGGATATCATTAATTATACTTTGCATTATCATTAATTATACTTTGCTTTCCAGAATTTTTTTTTTTTTTTTTTTTTTGTATTCTTTTGTGTTCTTTGTTGCTCATTTCACTGATTTTAAGATACTGAAAAGTTTTGAGTGATTTTTTTGGAAACAAAGTTCTTAACCTCCTTTATACCATTTGAGTTCTTAAGATTTTGCAAAGGGAAGTTGGTTAATTTATTTATTAGGATCATTAATATTTGAATTAAGGGATATTGCTTATTTCATGGTAATTTTGTTATACGTAATAACTTTTTTGATAGTGATTTGTAGAATAGTTTAGAGGGTTTCGGCAGTGAAGACGATGGTTATTTATATTTAGATGCAGCGTCTAACAGTTTCTCCCACCTCAGACAAGATCTCAGTCTGTGTGCTTGTTTCCCTCGTTTTGGAAGCATCTTTGATAAGCTGGGTTGGCGCTTTTTGCTTTTTGTACATTTAGAAAACATTATCATATTTATTTTTACAACCATGGGTACAAAGAAGAAGATGATGTCTATTGAATTACAGCGTGAAATCATAGAAAACCATGAGCAAGGAGTGCAAGTAATTGACTTGGCGATGATGTACGGTCGTAGCACATCAATGATATGTACTGTGCTTAAACAAAAGGAGTTGATAAAGGGTATAACGCCATCTAAGGCCGATAAAATAATGTCTAAACTCTGGACCTCTCTCCGTGAATAGATGGAGAAACTACTGATGGGGTGGGTGAGAGAGAAGCAGCTTCAAGGAGGAACCTTAACATAAAGCATCATATGTGAGAAGGCACGAGCAATTTACGGTTATTTGCTAAAGAAGATCCCACACACTTCTAAAAATGAGGAATCGGAAGACTTGTTTAAATCCAGTAGGGCTGGCTTGACATCTTTAGGAAAAGGACCGGCATTCACTCCGTCGTCAGACATGGTGAGGCAGCTGAGGTTTACATCAAAATGTTTTCCGAACTGATACTAGCCAAAGGATACATCCCCCCAGCAAGTCTTCAACTGCGACGAGACAGTGCTTTTCTGGAAAAGGATGGCGAATAGAACTTACATAACGGCAGAGGAGAAGACGATGCCAGGTCTCAAACCCATGAAGGATAGATTAACTCTAGCAATTTGCGCCAATGAGATTGGCGACTGTAAAATCAAGCCTCTGCTAGTATACCATTCGGAAAATCCCAGAGTCTTTAAGTCATATAACATTTCAAAAGAAAATCTGCCAGTTATGTGGAGGACAAATCCGAAGGCGTGGGTCACCAGGAAATTCTTTGCGGAGTGGATAAACCTGGTGTTTGGCCCTTCTGTTAAAAAATACCCACAGAAAAACAACCTACCCATGCAAGCCCTTCTCTTCCTCGACAATGCCCCTACTCACCCACCAAATCACGAAGTTGATTTACTCTAATAGTTCAAGTATATAAAAGTTCCCTACCTACCACCCAACACCACTCCTATCCTGCAGACGATGGATCAGCAGGTGATTTCTAATTTTAAGAAATTGTACACCAAGCACATTTTTTGGGGCTGCTTTGAGGTGACGGAGAACACAAACCTTACCCTTCGAGAGTTCTGGAAAGGCCACTTTAAGATCGTCATATGCCTAGGAATTATTGATCAGGCCTGGCTGGGTGTTACAACGAGGACCTTAACCTCTGCACGGAAGAAGCTGTGGCCTGAGGCTGTTGCTGAAAGGGCCTTCGAAGGATTGGAACCCAAAGTCGCATAGGTAGTGGAGCTTGTTTCTCTGGGAAAATCCATGAGTCTGGAGGTGGATGGGAGAGATATGAACGAACTCGTCGAACAACAGTCTCAGGAGCTGACAACCGATTAGTTACACGATCTGTATTTGCAGCAGCATACGTTGGGTTAACGAAAAATTAGTTTTGAAGAGGAGCTAGAGGTGGACAAGGTTATCCCTACAAGAGATATAAAACAGGTCTTGGGAATGTGGGAGAAAGTTGTAGAGTTCGTGGATAAACATCACCGCGAAAACGTTGCAACTAGTCGTGCATCCTTGACACGGAGGAAGAAACAAACTTCCTTGGAAAGTTTTTTTAAACGATCTGCGGGTGGAAATAAGCAGATCATGACGAAAAAAGCGAAGACCAGTGACAAAAATTAAGCTCTTCCGTAGGCACTTCACTTTTTCTTTTAATTATGTTTTTATAGAATATGTATTTGTTATTTATAAATAAATGTTTCTTCTTGTTTTTGATTCTTATTTAAAAACACTTAAAAAACAACTGAGGTCGTGTTTTGGGATCTGGAACGGATTAATGGCATTTCGATTAATTTCAATGTGGAAAATTGCTTTGAGATACGAGCAATTTGACATACGAGCAAGGTTACGAAACGAATTAAACACGTATGTCGAGGTACCACTGTACGTAATTATCTAATCGTTAGCAAGCAGAGAGTAATAAATAATTTTAAAAGTCTGATGCTATCAATATATAAATTCTGTTGACTAGTATAATTAATAAAAATTTACGCCTACATATAATAATAGGATGTATGTTACTACAGATACGTATTAATATATACATATATAAGTCTGTGCATATATATGAAATCATAATTCTATTTAAACAAGTAAACAGTTAGAATTACTGAACAACCATGAAAGATTCCCCAAAAAATGAAATATGGTGTAACAATGAACACTTAGTTTAGAAATTAGATTCTATTGTATATTGTTGTAAAAGCCATTGTAAGAGTGAAAATTCTTCATTCTGCCTTAATGCGATTTTTTGCGTTTAATGCGTTGTTTGGAGATTTTATGATCCCGAATTATATTGATGTGATATATTAATACTGCATTTGTAGACATACGTTTTCTGAGAAACGAGTCAAGGCGATTGATTTTTTGTAAAAATTTGGATTTATCCTTATTTTATTGACGTGCACCAGCACTGAATTGAGAATGGCTTGTGCTATGCTTCGATGGATGAAAAAGCGTTCGTAAGTAATGAATATTATGAAAGTTTCAGCATATTTAAATGAATAGTATTAAAAGTATATATTTATTAACATATATCAATAGTTTATGGTGAATATTTCATTATAAATCTCATGATAGTTTCATTTCTCATTCTATTGCATTTCTATTGCGGTACATAAATTTTTTGGTATACATATTGTAGATTGCATCAATTTTGCTGCGCAATTTATTCCTCGGTATGTTACTTGTAGTGTTATTAGAAATTCCATTATTTTTGTATTTTTTCTGCAATTTTTAGTATCTTATTAAGAAATTTATGTTTTATTTCAAGATGTATATGAAGTTGGTTATATCAAATGTTAAATAAACGTTGTTATTCAGGCAATAGCGTTAGCTTTATCCAGATAGATAAATGCATTTCTTAAATACTCAAGATATAAAGACACACTCGGATAGTAGATTCACTGACTTTACGTTTGTTAAGGGTTATATATATTCATTAAGGGCGTGTTCAAAACAACCATTGACGGGTAGTCTTGGCGTAATTCGGATTCATACCAAGCTTATCCATTTCTCAGGGCAATAATTTTCGTTATTTTTGCTAAACCATTTACGAAAATATAATTTTCCGAATGCTGAACTCTTATGCATGAAAAGACAGAAGTTAAGATATTTGTTTTGCAATTTGATGCAAAATTCTTATTATTAAAACACTGATGTATATGTTCTTAATTTAAAACTCTGCCAGTATATAACATTATATAACATTATTGTGTTATCACCATTTATAGATGTCGCTTGCTGCACAGCCTGCTGAATACATTTTACTTTCTAGCTATCTACAATTACATCATGTTGTTTCGGTATGAACAGGGGCGAAGTATTCATTACTTAATTACATTTAAAGATAATTAATTAAATTTTTCTGATTTTGATATCTATATTATATAGACAGGATTACTGATAAAAAATTTCAGAAAATTGTAAATGAAGAAGTAAATAGAAAAATTTCGTTCAGGTATTGTGAGATGCTAATATAAACTTCATACATTTTACTAGAGGGCTGTTGCCAAAGCAAAATCTTTACTATATATGTCTACGAGCTCTATGTATACAGTGTGTTGCTCAAAGTAAACTTCCTGCATTGTGAAGAGTACTACGTGTATGTCTTGATGCGTTCATGAGAAGCTTGTTCCCTCGTATACGCTCTGCCACTTCGAACAAAAATTGTCCGTAAACTGCAGCGTCTTGAGTTGTTTATATAGGTTCTTGAGCTGTTCTGTTATTTCCTGTCGAATCTGACGCTGACGCGGAGAGTCTTGTATCCTTCGTTTACTTGCTACTTCTTCTATTCATCGCGCATGGTCTGTTGACGTTCCACTTGCCTAATGGGCCTCCGTTTCCCTTCTGCTTCCCTTTCCGGAGCACGCAGTGTTTCTTGGTTTTCTGAATGTCTTTTGTGTTTTCTACTAGTTTCTGATACAGTTTGAGCACGCGAAGTTTCTTGAGTTGCTGCTTGTCTCCTGGAACTCCTATTCGTTTCTTCTTCAGTTTCTTGAATGAGTAAGCTGTCTTGTCACTATGCTTGCCTGCTGAGTTTCTAGTTGTGTCTTCATTCATTTTTGAAGCTCGCAAATTTTCTTGTACTTGCCTGTTGAGTCTCCTAGTGTTTTTTACTTCATTTTTCTGTAGCTCGCTGTACCATTTGTGCTCTCTTCTTGCGTTCAAACATTTTAGTAAATTGGAAAAAAAAAATTATTTAACTGTAGTAAAGTAACATTGCATCTAAAATACGTTAAATATCTACAGATGTTTAAACTTCTACTCAGAAAGTAAGTATACAATAAAAGAAATTAAATTTTTATAAATAAATTTAGAATAGCATAAAATGCATAGAAACATTTCATTATGAAGAAAATGTATTCATTCTTTCCAAGCAACCAGCGATTCGTAAATACATTTTTCTTGCCAACTCAGGAAACAAAGACCTTTGACACTTCAGGTAATACATTGGAGGTTATGATTTAAATTTATTTCAATATAACAAATTTTCAAAATCTCAATAAAGGAATTAACGTAGCGATAGCATATCGTGTCACGTATCCAAAGGTGAAACATAAAAGTTGCCAAAAGCAGCTATTCATTTAAAATACTGATATTAACGAAAGATTTTCGACATACAATGACGTTATATGGAATCACGTGCTTTCTTCAACTTCAGAATATAACCGTAAATAATAATAACAATAAGTTTCACGTTTGGCAATACTATTTATTTCATATTTTTTTTAACTTAAAAATATCTCTTAAACAAACTCTACGATTTGAAAGTGAGAAGGGCCAACATTTTTCCAAGTAAAGCATTTTGATGTCCAGTGCGCTAGACTTCGGCCACTTGGAAAAATAAATACGAAAAATTACCGTTTTCCGAAATTTTATATAATATCTCGAGTGATAGTCGTAGGAAGATAACAATAGTCGGAAAGTTTAACCAAGAAGTTTTGAAATCCGGGGATACCTCCTTCCAAACTCAAACTCCCCGTTCCGGAGATATGATGTTACGAAGAAAAAAACAAAGAGGCAAAAATCCACAGATATTTATATTGTTGATTCCTGTTTACAATATTCAATTTCCTTTAAAAACATTAAGCTTCATTTAAATAAAAGGAAATTAAATTCAGGCATTTTTATTACCTTTCAAGCTTTTATTGTATTTTTAAATATTCTTTTTGTCACAGTTGCGCAAGTTTTCCTCGGCATCATTAGGAGCCTTAGGTGGAAGACATTTAAGAATCATTGCTGTAAATAATGATCATATGATAAATTGCAATACATATGAAGGAAAGGAAAGTATACATATGAAGGAATAGGAAGTGTGCCATTTATAAAGCTTAAATGTTGCTAGATTTGCAGGTTTTTCGCGCTCGCATTTTACGTGCTTCTTAAGAATCTCTGGAAATAAAATGGGAACTTTCCATGACTTGTTGCCAATCTAATTGGAGAAAAAATTTATTCTTTATAGGGATACTTGCGGGAGGTAACCGTCGAGCAATCTTCTTGTATCTGCCTCGTCCCATCCTGTTTGTTATTTTATTAAAACGTGTTTGGAAATTATTTCCCTCATTGCAAGTTTTGATTTGAGATGATAGATGTCAATCAGACCTTATAATATAGCATCTTGAGCTGCTGGTCCCAGCAACTTTATTTCCTTTTATACCTGTATATCCTCATAATGGAATTTAGGCTAATAAGAGGAATATTCATTTCCATATTTATTGTTTTTAAAAGATTTTGAATAAGTAAAGATATTTTCTTCGTGGAACATTGAGCGTTTAGAAATCTTTGACAATCTGTAAAAATGTTCGCAAACTGTAACTTACTACTTTTGACAAAAAACGTATAAGTAATCATTTATTAAATTAATTAATTCAAACATATGAATATATATATTTAATGAAATAAAAATATTTCAGCGCAAATAATTATCGACGTATATTTGAAGAAGAAGAAGGAGAAGCAGGAATATACTACAGTGATCAACTACTAGAAGAATTGGATCCCCAATGTTTAAGATTGCAATACGTGTCGGAGACGTAAGTCTTTTCGGAAAAAATAATAAAACAAAACATAATGTTTCAGGTCCAGTTTAATTATACATTTAATAATTTTTTGACAAAAACGCTGGTCTGGAAAATAATACGTTTTCAGATTTATAATGCTTAAAGTTTTTTTCATTCCTTCATTACAAAAATAGATTATAAATGTTTAAAATGGAAAATTACATTGTGAAGAATTCATATTTATTGTAATACCTTTTGATTATAAGGAAACTTTATTGCATTAACTAATGAAATATCTAAACAGAAAGCTAATATACAAAATACACGTGTTTATACGGCCAGTTTGTAAAATTTGTGAATGAGAAGTAAATGTCAAATAGTTGATATAATTAGAGTAACAAAGACAAAAAAGACTTTATGTTTATAAATAATATGCATATATATATATATATATATGTGTAAAACAAATTAAATAAACACTGAAATCCATCCCATACTCTATTCGGAACAAATCTAATATAAATTGTTCTCCTCACATTCTTTCTGTTAGACTATATATTTCTAGATTTACAGAGATTTATGATATTATTTAGCTCGAGTTTTGACAATGTACTCATCAAACATAATAAAAATTTCGAGATTCTAACTTTTCATTGCAATTATTGTTTTTAATATGTAATATTAAATGATTTTGAATTAATAGCAAATTAAAAAATAAAAATTAATTAATTAAAATATATGTTTATGTAGATATATATATCCCCATCACATGATTTTTACATAAAGATGATGACTTAGCTAAGTGGGAATATAAAATTTCCTGAATCAAATATTTCTCTTACTAAACCACAATATTGTCGAACTATGCACATTTTTTCTATCTCTGTCACCGCTGACACGGCGTCGTACTACTTTATTCCTATTCCAACAATATGAGAAATATAAATATTCTAGAAATAGGTAAGTTTGGAATTTCAAATGAACTGGGGCCGCAAATGTGAATTGAAATAAATCTGAATATTTTATCTTATTCATCTTTCAAATTTGCTCTGTATTATAGATCAACATGTGCGATCAGAATTCCTAACATTAATTCACACACACACACACACACACACACACACACACACACACACACATATATATATATATACACGTTTATCGTATATATGTTACGGTGAAACACCGAAATCTGGAGAATGTCGACTTTCACCGGTGAATGTCAATATTCACATAGTCGCTTGTTGTATGTCCGAAATATTTTCAAATACTCTTATTTCTGACTTACACCGGTAAATGTCGACATTCAACATCTACTAATGGTACATATATATATATATATATATATACATATAATCGTTTATTGCAATGCATTGTCGGAAACGCTTTCAGGCGCCATAGTGACGAGAGACAACACAAGAAAAATAGGGTACGAACAGTGTAAAGATATTTGTTTGTTATTCTTAGCGCGGCGGAAACTAAGAAATAAGAACAAAAACATTGGATCGTCATCAAAAAAAGTATTCGAAAGTTCCTTCGGGAAGTATCCTAGACATGGGTTTGGTAGGGGTAGTCCAGTGCATTGTTCAGCAAGATCACGAGCCCTCACTTGCATTATCACTTTCTCTAGGGTACGTCAAAACATTAGTGCACGAAACCCCCGTTAGAACTCCAACAGGAACTTGTGGCACATATCCTGTCAGCTGCTGGGAAAGTCCTGGGGGTGCACGGTATTTTCCAGAACATCTTATGTTCGATGTGCGAGAGATGTGATACCTGCATCAGGGTTCAGGTCGTAATTTCGAAGAATTTCATTGAGGTCCATAAGTGTCTAATTTTGTTCCTATTTTTTAATTTCTCTTGTGCTAAGCATAACTGGTGTCCGTTCTTTCTTGTGTTTCGTGTTGTTTGTACCGACCAGGAAAGTGTTTTCGGTCATGTTTTGCCATTTCATTTTTCGTCGTCGTCGTCTCTCTCATATATGTGCATAATTACCTATGACTCAAGTGTTACTACTATATCATGAAATTTACAAACATAGTGTTTAAAATGCTACATATCCCCATCCGAAAATATCTTTTTTTTTTCTCTTGCCCTTCAAATAAGAAATGTGTGTCCTTCATTGTATAACCTCCTGGAACTTTAATTCTTCTTTTTTCGAGGACTATAGAAAATATTTCAGTATAGGCAGCTGTCAATATTCTAACATTACATTTTAAAAGCCATTAAAGTGTAGCCGAAACGCTCAGAAAGGCTTAATTCGCTTAGGATTTAGGAAATACATTTTGTAAGACTTCGCAAATTTTCCTTCAATAAATTTAATGGAACAGACAAAAGAAATTACAGGGAACAATAAATATAGGAGAAAACAGATATATCTTTTCGTAATTTATTTTGCTTTGTTTGATTTCTTTCATTCTTCCTGTATAAATAATTAAAACTTTAAGAATGCAACTGAAGAATGAGAATAAAATTTTCAATTGAAAACGAATGGTGGCAAAACTCCTAGTGCTCCTCTGCTGTACCACGAAATAGACCAGCAATATATTCCGAATTTGGAATAACGAGAAAAAATTTGAAACCTTTGCAACCAGCGATGCAAAGAGATTGATCTGACAGGAAGATGACTTAAATGAGGAAACTCGGAGATAATTTAATGAGGTGTCAGGTTACCTCTACTGGGATAATAATCAGAAAAGGTTAAAATACAAAATACGTAAGTAAATTATACAAAAATTGAAGAAATTTAATATATCTGGCATGCGTAAGAAATAGTAATTGATTCAAAAATGTAAATGAATCCAAAGCTTTCAAACTTATACTCGTTTAAATACAGATTTTGCTGATTCAGAAAGTACGTTACTTGTATATCTTCTAAAATGCTTTTTACATCCTTTGTTTGTAGTTGTTTCATTTTTCATTTCAGTTTAATTTTTTCTTCGTATTTTGCAATTTTCGCCATTCTTTCCCTCTGCTTTTAAGCCACCTGTTTATTATTACTATTATTATTATTACAACTTATGTAAAAATTAAGTAAGGAAAAGTAAGGCACTAAAACTTTGCAACTTATTACGCTCTACGTGAGATTCATGGTGGTGGCTTATTGCATACAAATCATGCCAAATGCTTTAACTCTTTCGCATCGAGGGACGACCGAATCTGTTTTCAATAAACATCGAAAACGCCCGTGTTTACGAATTTGTCTTGGAATAGTTTTCCTTTCCCCCTCCGGTTTCATCCATTGTGTGCAGTTTCACCTTAGGGCCGGTTTGCACCTGCGAGCGTCAATAGCTTTCCGTTTTTCTCCTTTTTACTTTCCGTTTTTCTCCCTTTTATAATTTATATTATTGTTTTTATTATTTTTATTTTTCGTTTTTCTCCTTTCCTTTATTATTTCTTCTCCTTTATTTTTTATTTCTCTTTTAGTTATATATTATTATTATTTTATTGCTTCAAAAGAATGATTGACATGTCTTTTAACAACTCGCGAAACCAATGAGCCATACACACTAACGTGGAGGGGAAAGAACTAGGTAGAAAATAAACGAGGCGTTGCGGCGGTTTGCTGTTGCCTGAATGCACGGGCGTTTCGGGCGACTTTATGCGAAAGAGTTAATTTCTCTGCTTGGCTTTAGGTCCTAACAACGAAAACTAAAAATTCGCCCTTTGTAGAAAAACATTCTATCAGGCAATGAATCTACGGTTAGATTTTTCCCTATGAAACTGAGCCAAAAGTGTTATATAGTATCTAAATATTAAAGTGTTGTACATGTTAAACGTGATCGTCGTTGCATTACTTTCACTTTTTTACTACTGAAATAAAGATATACTGATTATTTTGTAGATTGGAAAACCCTCCTTGTGATCATGAAATGGAGCAAAAACTGGAAACCGAGAGAGAACTAGAAAAGAAGCGAGAACCGGAAAAGATGCAAGAACTGGAAAAGAAACAAGAACTGAATAAAAAGGAAGAACCGGAAAAGAAGGAGAAACTGCAAAAGAAGGAGAAACTGGAAAAGAAGCAAGAACTGGAAAAGAAACAAGAACTGAATAAAAAGGAAGAACCGGAAAAGAAGGAGAAACTGGAAAAGAAGCAAGAACTGAAAAACAAGAAAAAACTGGAATTGACACAAAAACGAGAAAAGAAGCAAGAACTGAAAAAGAAGCAAAAGCTGGAAAAGATACAAAAACGAGAAAAGAAGCAAGAACCGGAAAAGATACAAGAATTGGAAAACATACAAGAATTGGAAAATAAGCAAGAACTGAAAAAGAATCAAGAGCAGGAAAAGAAGCAAAAACTTGAAAAGAAGCAAGAACTGAAAATGAAACAAGAGCAGAAAAACAAACAAAAACTGGAAAAGCAACAGAAACTAGAAAAGAAGCAAGAACTGAAAAAGAAGCAAACTCTGGAATGGATTCAAAAACTAGAAAAGAAAGAAGAACTAAAAATTCAGAAACAACTGGAAGAGATACAAAAACAAGTAAACAAAGAAGAACTGAAAAGGCAGAAGAAACTGGAAAAAATGCAAAAACTAAAAAACAAAGAAGAACTGAAAAAGAAGAAGAAACTGGAAAAAATGCAAAAAATAAAACACAAAGAAGAACTGAAAAAGAAGAAGAAACTGGAAAAAATGCAAATACAGGAAACGAAGCAAGAGCCGGAAAAGATGCCAGAACTGGAAAATATAGACGAGTCAGAAAAGACGCAATACCTGGAAAAGAAGCAAAAACGGAAAAGAATACAAATCTGAAAAACAAACTGGAACCGGAAAAGAACTGTCAAACCCGAAAAGGAAACCGGATGAACTGCGAAAAGAGCCAGAACTGGATAACGATTGTAGAACGATTGATTTAATGACCAAACGAAGCAAGAACCGGAAAAGAAAAATAGAACAAATCAATCATATACCACTGCAAGTAATAGCACTGCAAACATTAAATATCAACGTCAAAAAAGTAAACACCCTTCTTCAAGGGGGCTTTCCAATACACTGTCATAATCCAGAAGATATAGAAAAAAATCATTTATAACCTCATTGCCAAAACAGTTAAAAGAGCCAGAACTGGATAACGATTGTAGAACGATTGATTTAATGACCAAACGAAGCAAGAACCGGAAAAGAAAAATAGAACAAATCAATCATATACCACTGCAAGTAATAGCACTGCAAACATTAAATATCAACGTCAAAAAAGTAAACACCCTTCTTCAAGGGGGCTTTCCAATACACTGTCATAATCCAGAAGATATAGAAAAAAATCATTTATAACCTCATTGCCAAAACAGTTGCAAAAGATATAGTTAACATAAAATTTCCTGAAGCCAGAATACCAAAATGCACAATTCATAATATTCCAAAAAATTTCAACTCTGATGAACTGATTCAAATTATCGCCCGAGAAATATAATATTTCCGAGCTAAGACCTTTATTTAAACTGAATGATCAAAATAATAAATGGATCATAAAATGTCACGGTAAAACTTTCCAAAATTTTATGAGTAAAAAACAAATATATATTGGATGGCGCACCAATAAAATAACCGAGTTTATCGGTGTACGCAGATGTCAAATCTGCCAGGATTTCTCCCATAAGACAAACAAACCAAAATGCTCATTCTTCATCGGAAATTATCATGTTTCTTGCGTTCTTCCCAAAATCCGTACTGCATAAACTGCTGGATTAACAATGAAAAGTATGAAGCAAACTTTGAGTGTAAACATCCAGCTTTAGCTATTTCCTGGTCCACATATCAAACAGAAGTTAGACGAGTAAAATCCAATACATATTATCAACAATAATACAAGATCCTTCAGACTATATATAGACCATTTCCATCAATAAAAAGAATAATAATGTCATCCGCTTTCTCAAAATAAATCTTCAAAGAGAGAAGACCGTCACCGACCAACTAAGTCAGTATCAAGTAGATTATCTGGCAGATTTTATTATAACACAAGAATCTTATTGCATCACTGGCAGACTAGGAAAAATTCCAAATAACTGGACAATTATTCAACGTCATGCTTCAACCGGTGTTTTATCTCCTCGTACAGCCATATTCATTCCAAACAATAAATGGAATTCTACAATAATGATTAATACTCGAGATATAATCACAATTTTAATCAATACTAATGCATCTCAGCTTCTTATTACTAGTATCTATATATCTCCGTCAAAAATCCAAATCAAAACTTATCCATACTAAATGAAATCTTACAACAATAATAATAGTCGCATGTTATTAGTGGAGACTTTAACTCCCATAGTACTTAATGGGGATACTTACAAACCGATCAGAGGAGACCACAGAGGAGAAATACTTGAAGAATTTTTAAATGCAAACAATCTCATTCTACATAATCATTTTACTGACCGACCTACCTTTGATAATACCTACAATAAAGATTGGACTGATCTTCTTATTTCTACAACACATCTTGATAATAAAATTAACAACAGATCAATACTAGATGAACACTGAATCTGATAACAAATATATCTCTTTTGATATAACTGAATAAACGTCCTTTACTGCACTTACAAGATATAAAATCAATAATAACAAAGAAAAGAAATTTCAACAAAAGTTCAATTCAATTTCAAATGACTTTCTAAATTCTATTATTCTGTGTACAAAAAAAAAAAAAAAAAAAAAAAAAAAAAAAACAGAACTTAATAATATTACCAAGGAACTTATCAGAAAGTTTCAAGATACCTAAGAACGTACCTTCTTCAAAAGATCATCAATTCCCATTATAAAAATCAACTGGTGACGAAAGAACTCCGCAAAGAAACACACAAAACACGAGCATTACGAAGAAATCTCAAATCATCGCAAAATGATGAAGAACGACTAAACCGACTTCAAAAATACAAAAAACAAAAAGCCTCATATAAAAAGCAAATAATATCTGAAAACGTTAAGCATGGTGCAACTATTGTTCAAACAACCAGGATACGTATGGCTCATTGTACAAAATTGAAACCAACAAAATCTTCCACCCAACGCAACTTACAGTCACTAATACGGGAAATAATGATAAAAATGTTACAAAGATCACTTTAGAAAACATCCTAGATGTTATTCTACCAAACGAACGCATATATGATGATTCAACTGAACAAAGATTAATTCGTTTTAATCTACTTCCACGAAAATGATATCCCATTTACATCCATGAAACTCAATCGAATTATTGAAAAACTCAATAACAAAAATGCTCCTGGACCAGATAGAATCTGCATTCAAATTATACATAAAAGCTCTTGGAGAAATTCTTGAACGTTGTATTATAGGAAGACTTGAATACCAATTTCAACATCAAAATTTCATCAAGGAAAATCAGTATGGATTTAGGCAGCAAAAATCTACCATTCATGCAACCAGTGCAGTCCTAAATCAAATCGATGTTAATAAAATGTTAATAAAAGTAATTTAAAATTTAATAAATAGCTTTAAAACTCTTGCCAGTCACTGCTCATCTCAATGCATATAATAGCATTATAATTTTTTATAATAATAATGCATATTTTGTTTAATTTCATGAGGCTGAAGGAGACATTGTAAACTTATATTATGAATACGAGTCATATTTTGTAAAATTCGATGAAAGGCCATTCGAAAAACATGTATACATTGACAGAATTGCCGATATAAATAAAATATGTTATTAACAATATTAACTTCTTATTAATTAAGAAAAGGCTGCATTAAATATATTAAAAGGATCTTTTAAAATTTTTGCAGGAAATGAATTTAAGTTTCTCTTAAGTGAATGGATATTTTTATATCTTTATTACCGTATTTGCAGGCGCATAAGGCACATCCCCCTTTTTTTATACACATTTCATTATAATGAATTTACAGTATTTTAAATATAAATACAAAGTAATACTTTATACCCACAATTCATCTGGGGAAGAGCTTTTAATTTTCTTCATCAAAACCTAAACACTCATCACCATAGCTAAATGAAAAGTCACTTGAAACCTCTCCTAAATCAGCATTCGAGTCCTCATACAACAGATTGTCCTCTGCACCATCCAGTGTATTAATAATGCCACACTTCATACATGATTTAACCTCTGCCTCTGTTTTCACAGCATCCCAAGATGCTTTGACCCATTCACAAACTTTCCAAATGTTAGGCCTTCCCCTTCTTCTTGATGGTGTAACTTCAAAATTTGAAGCCTGCATCCAGCTTGCATGCTTTGTTACAGCAATTTCAACATTGTTTTTGAACCATAATTTGCCAACAAACTTAAGAAACACCAAACAGTTGAAATTTCCCACACTTAAAAGTCGTTCGCAAAAATTGCAGTTTTCATGCCAGATGCACATTTACTAAGCTCTCCGTAACTGTAATATTCCCACACATCGCAAGGAAACAAGAAAAAAATCACATAACTCCAAAAAAAGAGGAAATTTCCAGAAATTAATGCAATCAAAAACTGAGTATCGACATACAAGATGCACCTCCTTTTTTTCCCGACTTATTTTCAAAGAAAAAAAGTGCGTCTTATACACTAGAAAATTTGCTATTTAAAACTTTCTTACATTTATTGGAAAACAAATTGTTTTATATGCTTAATTTCATTCACATAACTATGCTCACTGTAGTTATTGGCTATACTAAATATTTGAATGAAGAAATGTAAGTTTTATTTGCACAAAAACTATTAGCATATGTTTTATAGCAATACACGCAAGTACACAAAAGTGATACACAAAAACTATGAGCATATAGTTTTATAGCAATTTATGAGAGCAAAGTTTTACATAAAAATGTTAATTAATCATAAACGCATCTGTTATATAATTTCAATACAATGAGATATAACAATAATCACTGAGGAAATCTGATATGATTGTGATGACTATATTCAATAATTAAAAAATTCCAAAGATTCCAGTAAGATTTTAATAACTGGAAGAGTAACTTCTTACTGGATCAATAAAACACTTTTCTGCTGTTATCAGTTTTACTGGAGGAGATGTCTGAAATACTGCTATTGCGACATTATACTGATTAAACTAATGTAACACTGTGCGACACCCACACAGATCTTTAAAGCAGCAATTCTCAACAGGTGGTACACAAGATAAAAAATAGGTGGTAGGCAAAGAAACAAAGTTCAAAAATTCTATGAAGAAAAAAAGAACAATTGTTAGAAAATTCCTGTGATTGCACTTCCACTGAAGATTTCATAAATAACAACTTTTGGCTACACCAAAAAAAAGAATTTAAAGGCATTTCAAATAAAGCTAAATTTTTATTGCCTTTTCGCACAACCTATTTGTGTGAACAAGGATTTTCTTCCATGTTTTATTTGAAAAATAAATACAGAATAAAATTAAAAGTGGATCACACTTAAAGCTAAGTGAAATAAGGCCAGACAAAGAAATTGATCTCTCTTAAACAGGCCCAAATTTTACACTAAATTTAAGTATATAACTTAAATTTTGATAATTAAAATGGTAACCAATTCTTAATTAATATTTTTTATGTGTGCCTATTTAATACAGATAGCCAATAGCTTGTGCAAATGGCAAAACATTTATTTTTTCTATTTGTATTGAGAAACTGAATAAGTATTATAAAATGTACAATAATTATACTGGTTGTACTAAGGTTTTTAAATTTTTGTTTAGATGGTATGTGTTAGTCAAAAGGTTGAGAACCGCTGCTTTAAAGCAATTAAATTTATGTCACTTTGTGAAGTTATACAAAAGTCGCAGTGTGACATTAACATCATTATCGCAGCATGACTTTACTACCATACTCAAAGACAAAGAAGCAACAATAACAAAAAAAAGAAGCCAAGAGAAAAAATTGGTATCTTACCTCTCAGCCTCCACATCCACAGGGCCTGTTTGCTCACATCCTCTTCTTGGGCGCTTCGCATTCCTATAATAAACAAAAATAGGTACAATTTTATTACCGAGACCATAATAAACCACAGTGACAGTACATGCATAAAAGCACCAAACTTGGCACACACATCCATTTAAATCATAAATTGACATCACATAAATTTAGATACTTCTAAATGCAAGTGAATTATGACTGCACATAAATTTAGATAGCTCTAAATTTTAATTTACCACTGAAATACTGGTATACTTTTTAAACTTTTTAAAAGTGCATCGAATCTATCTATTTAGAAATTGCCAGAGATGAAAAATTTGCAATAAAATTTTGACAAAGAAAAGGCATCATTCATGATTGTGTGTGATTATGACAAAGCCTCAAGGGCTATCTGCCTGTGCCTTTGTGGAGCACTTTCTAAGGGAAACTGGCTTGTATACACGTTACACATGGGGAAAACCACGAAAACGCCCAGCCCGTTCCTGGGATTCGAACCTCGGACCGACTACCAGCGTTCGGTGACTCCACCGCTCGGCCGCTGGTGGGCCTCATTCGTGATAGAAAATTAGGCTTAAACTATAGTCCAAGAACCATGAAATGAAACCATTTCATCGATAACTCAACAACTAAATGGCACCTTTAATCTTCTAGGTGTATCTACGGATTATTTCGTATTGAAAGATGGCTTTCCAAATCACGACACGCAGAATATTCTTGTCAGATTTTGATAAATACGAAATGGTTTCGAATGAATGCGGCAACTGGCAGTAGGGAAATAGCAATCAATAGAGAAAGATGTTACAGCACGAGGTTCATAAATAAAAACCTCGTATCCAGCCACACTATCTGCCGACCTGTAGGCGATTTTCGTGCCGAAACCGAAAAATACTAAGAAGCCTTCGACCGAAAGCTTTGTGTATGCAAAAAGTTTGTGAAACAAAATTTCTTCTATAAAATAAAATGCAATTTGCACTGAACCCATGAATTACTTTTAAAGAAATTAATATCACCTAATTTACAAATAATTTCTTTTAGCATGGAATAAATACTTAAACAGGTATCTTACAATTACATGAAATAACGTAATCTTTAAAGGCATTGATGTATACAATATAAATATTTGCTTGTTATTTTATGAAATAACAGTGTCTGGGAAGCCCACTCAAATATCCTGTAGAATTTTAACAAATTATTTTATAGGATACAAATATGCATCTGTTTTTTTATGAAATATGTGAAATTCATGCAAATAAAATTAAGGATTATGAAATTTATTTTAATATAAATAACTCTGCAAAAAGAAATATTCAGGAGACTTTATTCCCCTTATTTTCCTATTATTGTCATCATAAAAAAATAATAGCATTTATCTTAAAGATAATTAGCTTATTTAAAAAATACAATCTGTAAGCACTTTCTTTAACTCGATAAAAGATCCATTTATTTTAAATACTTTTCTAAAACTTTTTATAAAAAATAAGAAAATAATGTAAGCACAAACCTTGTGGTTGAAAAGTTATGCAAACCTTGGGTTCAGTACCCCTCAAATAAATAATGAAAACAATCTCAGATTTTATAGGATAAAAATTAGGTCCAAACGGGCAATTTTTTTCATTTACAGACAATCATTAGATGTTTGGGCTAATGCTACTTTGGACTAAAAGTATTTAAAAGCTACAATTTCAGACAGACTGTCTTGCACACTTAAAATACAAATGTTTTATTAATTACACTGCTTGCCTTAAAAATATGTTTCTTAATCAAAAATTTGCTAAATTTTTATAAAACATAAACTAATACTTATAAAAGAGCCTGAGGCAATTTGTTACAATTAATTAAATTGTTCAACGTTGTTTAATTAATTGTTTAGGCGGTCAGAGCCGGAACAGCTAATGAAGTTTATGAGACTGTGATATTACTTTCGGTTTTGTGAAATGAAGAATTACATAGGATACTTTCAGATTGAAGTTCTGTAGAAACAAAAAAGTAAGTACCATCCCTCTTTCTGAAGCTCTTTATTTGTTTATTGACTTTTGGTAATTAAAAGGTCACTAAAGGAGATATCAGCGAAAAAACATACATTGAAAACAAAGTTAAAACAAAACGTTGCCGACAAAAATATCCAAAGAAGTGATTTGGAAGTGCTGAAGAATAAGTTTAAAGTGTTCGAGACAAAGATAAATTCCAATTTCGATTCTTTGTTCGGGTTATGTATTGAAGAAAGTGCAGTCAAAAGTCTTTAATCCGGACATCCATAATCCGGAATGATCTATAATCCGGACCTCAAAGCTACAAATTTTCCGCGCATGCGTTTACGCATATGCATAATACGTTTACGCATGCGCGTTTAATGTATAACGGAGGGTATAAGCTAAGCTAAAATAATCTATTTCAGTTAATGTTGCAGATTGTGTTGTTCCTTAATCTTCTAATTGGATACGGCTTATTATTTTCTTTTAGACTATTAGAGCAATTTAATAAAAGTAAGTTGGAACTTTCGATTATGTCAAACACAATTTCCGATACTGGAGATGATGGTAATGTGAGTAGACGTTACAGCACAGGTCGCCCCAGAGTTACAGCGCCGAATAAGGACCGGTATTTGGCAGTTACTGCCAAAACAAACAGGTGGAGCACAGCCTGAGACCTGCCTCGTCAGCTCTCTTCAGCCACTGGTACGACAATTTTAAGGCAGACCGTGTACAGACGCTTAGGGCAGATTGGTTTATATGTTCGTAGACCTGTCAGATGCGTTCCACTTACTGCAACTCACTGTCGCCTGCGGTTAGCCTGGAGTAGAGAGCATGCACTGTGGACACCGCAACAGTGGGCTTGTGTGATGTTTTCCGACGAGTCCAGGTTTAGCTTGCAGTCTGATTCTCGCCGGACTTTCATATGGAGAGCTCCAGGTATTCGTTACCACCAAGAAAGCATCATTGAACGACACCGTTACGGTGGTGTAGGAGTGCTCGTTTGGGGTGGAATTATTCTGGGTTCCAGAACTGACCTTCATGTTCAAATTGGAATCATGACAAGCCATATCTATCGGGACGTCATTCTGGAACAACATGTACATTTGTTTCGGGGTGCCATGGGCACACAATTTGTTTATGGATGACAACGCCAGTCCTCACCGTGCAAATATCGTAAGCGAATGCCTTCAATCGGAGGATATCACCCGTACAGACTGGCCAGCATTCTCACCAGACTTGAACCAGTAGAACACGTGTGGGACATGCTTGGCCGACGAGTTGCAGCCCGTCAACCTCCTTCTACATGTCTACCGGAACTTCGGAGTGCATTGCTTTTTGAGTGATGTAATATCCCCCAAGATCAGATCGATAATTTGATACTCAGATGCCTAGGCGTTGTACGGACTGTATTGCATCGTCTGGGAGACATACAATGTATTAACAATCAAACCAACCATGTAATATTGGTTTTTTGTAAATAAGTTTTTTTTTTTTTTTTGGTAATTTGCTCCAGGGAGAAAAAAAAATCGCTAATTTTTTTAATAATATCAAACATATAGCATCTGTTTTTGCTCTTTACCTTTTGTTTAATAAATAAGCTTTACAAATAAGTCAAATTTGTTTTGCTTCTAACTTTTCCTTTGGATGATTTTGCATTATCCTTAATTTATGGACATGAGTGTATAACAGCGAGTACTTTTGTGTACAGAAGCTGTCTTGAAAGCTTAGAATCTAAAATTTTAAGTTTGTATTTGTTTTTACTGAATTGTAAGTATTATAAATTCATATGTTTGGAAGCGTCCGAGTTTCAAAAATAATAAAAGTATAAATGATAAATAATAAAGCTTCAAAATAGTAAATCAAACAATCATCAAAATGTTTAGTACCTATTTAAAAATTTGGAGCTTTCTTTCAATTTTAAAGTAATTTAAAATTTAATAAATAGCTTTAAAACTCTTGCCAGTCACTGCTCATCTCAATGCATATAATAGCATTATAATTTTTTATAATAATAATGCATATTTTGTTTAATTTCATGAGGCTGAAGGAGACATTGTAAACTTATATTATGAATACGAGTCATATTTTGTAAAATTCGATGAAAGGCCATTCGAAAAACATGTATACATTGACAGAATTGCCGATATAAATAAAATATGTTATTAACAATATTAACTTCTTATTAATTAAGAAAAGGCTGCATTAAATATATTAAAAGGATCTTTTAAAATTTTTGCAGGAAATGAATTTAAGTTTCTCTTAAGTGAATGGATATTTTTATATCTTTATTACCGTATTTGCAGGCGCATAAGGCACATCCCCCTTTTTTTATACACATTTCATTATAATGAATTTACAGTATTTTAAATATAAATACAAAGTAATACTTTATACCCACAATTCATCTGGGGAAGAGCTTTTAATTTTCTTCATCAAAACCTAAACACTCATCACCATAGCTAAATGAAAAGTCACTTGAAACCTCTCCTAAATCAGCATTCGAGTCCTCATACAACAGATTGTCCTCTGTACCATCCAGTGTATTAATAATGCCACACTTCATACATGATTTAACCTCTGCCTCTGTTTTCACAGCATCCCAAGATGCTTTGACCCATTCACAAACTTTCCAAATGTTAGGCCTTCCCCTTCTTCTTGATGGTGTAACCTCAAAATTTGAAGCCTGCATCCAGCTTGCATGCTTTGTTACAGCAATTTCAACATTGTTTTTGAACCATAATTTGCCAACAAACTTAAGAAACACCAAACAGTTGAAATTTCCCACACTTAAAAGTCGTTCGCAAAAATTGCAGTTTTCATGCCAGATGCACATTTACTAAGCTCTCCGTAACTGTAATATTCCCACACATCGCAAGGAAACAAGAAAAAAATCACATAACTCCAAAAAAAGAGGAAATTTCCAGAAATTAATGCAATCAAAAACTGAGTATCGACATACAAGATGCACCTCCTTTTTTTCCCGACTTATTTTCAAAGAAAAAAAGTGCGTCTTATACACTAGAAAATTTGCTATTTAAAACTTTCTTACATTTATTGGAAAACAAATTGTTTTATATGCTTAATTTCATTCACATAACTATGCTCACTGTAGTTATTGGCTATACTAAATATTTGAATGAAGAAATGTAAGTTTTATTTGCACAAAAACTATTAGCATATGTTTTATAGCAATACACGCAAGTACACAAAAGTGATACACAAAAACTATGAGCATATAGTTTTATAGCAATTTATGAGAGCAAAGTTTTACATAAAAATGTAAATTAATCATAAACGCATCTGTTATATAATTTCAATACAATGAGATATAACAATAATCACTGAGGAAATCTGATATGATTGTGATGACTATATTCAATAATTAAAAAATTCCAAAGATTCCAGTAAGATTTTAATAACTGGAAGAGTAACTTCTTACTGGATCAATAAAACACTTTTCTGCTGTTATCAGTTTTACTGGAGGAGATGTCTGAAATACTGCTATTGCGACATTATACTGATTAAACTAATGTAACACTGTGCGACACCCACACAGATCTTTAAAGCAGCAATTCTCAACAGGTGGTACACAAGATAAAAAATAGGTGGTAGGCAAAGAAACAAAGTTCAAAAATTCTATGAAGAAAAAAAGAACAATTGTTAGAAAATTCCTGTGATTGCACTTCCACTGAAGATTTCATAAATAACAACTTTTGGCTACACCGAAAAAAAGAATTTAAAGGCATTTCAAATAAAGCTAAATTTTTATTGCCTTTTCGCACAACCTATTTGTGTGAACAAGGATTTTCTTCCATGTTTTATTTGAAAAATAAATACAGAATAAAATTAAAAGTGGATCACACTTAAAGCTAAGTGAAATAAGGCCAGACAAAGAAATTGATCTCTCTTAAACAGGCCCAAATTTTACACTAAATTTAAGTATATAACTTAAATTTTGATAATTAAAATGGTAACCAATTCTTAATTAATATTTGTTATGTGTGCCTATTTAATACAGATAGCCAATAGCTTGTGCAAATGGCAAAACATTTATTTTTTCTATTTATATTGAGAAACTGAATAAGTATTATAAAATGTACAATAATTATACTGGTTGTACTAAGGTTTTTAAATTTTTGTTTAGATGGTATGTGTTAGTCAAAAGGTTGAGAACCGCTGCTTTAAAGCAATTAAATTTATGTCACTTTGTGAAGTTATACAAAAGTCGCAGTGTGACATTAACATCATTATCGCAGCATGACTTTACTACCATACTCAAAGACAAAGAAGCAACAATAACAAAAAAAAGAAGCCAAGAGAAAAAATTGGTATCTTACCTCTCAGCCTCCACATCCACAGGGCTTGTTTGCTCACATCCTCTTCTTGGGCGCTTCGCATTCCTATAATAAACAAAAATAGGTACAATTTTATTACCGAGACCATAATAAACCACAGTGACAGTACATGCATAAAAGCACCAAACTTGGCACACACATCCATTTAAATCATAAATTGACATCACATAAATTTAGATACTTCTAAATGCAAGTGAATTATGACTGCACATAAATTTAGATAGCTCTAAATTTTAATTTACCACTGAAATACTGGTATACTTTTTAAACTTTTTAAAAGTGCATCGAATCTATCTATTTAGAAATTGCCAGAGATGAAAAATTTGCAATAAAATTTTGACAAAGAAAAGGCATCATTCATGATTGTGTGTGATTATGACAAAGCCTCAAGGGCTATCTGCCTGTGCCTTTGTGGAGCACTTTCTAAGGGAAACTGGCTTGTATACACGTTACACATGGGGAAAACCAGGAAAACGCCCAGCCCGTTCCTGGGATTCGAACCTCGGACCGACTACCAGCGTTCGGTGACTCCACCGCTCGGCCGCTGGTGGGCCTCATTCGTGATAGAAAATTAGGCTTAAACTATAATCCAAGAACCATGAAATGAAACCATTTCATCGATAACTCAACAACTAAATGGCACCTTTAATCTTCTAGGTGTATCTACGGATTATTTCGTATTGAAAGATGGCTTTCCAAATCACGACACGCAGAATATTCTTGTCAGATTTTGATAAATACGAAATGGTTTCGAATGAATGCGGCAACTGGCAGTAGGGAAATAGCAATCAATAGAGAAAGATGTTACAGCGCGAGGTTCATAAATAAAAACCTCGTATCCAGCCACACTATCTGCCGACCTGTAGGCGATTTTCGTGCCGAAACCGAAAAATACTAAGAAGCCTTCGACCGAAAGCTTTGTGTATGCAAAAAGTTTGTGAAACAAAATTTCTTCTATAAAATAAAATGCAATTTGCACTGAACCCATGAATTACTTTTAAAGAAATTAATATCACCTAATTTACAAATAATTTCTTTTAGCGTGGAATAAATACTTAAACAGGTATCTTACAATTACATGAAATAACGTAATCTTTAAAGGCATTGATGTATACAATATAAATATTTGCTTGTTATTTTATGAAATAACAGTGTCTGGGAAGCCCACTCAAATATCCTGTAGAATTTTAACAAATTATTTTATAGGATACAAATATGCATCTGTTTTTTTATGAAATATGTGAAATTCATGCAAATAAAATTAAGGATTATGAAATTTATTTTAATATAAATAACTCTGCAAAAAGAAATATTCAGGAGACTTTATTCCCCTTATTTTCCTATTATTGTCATCATAAAAAAATAATAGCATTTATCTTAAAGATAATTAGCTTATTTAAAAAATACAATCTGTAAGCACTTTCTTTAACTCGATATAAGATCCATTTATTTTAAATACTTTTCTAAAACTTTTTATAAAAAATAAGAAAATAATGTAAGCACAAACCTTGTGGTTGAAAAGTTATGCAAACCTTGGGTTCAGTACCCCTCAAATAAATAATGAAAAGAATCTCAGATTTTATAGGATAAAAATTAGGTCCAAACGGGCAATTTTTTTCATTTACAGACAATCATTAGATGTTTGGGCTAATGCTACTTTGGACTAAAAGTATTTAAAAGCTACAATTTCAGACAGACTGTCTTGTACACTTAAAATACAAATGTTTTATTAATTACACTGCTTGACTTAAAAATATGTTTCTTAATCAAAAATTTGCTAAATTTTTATAAAACATAAACTAATACTTATAAAAGAGCCTGAGGCAATTTGTTACAATTAATTAAATTGTTCAACGTTGTTTAATTAATTGTTTAGGCGGTCAGAGCCGGAACAGCTAATGAAGTTTATGAGACTGTGATATTACTTTCGGTTTTGTGAAATGAAGAATTACATAGGATACTTTCAGATTGAAGTTCTGTAGAAACAAAAAAGTAAGTACCATCCCTCTTTCTGAAGCTCTTTATTTGTTTATTGACTTTTGGTAATTAAAAGGTCACTAAAGGAGATATCAGCGAAAAAACATACATTGAAAACAAAGTTAAAACAAAACGTTGCCGACAAAAATATCCAAAGAAGTGATTTGGAAGTGCTGAAGAATAAGTTTAAAGTGTTCGAGACAAAGATAAATTCCAATTTCGATTCTTTGTTCGGGTTATGTATTGAAGAAAGTGCAGTCAAAAGTCTTTAATCCGGACATCCATAATCCGGAATGATCTATAATCCGGACCTCAAAGCTACAAATTTTCCGCGCATGCGTTTACGCATATGCATAATACGTTTACGCATGCGCGTTTAATGTATAACGGAGGGTATAAGCTAAGCTAAAATAATCTATTTCAGTTAATGTTGCAGATTGTGTTGTTCCTTAATCTTCTAATTGGATACGGCTTATTATTTTCTTTTAGACTATTAGAGCAATTTAATAAAAGTAAGTTGGAACTTTCGATTATGTCAAACACAATTTCCGATACTGGAGATGATGGTAATGTGAGTAGACGTTACAGCACAGGTCGACCCAGAGTTACAGCGCCGAATAAGGACCGGTATTTGGCAGTTACTGCCAAAACAAACAGGTGGAGCACAGCCTGAGACCTGCCTCGTCAGCTCTCTTCAGCCACTGGTACGACAATTTCAAGGCAGACCGTGTACAGACGCTTAGGGCAGATTGGTTTATATGTTCGTAGACCTGTCAGATGCGTTCCACTTACTGCAACTCACTGTCGCCTGCGGTTAGCCTGGAGTAGAGAGCATGCACTGTGGACACCGCAACAGTGGGCTTGTGTGATGTTTTCCGACGAGTCCAGGTTTAGCTTGCAGTCTGATTCTCGCCGGACTTTCATATGGAGAGCTCCAGGTATTCGTTACCACCAAGAAAGCATCATTGAACGACACCGTTACGGTGGTGTAGGAGTGCTCGTTTGGGGTGGAATTATTCTGGGTTCCAGAACTGACCTTCATGTTCAAATTGGAATCATGACAAGACATATCTATCGGGACGTCATTCTGGAACAACATGTACATTTGTTTCGGGGTGCCATGGGCACACAATTTGTTTATGGATGACAACGCCAGTCCTCACCGTGCAAATATCGTAAGCGAATGCCTTCAATCGGAGGATATCACCCGTACAGACTGGCCAGCATTCTCACCAGACTTGAACCAGTAGAACACGTGTGGGACATGCTTGGCCGACGAGTTGCAGCCCGTCAACCTCCTTCTACATGTCTACCGGAACTTCGGAGTGCATTGCTTTTTGAGTGATGTAATATCCCCCAAGATCAGATCGATAATTTGATACTCAGATGCCTAGGCGTTGTACGGACTGTATTGCATCGTCTGGGAGACATACAATGTATTAACAATCAAACCAACCATGTAATATTGGTTTTTTGTAAATAAGTTTTTTTTTTTTTTTTGGTAATTTGCTCCAGGGAGAAAAAAAAATCGCTAATTTTTTTAATAATATCAAACATATAGCATCTGTTTTTGCTCTTTACCTTTTGTTTAATAAATAAGCTTTACAAATAAGTCAAATTTGTTTTGCTTCTAACTTTTCCTTTGCCTGATTTTGCATTATCCTTAATTTATGGACATGAGTGTATAACAGCGAGTACTTTTGTGTACAGAAGCTGTCTTGAAAGCTTAGAATCTAAAATTTTAAGTTTGTATTTGTTTTTACTGAATTGTAAGTATTATAAATTCATATGTTTGGAAGCGTCCGAGTTTCAAAAATAATAAAAGTATAAATGATAAATAATAAAGCTTCAAAATAGTAAATCAAACAATCATCAAAATGTTTAGTACCTATTTAAAAATTTGGAGCTTTCTTTCAATTTTAAAGTAATTTAAAATTTAATAAATAGCTTTAAAACTCTTGCCAGTCACTGCTCATCTCAATGCATATAATAGCATTATAATTTTTTATAATAATAATGCATATTTTGTTTAATTTCATGAGGCTGAAGGAGACATTGTAAACTTATATTATGAATACGAGTCATATTTTGTAAAATTCGATGAAAGGCCATTCGAAAAACATGTATACATTGACAGAATTGCCGATATAAATAAAATATGTTATTAACAATATTAACTTCTTATTAATTAAGAAAAGGCTGCATTAAATATATTAAAAGGATCTTTTAAAATTTTTGCAGGAAATGAATTTAAGTTTCTCTTAAGTGAATGGATATTTTTATATCTTTATTACCGTATTTGCAGGCGCATAAGGCACATCCCCCTTTTTTTATACACATTTCATTATAATGAATTTACAGTATTTTAAATATAAATACAAAGTAATACTTTATACCCACAATTCATCTGGGGAAGAGCTTTTAATTTTCTTCATCAAAACCTAAACACTCATCACCATAGCTAAATGAAAAGTCACTTGAAACCTCTCCTAAATCAGCATTCGAGTCCTCATACAACAGATTGTCCTCTGTACCATCCAGTGTATTAATAATGCCACACTTCATACATGATTTAACCTCTGCCTCTGTTTTCACAGCATCCCAAGATGCTTTGACCCATTCACAAACTTTCCAAATGTTAGGCCTTCCCCTTCTTCTTGATGGTGTAACCTCAAAATTTGAAGCCTGCATCCAGCTTGCATGCTTTGTTACAGCAATTTCAACATTGTTTTTGAACCATAATTTGCCAACAAACTTAAGAAACACCAAACAGTTGAAATTTCCCACACTTAAAAGTCGTTCGCAAAAATTGCAGTTTTCATGCCAGATGCACATTTACTAAGCTCTCCGTAACTGTAATATTCCCACACATCGCAAGGAAACAAGAAAAAAATCACATAACTCCAAAAAAAGAGGAAATTTCCAGAAATTAATGCAATCAAAAACTGAGTATCGACATACAAGATGCACCTCCTTTTTTTCCCGACTTATTTTCAAAGAAAAAATGTGCGTCTTATACACTAGAAAATTTGCTATTTAAAACTTTCTTACATTTATTGGAAAACAAATTGTTTTATATGCTTAATTTCATTCACATAACTATGCTCACTGTAGTTATTGGCTATACTAAATATTTGAATGAAGAAATGTAAGTTTTATTTGCACAAAAACTATTAGCATATGTTTTATAGCAATACACGCAAGTACACAAAAGTGATACACAAAAACTATGAGCATATAGTTTTATAGCAATTTATGAGAGCAAAGTTTTACATAAAAATGTAAATGAATCATAAACGCATCTGTTATATAATTTCAATACAATGAGATATAACAATAATCACTGAGGAAATCTGATATGATTGTGATGACTATATTCAATAATTAAAAAATTCCAAAGATTCCAGTAAGATTTTAATAACTGGAAGAGTAACTTCTTACTGGATCAATAAAACGCTTTTCTGCTGTTATCAGTTTTACTGGAGGAGATGTCTGAAATACTGCTATTGTGACATTATACTGATTAAACTAATGTAACACTGTGCGACACCCACACAGATCTTTAAAGCAGCAATTCTCAACAGGTGGTACACAAGATAAAAAATAGGTGGTAGGCAAAGAAACAAAGTTCAAAAATTCTATGAAGAAAAAAAGAACAATTGTTAGAAAATTCCTGTGATTGCACTTCCACTGAAGATTTCATAAATAACAACTTTTGGCTACACCGAAAAAAAGAATTTAAAGGCATTTCAAATAAAGCTAAATTTTTATTGCCTTTTCGCACAACCTATTTGTGTGAACAAGGATTTTCTTCCATGTTTTATTTGAAAAATAAATACAGAATAAAATTAAAAGTGGATCACACTTAAAGCTAAGTGAAATAAGGCCAGACAAAGAAATTGATCTCTCTTAAACAGGCCCAAATTTTACACTAAATTTAAGTATATAACTTAAATTTTGATAATTAAAATGGTAACCAATTCTTAATTAATATTTTTTATGTGTGCCTATTTAATACAGATAGCCAATAGCTTGTGCAAATGGCAAAACATTTATTTTTTCTATTTATATTGAGAAACTGAATAAGTATTATAAAATGTACAATAATTATACTGGTTGTACTAAGGTTTTTAAATTTTTGTTTAGATGGTATGTGTTAGTCAAAAGGTTGAGAACCGCTGCTTTAAAGCAATTAAATTTATGTCACTTTGTGAAGTTATACAAAAGTCGCAGTGTGACATTAACATCATTATCGCAGCATGACTTTACTACCATACTCAAAGACAAAGAAGCAACAATAACAAAAAAAAGAAGCCAAGAGAAAAAATTGGAATCTATAACATGGGAGCAGTTCTGCCAGAAGAGAATGTCGGAGTTACAATCATCGAAAACTCAAAGATAAGTTAAAATCTTCTATAACATTTTTTTTCTTTTGTTCCGAAATGTTATGCGTAAATACAAAGTTCTATGTTTTGACGAAAGTCAATGTGTTTCGGTTGAGATTTACTTTTATTTTACTTTATTTAGCTAATGCAAAAGTATTATTTTCTTTAAGTATAAAATCTAGGAACAAGCAGTTTCTGTTGGTCGAAAGACTAATTCTTTTATGTTAAAGCCAGAATTTGGCCGAAGATAAAAATAACTTCGTATTCTTGTATTAATAACAACTTTAGTTTCAGTGCCTCCAGCTTGGCGAAGAATGAGTAAAGTAAAAATTTATTTTTCTCTTATTCATTTTATGGTAAATTGTAAAAATCATATGTATTAGAATTTTGTAAATATACGTAAATGCTTGAAAGTTATGTAAAAGTAGAATTTAGTCTAGAAGCATAAAATTTTAGATGCTAAAAGTAAATGCTCAAAAGCAATGAATTCAAATTTAATTATTAAACTGTAGATAAAATCATGCTTTAGAGCGAAAGCCTGCATGTCTATAGATAAATGAGGGGGAATTTAGAATGAATGTGTTTTGTAATGTTCTCCACCTACACTTGAATTTTAAGAATGTTAAAGTAGCTCATCGACTTGTATAATGTCGAGTAAGGTGTGTCTATTTGGTCGTTGAATTCTAACAAATCATTGTGGTTAGGAGAAGTGTTGCAATACTAAAACACGAATATTCCCGTTTGACTCCTCACATGGTGGAGAGCCAGGGTAAAGTTAAATTCATGTTTGAATACTTGAATGAATGTGAATTAAGCAGTAACTAAGGAAAATAAATCGTTCAAAAACAAAAACTTATTCAGTGTCAAGAAAGTGTAAATTATAATGTATTTAGAAAGATACTGATACTTATTCCTTCCAGATACTGGAAGGAAGAGAACAGATTGATTGCTGAAGTCCGGGAAAGGTTGCTGTAAGAAGAGAGAATTAAATAAGTATCTACAGAAATTTGTTCTACCTTTTGTGAGATAACAGATTTTTTTTATGTCAACGAGGCTCTTAAAATTTAGATCAGAATTGTGGAAACTTTCCAATAGGTCGTTTCTAGGACCTGCTTCCAAGTTTTCCAAATTCTGGCAGCGGGAAATGTAGGGTTTATATTTATTTTAACTAATATTTATTTTAAGTTTAAACTATCTTTCCTGTTAAGCCTTACTTTCCCCTGGAATTGCCAATGCCAGAGTATGTAAATTTTAGTAGAACGCGCAAAGGATTCAAATTGTCAGCGGAAGTAATCTGAGTTAAATAGAAGGGAAACGAGTTCGAAAGTGTGTTTCTTGCTGCACGAGCGTGGAGGTGGCTAGTTAGAAATTGAAGAACCACGCGTTTAAGTTCTTGTTGTTAATTTTTCAACGTAATATTCAGAAGTTTGCTGAATTATCAGCGGTATCTTAGAACGCGGTGAGGTTAGTTACGTATAGAGAGCCTCGTAGTTAGTCACATGTTATTATTCTTTTTTTAGTTTTTTATTTTTATTTTACCGCCGGGTCGGCGTAGTTTGCGAGCGTCAAGAGCACGCATTTGTAATTTCTAAAGTTGAATAAAAAGGGATTTAAACCCTTCTCAAGAATTTGTCTACTTTCCAGTTGTTAGCAGTCACCACTATTGTTGCGTGCAGGTTGGAAGCGCGCAACATTACAAGGGATATCATTAATTATACTTTGCATTATCATTAATTATACTTTGCTTTCCAGAATTTTTTTGATTTTTGTATTCTTTTGTGTTCTTTGTTGCTCATTTCACTGATTTTAAGATACTGAAAAGTTTTGAGTGATTTTTTTAGGAAACAAAGTTCTTAACCTCCTTTATACCATTTGAGTTCTTAAGATTTTGCAAAGGGAAGTTGGTTAATTTATTTATTAAGATCATTAATATTTGTATTAAGGGATATTGCTTATTTCATGGTAATTTTGTTATACGTAATAACTTTTTTTTTATGAAGTCGTTCTGCAGAGTAAAATTCTACGCTGTTTTCAAGTTTAAAAATTGGTGTTTCTTTCAGCCATTTTCCCGGTACATTTAAAAGCCAGACGAAGGCTGGCAGCTAAGCTGCTGGTATTCTGTACAAGCTTGATATAAAACTTGTTTTATTAGATTTCCCTCCTTTCCCAGCAGCACAAAGTTTCGAGATCTGGACTCATCCGGTGGGCTAATAATTGATTTAGCCACTACAATATTATTACTACTTTCTAATGAACCTTTTTCTAGATTTCTTCATTTCTTCTATAACCCGTTCTCCCTTTTTGTCCTTCTCACTTAAAAACTAACTTCTAAATCTCTCTTTAAAGAACTAACAGTAGGATTCTTCCTCTTCTGGCCTTCCCTCCGTGCTGTATTCGGTTAGTTATTGGGATGTATACCTGTGCAATCTTTAATGAAGCTCCAACACTTTTACCTGTACATGTCTGTACCTAAATGAAACTGGTTCGTTTTGATGTTATACTAGCGAAACACCAAAAAAATCTTGATTTAAATGATGATGATTTAAATAATTTAGCTGGTATTTTAAGGATGAGGATTTATACTAACTGCTGATGATTTTTTATTTAAGTTATCGTGATTATATGTTATAGTGATGAAGAATGTGATTAAATGAGTATGATGGTAATAAAACTTTAGGTGATAGTACTTTGTATTCAGGTGATTTTATTATTTGACGACTTCAATGATGATGGTGTATATGATATATAGTTTCGATTGATTAGTATGGAATGATGATGTGATTTGTGTGATGGTGGTTTATTTTATTCTGACGATGGTGATAGAGATACGATGGTTTAAAATCATGATGTGTTTTGTGTGGTGAGGAATATTTAGATGATTTTGATGATGATATAGATTTGGCTAATGACGATTTTATAGCTGATATGATAGTGATTTATAGAATAGTTTAGAGGGTTTCGGCAGTGAAGACGATGGTTATTTATATTTAGATGCAGCGTCTAACAGTTTCTCCCACCTCAGACAAGATCTCAGTCTGTGTGCTTGTTTCCCTCGTTTTGGAAGCACATTTGATAAGCTGGGTTGGCGCTTTTTGCTTTTTGTACATTTAGAAAACATTATCATATTAATTTTTATAACCATGGGTACAAAGAATAAGATGATGTCTATTGAATTACAGCGTGAAATCATAGAAAACCATGAGCAAGGTGTGCGAGTAATTGACTTGGCGATGATGTACGGTCGTAGCACATCAATGATATGTACTGTGCTTAAAAAAAAGGAGTTGATAAAGGGTATAACGCCATCTAAGGCCGATAAAATAATGTCTAAACTCTGGACCTCTCTCCGTGAATAGATGGAGAAACTACTGATGGGGTGGGTGAGAGAGGAGCAGCTTCAAGGAGGAACCTTAACATAAAGCTTCATATGTGAGAAGGCACGAGCAATTTACGGTTATTTGCTAAAGAAGATCCCACACACTTCTAAAAATGAGGAATCGGAAGACTTGTTTAAATCCAGTAGGGCTGGCTTGACATCTTTAGGAAAAGGACCGGCATTCACTCCGTCCTCAGACATGGTGAGGCAGCAAGTTCCGATGTGAAGGCAGCTGAGGTTCACATCAAAATGTTTTCCGAACTGATACTAGCCAAAGCATACATCCCGCCAGCAAGTCTTTAACTGTGACGATACAGTATTTTTCTAGAAAAGGATGGCGAATAGAACTTACATAACGGCAGAGCAGAAGACGATGCCAGGTCACAAACCCATGAAGGATAGATTAACTCTAGTAATTTGCGCCAATGAGATTGGCGACTGTAAAATCAAGCCTCTGCTAGTATACCATTCGGAAAATCCTAGAGTCTTTAAGTCATATAATATTTCAAAAGAAAATCTGCCAGGTATGTGGATGACAAATCCGAAGGCTTGGGTCACCAGGAAATTCTTTGTGAAGTGGATAAACCTGGTGTTTGGCCCTTCTGTTAAAAAATACCCACAGAAAAACAACCTACCCATGCAAGCCCTTCTCTTCCTCGACAATGCCCCTACTCACCCACCAAATCACGAAGTTGATTTACTCTAATAGTTCAAGTATATAAAAGTTCCCTACCTACCACCCAACACCACTCCTATCCTGCAGACGATGGATCAGCAGGTGATTTCTAATTTTAAGAAATTGTACACCAAGCACATTTTTTGGGGCTGCTTTGAGGTGACGGAGAACACAAACCTTACCCTTCGAGAGTTCTGGAAAGGCCACTTTAAGATCGTCATATGCCTAGGAATTATTGATCAGGCCTGGCTGGGTGTTACAACGAGGACCTTAACCTCTGCACGGAAGAAGCTGTGGCCTGAGGCTGTTGCTGAAAGGGCCTTCGAAGGATTGGAACCCAAAGTCGCATAGGTAGAGGAGCTTGTTTCTCTGGGAAAATCCATGAGTCTGGAGGTGGATGGGAGAGATGTGAACGAACTCGTCGAACAACAGTCTCAGGAGCTGACAACCGAGGAGTTACACGATCTGTATTTGCAGCAGCATACGTTGTGTTAACGAAAAATTAGTTTTGAAGAGGAGCCAGAGGTGGAGGAGGTTATCGCTACAAGAGATATAAAACAGGTCTTGGGAATGTGGGAGAAAGTTGTAGAGTGCGTGGATAAAAATCACCGCGAAAACGTTGCAACTAGCCGTGTATCCTTGACACGGAAGAAGAAACAAACCTCCTTGGAAAGTTTTTTTAAATGATCTGCGGGTGGAAATAAGCAGATCATGACGAAAAAAGCGAAGACCAGTGACAAAAATTAAGCTCTTCCGTAGGCACTTCACTTTTTCTTTTAATTATGTTTTTATAGAATATGTATTTGTTATTTATAAATAAATGTTTCTTCTTGTTTTTGATTCTTACTTAAAAACACTTAACAAACAACTGAGGTCGTGTTTTGGGATCTGGAACGGATTAATGGGATTTCGATTAATTTCAATGTGGAAAATTGCTTTGAGATACGAGCAATTTGACATACGAGCAAAGTTACGAAACGAATTAAACACGTATGTCGAGGTACCACTGTGCGTAATTATATAATCGTTAGCAAGCAGATAGTAATAAATAATTTTAAAAGTCTGATGCTATCAATATATAAAATATGTTGACTAGTATAATTAATTTAGAATTATACGCCTACATATAATAATATGATGTATGTTACTACAGATACGTATTATTATATACATATATAAGTCTGTGCATATATATGAAATCATAATTCTATTTAAACAAGTTAACAGTTAGAATTACTGAACAACCATGAAAGATTCCCCAAAAATTAAATATGGTGTAACAATGAACACTTAATTTAGAAATTAGATTCTATTGTATATTGTTGTAAAAGCCATTGTAAGAGTGAAAATTCTTCATTCTGCCTTAATGCGATTTTTTGCGTTTAATGCGATTTTATGATCCCGAATTATATTGATGTGATATATTAATACTGCATTTGTAGACATACGTTTTCTGAGAAACGAGTCAAGGCGATTGATTTTTTGTAAAAATTTGGATTTATCCTTATTTTATTGACGTGCACCAGCACTGAATTGAGAATGGCTTGTGCTATGTTTCGATGGATGAAAAAGCGTTCGTAAGTAATGAATATTATGAAAGTTTCAGCATATTTAAATAAATAGTATTAAAAGCATATATTTATTAACATATATCAATAGTTTATGGTAAATTTTTCATTATAAATCTCATGATAGTTTCATTTCTCATTCTTTTGCATTTCTATTGCGGTACATAAATTTTTTGGTATATATATTGTAGATTGCATCAGTTTTGCTGCGCAATTTATTCCTCGGTATGTTACTTGTAGTGTTATTAGAAATTCCATTATTTTTGTATTTTTTCTGCAATTGGTAGTATCTGATTAGGAAATTTATGTTTTATTTCAAGATATATATGAAGTTGGTAATATCAAGTGTTAAATAAACGTTGTTATTCAGGCAATAGCGTTAGCTTTATCCAGATAGATAAATGCATTTCTTAAATACTCAAGATATAAAGACACACTCGGATAGTAGATTCACTCACTTTACGTTTTTTAAGGGTTATATATATTCATTAAGGGCGTGTTCAAAACAACCGTTGACGGGTAGTCTTGGCGTAATTCGGATTCATACCAAGCATATCCATTTCTCAGGGCAATAATTTTCGTTATTTTTGCTAAACCATTTACGAAAATATAATTTTCCGAATGCTGAACTCTTATGCATGAAAAGACAGAAGTTAAGATATTTGTTTTGCAATTTGATGCAAAATTCTTATTATTAAAACACTGATGTATATGTTCTTAATTTAAAACTCTGCCAGTATATAACATTATATAACATTATTGTTTTATCACCATTTATAGATGTCGCTTGCTGCACAGCCTGCTGAATACATTTTACTTTCTAGCTATCTACAATTACATCATGTTTTTTCGGTATGAACAGGGGCGAAGTATTCATTACTTAGATACATTTAAAGATAATTAATTAAATTTTTCTGATTTTGATATCTATATTATATAGACAGGATTACTCATAAAAAATTTCAGAAAATTGTAAATGAAGAAGTGAATAGAAAAATTTCGTTCAGGTATTGTGAGATGCTAATATAAACTTCATACATTTTACTAGAGGGCTGTTGCCAAAGCAAAATCTTTACTATATATGTCTACGAGCTCTATGTATACAGTGTGTTGCTCAAAGTAAACTTCCTGCATTGTGAAGAGTACTACGTGTATGTCTTGATGCGTTCATGAGAAGCTTGTTCCCTCGTATACGCTCTGCCACTTCGAACAAAAATTGTCCGTAAACTGCAGCGTCTTGAGTTGTTTATATAGGTTCTTGAGCTGTTCTGTTATTTCCTGTCGAATCTGACGCTGACGCGGAGAGTCTTGTATCCTTCGTTTACTTGCTACTTCTTCTATTCATCGCGCATGGTCTGTTGACGTTCCACTTGCCTAATGGGCCTCCGTTTCCCTTCTGCTTCCCTTTCCGGAGCACGCAGTGTTTCTTGGTTTTCTGAATGTCTTATGTGTTTTCTACTAGTTTCTGATACAGTTTGAGCACGCGAAGTTTCTTGAGTTGCTGCTTGTCTGCTGGAACTCCTATTCGTTTCTTCTTCAGTTTCTTGAATGAGTAAGCTGTCTTGTCACTATGCTTGCCTGCTGAGTTTCTAGTTGTGTCTTCATTCATTTTTGAAGCTCGCAAATTTTATTGTACTTGCCTGTTGAGTCTCCTAGTGTTTTTTACTTCATTTTTCTGTAGCTCGCTGTACCATTTGTGCTCTCTTCTTGCGTTCAGACATTTTAGTAAATTGGAAAAAAAATTTATTTAACTGTAGTAAAGTAACATTGCATCTAAAATACGTTAAATATCTACAGATGTTTAAACTTCTACTCAGAAAGTAAGTATACAATAAAAGAAATTAAATTTTTATAAATAAATTTAGAATAGCATAAAATGCATAGAAACATTTCATTATGAAGAAAATGTATTCATTCTTTCCAAGCAACCAGCGATTCGTAAATACATTTTTCTTGCCAACTCAGGAAACAAAGACCTTTGACCCTTCAGGTAATACATTGGAGGTTATGATTTAAATTTATTTCAATATAACAAATTTTCAAAATCTCAATAAAGGAATTAACGTAGCGATAGCATATCGTGTCACGTATCCAAAGGTGAAACATAAAAGTTGCCAAAAACAGCTATTCATTTAAAATACTGATATTAACGAAAGATTTTCGACATACAATGACGTTATATGGAATCACGTGCTTTCTTCAACTTCAGAATATGACCGTAAATAATAATAACAATAAGTTTCACGTTTGGCAATACTATTTATTTCATATTTTTTTTAACTTAAAAATATCTCTTAAACAAACTCTACGATTTGAAAGTGAGAACGGCCAACATTTTTCCAAGTAAAGCATTTTGATGTCCAGTGCGCTAGACTTCGGCTACTTGGAAAAATAAATACGAAAAATTACCGTTTTCCGAAATTTTATATAATATCTCGAGTGATAGTCGTAGGAAGATAACAATAGTCGGAAAGTTTTACCAAGAAGTTTTGAAATCCGGGGGTACCTCCTTCCAAACTCAAACTCCCCGTTCCGGAGATATGATGTTACGAATTAAAAAACAAGGAGGCAAAAATCCACAGATATTTATATTGTTGATTCGTGTGTACAATATTCAAATTCCTTCAAAACATTAAGCTTCATTTAAATAAAAGGAAATTAAATTCAGGCATTTTTATTACCTTTCAAGCTTTTATTGTATTTTTAAATATTCTTTTTGTCACATTTGCGCAAGTTTTCCTCGGCGTCATTAGGAGCCGTAGGTCGAAGACATTTAAGAATCATTGCTGTTAATAATGATCATATGATAAATTGCAATACATATTCGATTGTTTTGATGAGAATTTGAGTACAAATCTTTATACATCAGCTACTATGCCCCTTTATGTAACGACAAAGATTATTTTCGATGATTATCCGATGAGAATGATTCTTTACAATGATTATTCGATGACAATGATTATTTACAACGAATATTAAAAGCTGATGACTATGATTACTTAAATAGAATATGCATGTCATTCGATGACAGCGATTATTTCCAAAGAATCTTCGATCACGTCACTATTGTATACCGCTATACCCGTGGGGTTGGGGCCGGTTGTGAATTGTACTACGGCCCTGTAATTAAGCGTTTTAAATGACGTCAAATAGTCACTGATCCAGATATTTTTCTAGTAACTGCCGCGTATTGTGATCAAAACCGTTATTTAAATCTTCTAAATAAAATTTGGGATAATTCCTTTTACATCAGAGAATAAAGCAATTTGTAACACGAATTTCAACAAAACTACATGCATCGAATAACAAGAATTATATAAACGGAAGTCTCAGTACAACAAATCGCTCTTTGCAGCTCCGCTTTAGTCCGACACTTGTTTTTCAGCTATCGTATCTACCCATTTGAAGATACCATGTGAAGAATACTTTTTTTAAGTGTGTAAATTAATTACATGTATGTTATGTATATATATGGAGATATTTTTTGAATTAAGAAAGCACCAACTTTTTTTAACGAAAACAACCGAGACATTACCTCCAGTCCAATTTAATTTTTCATCTAAATCATTTCTTAATTACAAAAGTTAATATTAATTTTCTTTGCAAAGGAGACTAGGTGTTGCTGGAAACAAATGAAATACCAAACATTATTAAATTTATTGAAGTCAACAGCAGAAAACTGTTAAACATTTAATAGATCACTTCAATGAAATGTAGTTGCATTTAAACGTATTAAATTGTTTTCAGCAGATGTAATAATCAGGAACATAGGAAGATCCGAAGAGATATTGTGCGTTTAAATACTTTTTTTGTTTTCGCTAATTTTTTTATACATTTCAGTTAACGTGTAAATCTGTGTTTTGAACGCATGGCCCGTTAAGTGAAGAAGTCTGTAGGAAGGCAATTTTTAATCCTGTGCGGAAATTGTCCAAATGAATGATCAGTCATCGACTCAGCATACGCAGCCATCAGGTTGAGATCCCAAACATTGATTAATTGCGCTCGACTGGAAATTTCATCAGCATGGTCAACGGAAGCCACCGTTTAAAAAATTTTCTTGTTCTTAAATATATGCTTATTCACTTTTGTAATATTACTAGATACTTATAATCACGGTTCCTTCACTTTCAATAATATATTTCATAAATTGTTGAAGTGCAGACACATACTTCATATTGTAGAAAAACGTTTCTCTGGAATTTTTGATGCAAATCCTGGTTATCTTTTCTAAGAAGGGAAAGTAAGAAAGTGTGCCATTTATAAAGCTTAAGTTTTGCTAGATTTGCAGGTTTTTCGCGCTCGCATTTTACGTGCTTCTTAAGAATCTCTGGTAATAAAATGGGAACTTTCCATGACTTGTTGCCAATCTAATTGGAGAAAAAAATTTATTCTTTATAGGGATACTTGCGGGAGGTAACCGTCGAGCAATCTTCTTGTATCTGTCTCGTCCCATCCTGTTTGTTATTTTATTAAAACGTGTTTGGAAAATTTTTTCCTGATTGCATGGTTTGATTTGAGATGATAGATGTCAATCAGACCTTTTAATATGGCATCCTGAGCTGTTGGTGCCAGCAGCTTCATTTCCTATTATACCTGTATATTCTCATAATGGAATTTAGGCTAATAAGAGGAATATTCATTTCCATATTTATTGTTTTTAAAAGATTTTGAATACGTAAAGATATTTTCTTCGTGGAACATTGAGCGTTTAAAAATCTTTGACAATCTGTAAAAATGCTCGCAAACTGTAACTTACTACTTTTGACAAAAAACGTATAAGTAATCATTTATTAAATTAATGAATTCAAACATATGAACATATATATTTAATAAAATAAAAATATTTCAGCGCAAATAATTATCGACGTATATTTGAAGAAGAAGAAGGAGAAGCAGGATTATACTTCAGCGATCAACTACTAGAAGAATTGGATCCCCAATGTTTAAGATTGCAATACGTGTCGGAAACGTAAGTCTTTTCGGAAAAAATAATAAAACAAAACATAATGTTTCAGGTCCAGTTTAATTATACCTTTAATAATTTTTTGACAAAAACGCTGGTCTGGAAAATAATACGTTTTCAGATTTATAATGCTTAATGTTTTTTTCATTCCTTCATTACAAAAATATATTATAAATGTTTAAGATGGAAAATCCTATTGTGAAGAATTCAAATTTATTGTCATACCTTTTGATTATGAGGAAACGTTATTGCATTAACTAATGAAATATCTAAACAGAAAGCTAATATACAAAATACACGTGTTTAAACGGCCAGTTTGTAAAATTTGTGAATGAGAAGTTGTTATGAAGTTAGTTGTTGAATGTCAAATAGTTGATATAATTAGAGTAACAAAGACAAAAAGGACTTTATGTTTATAAATAATAATATATATGTATGTAAAACAAATTACGTAAACACTGAAATCCATCCTATACTCTATTCGGAACAAATCTAATATAAATTGTTCTCTTCATCTGTTTCTGTTAGACTATATATTTCTAGATTTACAGAGATTTAGAATATTATTTAGCTCGAGTTTAGAGAATGTACTCATCAAACATAATAAAAATTTCCAGATTCCAACTTTTCATTGTAATTATTTTTTAATATATAATATTAAATAATTTTGAATTAATAGAAAATTAAAAAATAAAAATTAATTAATTAAAATATATTTATGTAGATATATATATCCCCATCACATGATTTACATAAAGATGATGACCTAGCTAAGTGGGAATTTAAATTTCCTGAATCAAATATTTCTCTTACTAAGCCACAATATTGTCGAACTATGCACATTTTTTTCTATCTCTGTCACCGCTGACACGACGTCGTGCTACTTTCTTCCTATTCCAACAGTATGAGAAATATAAATATTCTAGAAATAGGTAGGTTTAGAATTTCAAATGAATTGGAGCCGCAAATATGAATTGAAATAAATCTGAATATTTTATCTTATTCATCTGCCAAATTTGCTCTGTATTATAGATCAATATGTGCGATCAGAATTCCTAACATTAATTCACACACACACACATTTACATATATATCTATATATATACGTTTATCGTATATATGTTATGGTGAAACGCCGAAATCTGGAGAATGTCGACTTTCACCGGTGAATGTCAACATTCACATAGTCACTTGTTGTATGTCCGAAATATTTTCCAAATACTCTTATTTCTGACTTACACCGGTAAATGTCAACATTCACCATCTACTAATGGTGAATGTTGAACACATAAGAATATTATATTTTCTCCGTAATTCGGTCACGAAAAAACGCACTTAAATTAAGAACTTAAGAATATAAGAACTTAAAACACACTGTACATTCAAAATGCGAAAGGAAAATAATAGAAGTTTAAAACTTACAAAATTACGTGATTCAAATCTTATTTATTGCAAAAACTTAAACTCTTATGACACTTTCAATTGCACAAGAGGCCCTTGCTTTTACGACAGCATTTATTTGTGGAACACTTCCTTTTGCAATGACAGCGTGTACATATACTCCTCTCTTTTCAACCTACACCAGAACACATCCGTGAGTGTCGACATACACCGGTGAGGGTCCGAATGTACAAGAATGTAATGCAATATTCGATCTTTCACCGACGTATTTGGTGAATGTTGACATTCTCCGGTGAAAGTCGACATTCTCCAATTTCGGTCTTTCACGGTAACATATATATATATATATATATATATAAAGATTTTATATATATATATATATATATATATGATTTTCCTTTTACAATTGAAATTTTATTCTTCATGATGATTTAACTCTAGTCCCCGTTAAAACATTATTAACATTTTGCTTTCAAATTACTTCAAAACATCTTTCGAAATATAACTTACCAGTATGGATTCACTCTTTTAAAATAATTCTACTTTAATTAAACTTAGGAGATAATATAATCAATTAATCAATATTGTTTAGGAAATAAATTATTATTAACTAACTTTGCAGCAATTGCGCAAGTAATTGTAACTTCTTTTCGCACTTAATGAATTTAAGATCATACAACATTGGATATGCTAAATAGCAGCTATTAGCGCTATTTATCGCTTGCCTAATGTACCCACTTTATATATTACCACCATTCTTCTTTCTTAATATTTTAATTTTTAAGTTTTATAAAGTTCTTATACAAAAACTTTACTGTATTGAAGGTTAGCAGCCTCCTTACTTTTATATCTTGCTAGTTTATCTGAAATTGAAATCATTTAATGTCATTCCACTAGATGAAAAACTTGAAAATTTAAGCCATGCCTGCTACAGATAAACCCAAAATACAATTTTTATGAAAAACATTTAACTGTATTTACATGATTACATGCGGCACTTGACATATAAAATATATAGGACAGACTAAAAACAATCTTAACTTTCGAATCAATAACCATAGAGCTTAAATCAAAACATTCAACGCACAAAAAATAGCATTAAAATAAGTACACCATCACAACTCAATACAGCAGAATTAGAGCACTTTAAACACCATGACTTCAACTCTATTCAACTTCAGATACTAGATATAATACCCAATCACAAAACACGAATTTTTCAGGAATCTCTCTATATACTAAAACAACGTTCACTTTATCCATATGGACTTAACACTTATATACATAGTCATAGAGATACTTCTAAGAAGTCTATTTTCAGCCAATTTAAGCACTACAGCAACAAAACGCAGAGAGGAATAAGAGGAAGCAAAATAAAAAATAATGCGAGATTTTTATCCACTTTGGATACATTTGCATTGAAAAAACAATTGAAATGTTTCTTTGACTCAGACAACTTTCCCAAGAAACCTCTCAACTGTTACACTCCTGTACTAATAAATTCCTTATCAAACTAAAAAAATTCATTCAATAAAGCTACGACGACACACAAATCATTAAAGACATGATTCTCGATTTTAGTTTTTTCGGACTCTCTAATAGTCTCACTCAACGCAAAATTTATTTTAAAGTCAATTTTCTACATCCGCAGTTTGACAATATTCATTTCTCAAGAATCATCAGAGATTGTAAAGATTACTTCCCCGCAGTTGATACATTAACTATGGTTGCATTTAAATATCAAAGGACCTTAAGCAACTTGCTGACTAACCACCATGAAATAGATGAAACAGCAGAATGACATTGTAAGACACCAATTTACAGCAATTACGTGGATTCTCATCACCAGCGCATAATTACTGGCAACCTGAATATCATACAGAACCATCAACTTAAAACACTAATGAGTTATGGTACAAAATTTAGACCAGTCAGAAACATGACTACAAATTTCTGTTACAAGACTTTCGAAAACAACATCAACAAAGTTATAGTTAAAGCAAGCTATCAACTGAATTTACCCATAGATACCTTATAAAAATGGAAAGCCAAAATTCTTCAACGCATATCCACCGAAATCAGTCACCTCAAGTTTAAAAGTACACTGAATTGGTCGCAACTTACATCAGATATTAAAAAATTAAAACAGCTCTTTACTATTACAAAAATAGTTAAACAACTAATAACTTTAGCATTATATGAAAACAATTCTACGCAGAAATTATTCATAAAGAACTTCTCAACGCGACTACTTATCAATTAGCCAACCTTACAGAAACATCTATAATAAACAGGTTTAAAACTTTTCATAAGAAACTCAATATTACTTTCAATGCAAACTACAACAGATTTACTAATCTTTATGCGATTCCCAAATTCCATAAAACACAATTAAAATTCAGATTTATTGCTAATGGAACTAATAAATTACAAGAAAAATGTAGACTATTATTTTTCAATTCAACTTAATAAAATCTGTAAATTTATTTTCAATGATTGTAACACTAATCATAACAATCCTGGATCATTCATAATAACACTCCTGTCATTAATACTATTCAAACCATTAACATCCAAAACATTAATTGCTATGACTTTGAAAACTTATATACCTCACTTCCTCTAGAAGAAATCTATACCAGTCTACTTGATCTAACTAAACTCTTCCCTGATATGCTCAATATCATGACTCTTGACAAATGGGAAACCTACCTAAAATGCACACTTTTTCATAACTACATCAAGTTTCAAAATCAAATTTTTAAACAAGTCAGAGGATTGCCAATGGGCTTACATTCCAGCACCTCGATCTGTAATATCTTTTTATTTGTCAAAGACTTTAACTTCGAAAAAAATCTACAACCACAAGAGTTAAATTACTACAAACACACCTACAGATATATTGATGACCTTATTACAATTAATAATTTTGATAAAATTGAACACTCCGAGATTTATCCGAATTGTCTTACACTTAATAAAACTAATAATTCACAAAATAGCATAGACTTTCTAGATCTTCAAATCATTAACTACAAAAAAATTTTACTTTTTGACAAAACAAGAAACTTCAATTTCAGTACTAACAAATTAATAAATTGGAACTCCAACATATCCAAAAAAGTAATTAACAATACTATAATTAATCAAATACAACGAATTAAAATTATATGGACAGATACAATAGATTTACAACGCGAAATTTTGCTCCTTATTAAAATTCTCAAAAATAATCTAATACCCATTCAATTTATCAACCATTGCCTTAAAAGAGCAGGCGTTAAATACTCACCCTAAATCATGTAACTGATAGGGATATGATAATTTGTTCCTAAACCTGAGAAGGCGGTATAAGTTGGATGACTATCAGTTGAAGGATTTGTATATAGTGTAATTACTCAATTGTATATATTGTAAAAACCTAATTGTCTTCAGACTCATGCTGTTACTATACTGTTACTAAAAAAATGGGCCTATTTCATGACTTTAGTCTGTCTAATAGCTCTTGGACAGTGAAAAATTCCTTTTTTCCTTTCTTAAATTCTTAATCATTGCGACACGACAATTAGCCAGAAATTAATTAATTTCCATTCACTAGTATTTTCAAAAAAATCTTAACAGACATTCTCCCTCAAATAAGAACTCCACATAATACATCCCTCAAGAATTCCGAGTCCAACCCACTACCATAAATTACTTCACCCAAGTCTTACCGACTGATATTATTCAAAGCCCCCACTGCCGCTAAGAATTTTCGGACACCCAACACTTATGAGTCAGACATGAAGAGAATACTTTGCCAACTCCCCCACTAGAAAGAATGTAAGTTACTTAATACCTTTTCTGGCCTTTATATCTTCATGTACATTCACTGTTCTTATTATATATTATTTTTTACATTTTTTTATATTACTTTATATTGTCTTTGATTTGTTTTTACAAACTTTGCATTATTTATCTTATTTTGTAATCTTCTATGTTTATTTCAACTTTACTTTGAATTCGATTTCATAATAACAATTTCCAATGTTTAATTTTTACAAATAATATAGAACTCAAAAGCATAAACATGAAGGAGTCGGGGACGGTTACTCGGGTTATATCGGCTTTCTCTACAGATTTTGCTTTTTACTCCAAATTGAATTTCCAATGTTTAATTTTTAAAAATAATATAGAACTCAAATGCATAAACATGAAGGTGTCGGGGACGGTTACTCGGGTTATATCGAATTTCTCTACAGATTTTGCTTTTTACTCCAAATTGAATTGACTAAATTGCTTCATAAGAATAAGTTCTTTGAGTATAAGCATTGGATCATAATCCCTTCTATTCGCGGAGATATTTGGCCTGACTAGAATTGCCGGTTCGGCTTTAACTTATAACTCGAGTAAAGACGAAACACCTTCGTATTTACGTATTTTTATCAATTATTGTTCGTTGAATGGGAGTTGGTTTGTTCCCATTGAAAAGTCAATTAATTTCCGATCAATGACAATGATTACATGGTTTTAATTTTCCTTTTACAATTGAAATTTTATTCTTCATGATGATTTAACTCTAGTCCCCATTATTAACATTTTGCATTTTGCTAAACATTATTAACATTATTAACCAAAAACATTATTAACATTTTGCTTTCAAATTACTTCAAAACATATTTCGAAATATAACTTACCAGTATGGATTCACTCTTTTAAAATAATTCTACTTTAATTAAACATAGGAGATAATATAATCAATTAATCAATATTGTTTAGGAAATAAATTATATATATATATAATCGTTTATTGCAATGCATGGTCGGAAACGCTTTCCTGGCGCTATAGTGACGAGAGACAACACAAGAAAAATAGGGTACGAACAGTGTAAAGATATTTCTTTATTATTCTTAGCGCAGCGAAAACTAAGAAATAAGAACAAAAACATTGGATTGTCATGAAAGAAAGTATTCGAAAGTTCCTTAGGAAAGTATCCTAAACATGGGTTTGGTAGGGGTAGTCCAGTGCATTGTTCAGCAAGATCACGAGACCTCACTTGCATTATCACTTCCGCTCGGGGCAATTCAACACATTCGTGCACGAAACCCCTGTTAGAAGTCCAACAGGAACTTGTGGCACATATCGTGGCAGCTGCTGGGAAAGTCCTGAGGATGCACAGTATTTTCCAGAACATCTTATGGTCGATGTGCGAGAGATGTGATACCTGCATCAGGGTGCAGGTCGTAATTTCGAACACCTTCTTTGAGGTCCATAAGTGTCTAATTTTGTTCCTATTTTTTAATTTCTCTTGTGCTAAGCATAATTGGTGTCCGTTCTTTCTTGTGTTTTGTGTTGTTTGTACCGGCCAGGAAAGTTGTTTCGGCCCTGTTTTGCCATTTCATTTTTCCTCGATGTCGTCTCTCTCATATATGTGCATAATTACTTATGACACAAGTGTTGCTACTATATGATGAAATTTACAAACACGGTGTTTACAATACTACATATTCCCATCCGAAAATATCTTATTTTTTCCTCTTGCCCTTCAAATAAGAAATGTGTGTCCTTCATTGTAAAATCTCCTGGAACTTTAATACTTCTTTTTTCGAGGACAATGGAGAAAATATTTCAGTATAGGCAGCTGTCAATATTCAAACATTACATTGTGAAAGCCATTAAAGTGATTTCGGCCATTAGCCGAAACGCTCAGAAAGGCTTAATTCGCATAAGGATTTAGGAAATACATTTTGAAAAACTTAGCAAATTTTCCTTCAATAAATTTAATGGAACAGGCAAAAGAAATTACAGGGAACAATAAATATAGGAGAAAACAGATATTTCTTTTCCTAATTTGTTTTACTGTGTTTGATTTCTTTCTTTCTTCCTGTATAAATAATTAAAACTTAAAGAATGTAACTGAAGAATGAGAATAAAATTTTCAATTGAAAACAAATGGTGGCAAAACTCCTAGTGCTGCTCTGCTGGACGACGAAATAGACCAGCAATATTTTCCGAATTTGGAATAACAAGAGAAAATTTGAAACCTGTGCAGCCAGCGATGCAAAGGGATTCTTCTGAGAGAAAGATGACTTAAATGAGGAAACTCGGAGATAATGTAATGATGTGTAAGGTTACCTCTACTGGGATAATAATAAGAAAAGGTTAAAATACAAAATACGTAAGTAAATTATACAAAAATTGAAGAAATTTAAAATATCTAGCAAGCGTAAGAAATAGTAATTGATTCAAAACCTAAATGAATCTAAAGCTCTCAAACTTATACTCGTTTAAATACAGGTTTTTCTGATTCAGAAAGAACGTTACGTGTATATCTTCTAAGATGCTTTTTCCATCCTTTTTTTTTTTTTTGTAGTTGTTTCATTTTTGATTTCAGTTTCCTTTTTTTCTCCTATTTTGCAATTTTCCCCATTGTTTCCCTCTGTTTTTAAGCCACCTGTTTATTATTACTATTATTATTATTACAACTTATGTAAAAATTAAGTAAGGAAAAGTAAGGCACTGAAACTTTGCAAATTATCACACTCTACGTGAGATTCATGGTGGTCGCTTATTGCATACAAATCACGCCAAATTCTTTAACTTCTCTGCTTGGCTTTAGGTCCTTATAACGAAAACAACCAATTCGCCCTTTGTAGAAAAATATTCTGTCAGGCAATAAATCTACGGGGAGATTTTTCCCTATGAAACTGAGCCCAAAGTGTTATATAGTATCTAAATATTAAAGTGTTGTACATGTTAAACGTGATCGTCGTTGCATTACTTTCACTTTTTTACTACTGAAATAAAGATATACTGATTATTTTGTAGATTGGAAAACCCTCCTTGTGATCATGAAAAGGAGCAAAAACTGGAAACCGAGAGAGAACTAGAAAAGAAGCGAGAACCGGAAAAGATGCAAGAACTGGAAAAGAAACAAGAACTGAATAAAAAGGAAGAACCGGAAAAGAAGGAGAAACTGCAAAAGAAGGAGAAACTGCAAAAGAAGCAAGAACTGGAAAAGAAACAAGAACTGAATAAAAAGGAAGAACCGGAAAAGAAGGAGAAACTGGAAAAGAAGCAAGAACTGAAAAACAAGAAAAAACTGGAATTGACACAAAAACTAGAAAAGAAGCAAAAGCTGGAAAAGATACAAAAACTAGAAAAGAAGCAAGAACCGGAGAAGATACAAGAACTGGAAAAGAAGCAAGAACTGAAAACGAAGCAAGAGCAGGAAGCGAAGCAAAAAATGGAAAAGAAGCAAGAACTGAAAATGAAACAAGAGCAGAAAAAGAAGCAAAAACTGGAAAAGAAGGAAGAACTGAAAAACAAACAAAAACTGGAGAAGCAACAGAAACTAGAAAAGAAGCAAGAACTGAAAAAGAAGCAAACACTGGAATGGATTCAAAAACTAGAAAAGAAAGAAGAACTGAAAAACAAGAAAAAACTGGAAGAGATACAAAAACTAGAAAAGAAAGAAGAACTGAAAATGGAGAAACTACTAGAAGAGATGCAAAAACAAGTGAACAAAGAAGAACTGAAAAGGCAGAAGGAACTGGAAAAAATGCAAAAACTAAAAAACAAAGAAGAACTGAAAAAGCAGAAAAAGAAGCAAAAACTGGAAAAAAAGGAAGAACTGAAAAACAAACAAAAACTGGAGAAGCAACAGAAACTAGAAAAGAAGCAAGAACTGAAAAAGAAGCAAACACTGGAATGGATTCAAAAACTAGAAAAGAAAGAAGAACTGAAAAACAAGAAAAAACTGGAAGAGATACAAAAACTAGAAAAGAAAGAAGAACTGAAAATAGAGAAACAACTGGAAGAGATACAAAAACAAGTGAACAAAGAAGAACTGAAAAGGCAGAAGAAACTGGAAAAAATGCAAAAACTAAAAAACAAAGAAGAACTGAAAAAGAAGAAGAAACTGGAAAAAATGCAAAAAATGGAAAAGAAGCAAGAGCCGGAAAAGATGCCAGAACTGGAAAGATAGATGAGTCAGAAAAGACGCAATACCTGGAAAAGAAGCAAAAAACGGAAAATAATCCAAATCTGCAAAACCAGCAGGAACCGGAAAAGAACTGTCAAACCCGAAAAGGAAACCGGATGAACTGCGAAAAGAGCCAGAACTGGATAACGACTGTAGAACGATTGATTTAATGACCAAACGAAGCAAGATCCGGAAAAGAAAAATAGAACAAATAAATCATATACCACTGCAAATAATACCACTGCAAGCATTAAATATCAACGTCAAAAGAATAAACACCTTTCTTCAAGGAAGCTTTGCAATACACTGTCATAAGCCAGAAGGTATAGAAAAAATCAGCTATAACCTCATTGCCAAAACAGTTGCAAAAGATATAGTTAACGTAAAACTTCCGGAAGCCACAATACCAAAATGCACAATTCATAATACTCCAAAAAATTTCAACTCTGATGAACTGATTCAAATTATAGCCCAAGAAACATAATCAAATATTTCCCACCTAAGGCCTTTATTTAAACTGAATTATCAAAATAATATCGATAAATGGATCATAAAATGTCACGGTCAAACTTTCCAAAATTTTATGAGTAAAAAACAAATATATATTGGATGGCGCACCAATAAAATAACCGAGTTTATCGGTGTACGCAGATGTCAAGTCTGTCAGGATTTCTCTCATAAGACAAACCAACCAAAATGCTCATTCTACGGCGGAAAATATGTTTCTTACTGTTATTCCCAAACTCCGTACTGCATAATCTGTTGGATTAACAATAAAAAGTATGAAACAAAATTTGACTGTAAACATCCAGCTTTAGCTATTTCCTGGTCCACATATCAAACAGAAGTTAGACGAGTAAAATCCAATACATATTATCAACAATAATGCAAGATCCTGCAGACTATCTATAGACACTTTCCATCAATAAAAAGAATAACAATGGCATCCGCTTTCTCAAAATAAATCTTCAAAGAGCAAAGACCGCCACCGACCAACTATGTCAGTATCAAGTAGATTATCTGGCAGATTTTATTATAAATCAAGAACATTATTGCATCACTGGCAAATTAGGAAGAAGTCCAAATAACTGGGCAATTATTCAACGTCATGCTTCAACGGGTGTTTTATCTCCTCGTACAGCCATATTCATTCCAAACAATAAATGGTATTCTACAATAATTATTAATACTCGAGATATAATCACAATTTCAATCAATACTAATGCATCTCAGCTTCTTATTACTAGTATCTATATATCTCCGTCAAAAATCCAAATCAAACCTTATCCATACTAAATGAAATCTTACAACAATAATAATAGTCCGCATGTTTTTTGTGGAGACTTTAACTCGCAAAGTACTTAATGAGGATACTTACAAACCGATCACAGAGGAAGAATACTTGAAGAATTTTTAAATGCAAATAATCTCATTCTACATAATCATTTTACTGACCGACCTACCTTTGATAATACCTACAATAATTATTGGACTGATCTTCTTATTTCTACAACACATCTTGATAATAAAATTAACAACAGATCAATACTAGATGAACATACCGAATCTTATAACAAATATATCTCTTTTGATATAAGTGAATATACGTCCTTTACTGCACTTACCAGATTTAAAATCAATAATAACAAAAAAAAAAAAAAGAAATTTCAACAAAAGTTCAATCCAATTTCAAATGACTTTCTAAATGCTATTATTCTGTGTACAACCAAAACAGAACTTAATAATATTACCAAGGAACTTATCAGAAAGTTTCAAGATACCTACGAACGTACCTTCTTCAAAAGATCATCAATACCCATTATAAAAATCAACTGGTGACGAAAGAACTCCGCTAAGTCAAACACAAAACACGAGTATTACGAAGAAAACTGAAATCATCGCAAACTAATGAAGAACGACTCAACCTACTTCAAAAATACAAAAAACGAAAAGCCCCATATAAAAAGCAAATAATGTCTGCAAAGCTTTAAGCATGGTGCAACTATTGTTCAAACAACCAGTATACGTATGGCTCATTGTACAAAATTGAAACCAACAAAATCTTCCACCCAACGCAACTTACAGTCACTAATAGGGGAAATAATGATAAAAATGTTACGAAGATCACTTTAGAAAACATTCTAGATGTTATTCTACCAAAAGAAAACATATATGATGATTTAACTGAACAAAGATTAATTCGTTGTAATCTACTTCCAAGAAAATGATAACACATTTACAGCCATGGAACTCAATCTATTTATTAAAAAACTCAATAACGAAAATGCTCCTGGACCAGATAGAATCTGCTATCAAATTATACATAAAAGTAATCCTAAGCTAATTCTAATCTGCAATAAATGTCTCGAACTTGGTATTTTTCAAGACTGCTATAAAACAAGACAAAACATACTCTTCCTCAAAAAGAACAAAGCTCATGAAAATCCTAATTCCTATCGGCCAATTAACCTTCTACCATCCCTTGGAGAAAATCTGAAAGTTGTATTATAGGAAGACTTGAATACCATTTTCACCATCATAAATTCATTAATGAAAATCAGTGTGGATTTAGGCAGCAAAAATCTACCATTCATGCAACCAGTGCAGTCCTAAACCAAATCCATGTTAATAAAATCAATAACCTACACTCCGCAATAATCAGCTTAGGTCTCAAATCAGCCTTTGATTCATTATGGCGGCCCTCAATTAAAGAAGCACTTAGAAATATTGAATGTACTTATAATATCTATTAAATTATCAATAATTTCCTTGATAATCGGCATAGTCTCATTTTATATAATAATTCTTTAATCAGAAGAAAACAAGTTCGTGGATGTTCACAAGGCGCATGTATAAGCGCAGAATTATGGAATATTACATTTAATAAAATTATAAAAAGTGCTTGGCTTCCTTTTGCTAAAATTACTGCTTTCGCCGATGATGTCGCATTTGTTATGAGTGGAAGGTCCCATTTAATCCTTCGAAGAAATTGTCAAGAAATAATAGCCATATTCCAGCAAGAATGCAAGAAAATTAAACTTGAAATTTCATCCTCCAAATCTAGAATCATGACAAATAATAAACCTGGACAAAATCTTACTAAGCAACTTTCTGTTAAAATAAATGGCGAAAAAAATCAAGCATACTAAATTCTTTTCTATTACTTTTAGATCTTCCCGTTGCTTCAAAAACTACCTTATATTCACCTAACTGATTTTCTCATCAATTCGTCGACACATTCTTTTGTGACTTTTAAAGGTCATAGATTTATTGTTAGGTAACAGAATTTCAAATTTAAAGGATGGTGGCAATTCATATCGGCCATCGGAAAGAAAATTTAATATCTCTTTGAATTGCTTAACTGTGTTGGTGTGAGCAAGTTCTAGTTTAACATCTTCGGTTGGGTCTGTTATGTCAATGGCATCTAAATTCCAGAGTTCGGTTACACAAGATTAGAGGAATGCAACGACACTATATTGTTGAACAAATTATTTTCCAGTAATGCTAGAATAGTAGCTGAAGTAGATTTTTCAGATAAGCTGTTTACTTTACCAATCACAGTGTATCCGAATTCAGTCGCCACTACAGACACACCCGAGTGCAGTTTCAGAGAGCTGCCAGCAATAATGTCCCCGATGGCATCTGCTCCTAAAAGTAATTCAATGTTATATTCCTTAGCTTGCAAATCAGACAAGGTGATATTTCTACCTTTTAATTTAGGGTATTGTGATCAACTATTTTTGGAACAGATTCGCATATTTTGTTATGAGTAAGTACTTCAAAGTTATGTTCATACGTTCCCTCAAAATTTCTTAAATTAACATCAAACACTAAATGGCAATTAGGACTTGTCTCTCTCTCCCCAAGAATGGTTTGTTTCTATTTGGGACGCAGTTTCAAAAACGTGATGACCCTTTCTGAAAGATAAGATTATGTGAACTACTGTCGAAAATCGTACGAACTGTAAGTTGTGTACCTTCGAAAACTATTTTTAAATCAAATGTTTGCAAAGACACATTTTTATTAACAGTTGGCTGATTAGACAATGCATTACTTGAAAAAACAGTACTTTCAGTTTCATTTCGCTTTACAGTTTCGCTATTAGAGCACATATTGGTATAGTGAAATTTATACACATGTTAAACATTTTACTTTTTTTCTGAAGGCCTGTGAGCTATGTCCAACTCGTAGGCGGCGAAAATAGACAGGCGTTTGCACCAAAGGCTTTAGTTTATCTTCTAAACACATTTTGCGAGCAGAAAAACATTCGGCAGAATTGTGGGATTTCTAACAAAAAATACAACCTAAATTCCGCCTACCTGTATTGCCTTGGAAATTTACGAAGGCAGCAGCTGTAGAGCAATAGGGAACATCAGAATGTGGACGTGAATGAGCAGAAAGGGAAGCTCCCGACCCGGCTACGTGCGAGCTTAATCCTTTCCTCCCTTTGCACTTGGTTTCGAAGAAAGCACAAACGTTTATCCAAAGAGCGCGCACTATCTTGCTGGGACGAAGCATCATCCATTGAACAGTTTCTGGTAAGCAGGACTCAACAAGTGGCTCCAAAAATTCAGCAAACTCTTCCTTAGTTCTACCTTTGAGCTTTCGAGGGCCATGAGCTTGCTCTCAAGTAAATCATAAAGTTCAGCTAAATCTCATTTAATCCGACCAGCAGCATTTTTCGTTACTATGGAAAATGGATCCCGTACATAAATCTGAACCAAACCATCATTAAATCAAACCATCTTTAAAACTTTCGTTTTCAATCTTCTGAGCTATATCTGGGCGACTAATATCTGTAACCTAAATGCGATTTTATTCTAAATCTGCACCCTAAATACGACTGAGCTATTTCTGTACCCTAAACGCGACTTTCGTTTTGCTTTCAAAATTTTGGTATCCGTACTTAACGAAAAATAAAATCGCGGACTCTATGTTCTCGAGATTCAATATATTGCAACCCACTAGGTTACAAAGTGCACGTTACAGTTGAAATAATCGGAGCACGGATCATTCAATGTCGAGATCTTTTTCGATATTTCACACAAGTGGAAATGTTACATTACTCTAATTTATACATAGACATAAAAAGGGATTTCCCCGTTTTGTTCGCAGAAAAGAAAAAAATGATAATAATGAAAACTAATCGAGTCACAAGCCTCTCTCCTTCTGTCGAATCCTCCGAGCAGATCATCCGTAATTATGGCAAAGCACACGAGAGCTATCTGCCTAAAGGGAGGGATGCCTTCGTGGAGGACTTTCTAAGGGAAACTGGCTCGTATGCACGTTACACATGGGGAAAACCACGAAAACGCCCATGCAGCCAGCCCGTTCGCGGGATTTGAACCTTTAAATTTGCATCCGAGTTTTTATTTTAAATTAACTTTACGAAACACTCGTTGAAGTAGCACTCGTTCATAGTAATCTCATTCCTAAATATTTTATTTCTAAATCTTTGCTTCTGTCAAATTTTTCCTATTCACCACTGCATCGATATTGAAGGTAGCTTTTCTTATTTGTTTCCGCTCGACCACAATGTTTAGTGACTGAATTTCACTGACAGTTTTAGTTGAAATGGGAAGGAATAAAAATAATGCTTTAAAACTGCAATACGAGAGGAGGAAACTGGAAAGTGTAATAGTACTAGCTATTTCACTTTGTAAGAAAATTTTATCCCGGAATAAAACTACATCAATTTTCTACACAATTCCTGCTCGCTCTGCCACTTAGAATTTTGCATAAAAAATTCAGGTTTGCTGAATTATGCAATAAATAACTGCACCGGGATCCTGAATTTGGGAATAGTAAAGCATTCTTAAAGAAATTTAGTAGGAGTTTCATCTGTAAATTCAATGTCAGCGAAAATGTCAAAAATACGCTAGTAAACGGAAGTAGGCCGTTTGCAACACATCTCCCAAGGAATCTTTCACTGTTTATTCGGCTTCCCTCTTTCATGTAATTTTATTCAGACTTATGTTCATCCCATCATCTCTAATCTACACAGTTTAATTTTTCAGCGTCAATAAGCAAGGAAGAACAAGCACGGAGTCTAAATCGTGGGAGTGGAGAGTTCAAAATTAAGCAACTTTTATAGCAATTTATTGTCTGCCTTCTTCCTTTTCGCCATCGACACAACAGCTGGTTCACTGGGTTACGTGCTCATTAGCCTTCTTAATCCCCGTAAATGGAACAATAAAAAACTGGAGCTTGGTGCAATGTCCTCCGGGAAAGAAAGTTTCGCAATAAAACGTTCAAATTGCTGAATTTTTTACTTCATGAAGCCGGTCTGGTTTACCCATATTTTTGAGAAAAATTTCCTTAGATAAGAATTTCGGAAGTTTCTTATAAGTTCACACATGTAACACTAAAAGGAGAAATGTCGGCACTCACCTTTCCAAAAAGTTCGGATATATGTTACATAAAATTAGTAATCACGGAAAAACATTTTCTCCACACCAAGACATTACAAAACCACCGCTTTACATCTAAGAAGCAATGCAGTTTCATTCAAAAAAGTAAAACAATTAAACTTAGAAACTAAATGTATCCTGAGCAAGAAAGAGACAAACTTTTATACCGTATAGGCGGACGAGAAAACTGGTATGCAATAAGCGGGCAATACTTTCTATATATAGAGTACAAGATTTGTTTATTTAATATTAAAATACAATGCGTCTACGCTGTCTTCAGAAATTCCCTGTGTTGCCATCTACGGCTTTATATTCTTCGACTACAGATATTCACGGACACTTTACTTAAATTACCGTATTGGGTTTGGGGTGAGCATGGATATAATAACTATAAAAATATGCATTCTCAGAAATAAAAGCAATGCAATTGTAGAGCCATATACTAAGGCAAAAGTTTTGTTATTAACTGCAAAGGAAAATTAAATATTTATATTAAAATATCAAACGTGTGGATGTTGATGTAAACAGCGGCATAAAATCTTGTTTATAAAAACCTATAATATTGATAATTTCCTATAACGGAACACTACTAATATAGTAGTGTCGTTTCGATGACATCGATTTATTGCATCATCATCTAGTTTCTGATAAAGTTCAGTTGAAGTGGAAAAATTAGAACACCATGAAATGAAAAAGAACAATGCCTGGTTTCCTATTTGTGAATTTCGATATGAGAAATGAAAATTAAATGTTAATTTTATCGGAGTCAGAGAAATGTTTAGCATTTTCTTAAATTCTTGACACTTCATTCGATCTTATCAAATCTATTTCAAAAAATTTTAATGAAATAATATAAGTTCCCATACAAAAGTTTTAAAAAAGATCATTAAAGGAAAAATAATTAAAAACATGCATTTTCGACTGGTAAGCAATCTCTTTCTTTCATGATTCGGCTTATTATGAAAAATGAAAACAAATTTAAACTATTTAACAGTACCTTAATAAACGTAAAAATTTAAAATATCGACTTAGTAGCCTAAACGATAAAATGAATTTAACAAATATTAATTCTCCTTTTCTACAAACATTTATAAAATAGCATCTCTGAAGGCTACTAATTTTTCCAAGAGCACTCGATACGTATAATTCTAATGTTGATCTTTGCAAGGCCCCTCTCTAAATGCGCTGTGGCTCTAAAAATATTTATTAAGTATTACGAAACCCATATTAATTTGGATATCAGACTTGCAAGTCAAGAAATACTCTTGTGAAACTGAAAGAGCCCTTTCCTGAAGAAACACTTTCATACCAAAAATCTTTTCGTATATTTCCGAAATTACTTAACTTATTGGTAAAATGTTTGCGAGTCGTTTGACACAAGGGACTGTTTAAATGATTAAATGCATTCTAGCACTGTTTACGAATTCTGCTTGTACAGATTGGATATTATACATACAACAATAGCTAATAACAGTTAATAAAGGAAATTTACCATTTCAAATATAAAAGTCAAAACATTCTCAACCTCGCCTGTAGCCTAATCACCTCCTCCGTAATTACACGTAATTTGGTGTCATCTCTTTTTGCGATTGAATCATTCTCTTTTTGCGATTGAATTCTCTACAATAGCTTTTTTTTTGCTAATTTTGCAGTTGTTTCGCATATTGTACTTATTACCCCAAAATGGACGTTTATCTTGAACGGGATATCAGTCTCGAAACGACAGTTTGATTCGAAACATTTAAATGCGCTGTATCAGTTTTCAGATCATTCCCACCAAATATTATCGCACTGTATTTTATTTAAAGGAATTCAATAAGAAGAATCTGCGTGGATGTATGTAGGTTTTCCGCACTGTGAAGAAACAACTGTTCCGATAACCATCAGATTTAGAGTAGCGCTGCCCTTCACCCCAGCAAGGCCCCATGGAAAGCCGAATTTGGAATTATTACCTATTTCATATTTTGTAAAACAAATTTTTTATTAACAAACTCAGCGAGCAGTGGCAACACTGTACCGAATAAAACATTTTTATTTCCAGCACGCGAGACCGTTTATCGGATATTCTAAATTTATGCTGCTGTGAAATATATTGTAATTTTGTAGTTGAATCCAATTTTAGGTGGTTTAAGGGGCAAAAAGTATCATATTTAATAAATAAAGTAAACGCACAGAGTGTTAATATTAAGAAGGCAAAATAAGTTTTTAAAGCCATCTTAGTAAGAAAACTGAGCGTTGAGGTGATTAGCTGAAAAACGACTGAATAGAAAAAAAAAAAAAATATATATATATATATATATATGTATATATATATATATATATATATATATATATATATATGCCACCAGTTAAGACTGCATCGCGATTTTTAAACGCATGTTTTTTTATTTTTTTTTTTGCAATTTAAAAGTAAGGTATTTCTATTAAAAAAAATTAGCTAAATATTAAGCTAGCCCAAAGGCTGCAGAGAAATTATTAACGCGAAGTTCACTGAATCATATACGAGGAGGACAAGTACTATTGCCAAGAATATACAACAATAACGACAGACTGCTATCGTAGAATTCGAACTGGTAATGTGTCCTTCAGCAAGCCGTACACGTTCTAATCTAAAACCTCCCTTAATACTACCTTTTTCTACCTCATTTAAATACGCACGAACTAAGGTTTACATTTTGACAGGGAAGAGGTAAGAGAGAACTCACAGATGCGTAACCATAAAATACCTGGTAAATTAAAATGAATAAATATTTTACAACTTTCATCTATTTTACCGAATCCCATGTCGACAAAGTGACTATATCTAACAGATTATGTTCTATCGTTTACAGATTAGGTCAAAAGTTTTCTTTGATGTAGAAAAAATTAGCTCTTGATTTAATGATTGACTTCAGTTTTTTCTTCTTTCCGAGAATCTGACAATTTCCATTTTCAGACAGCCATTTGGGTTCAGAATTACATTGGATTGCCCATGCCACCAGATCTGTAATAAAAGTTTCCCGGAAAATTACGTTTGTTTCAACGATATTATATCTTGCCAATTTATATACATCCAGCTTCATTTATTTCACGCTCTGATATAACTTCCGAGAAGTGAGTATCTAACTGCTACTGTTGATTTAGGTCATATTTTGAGCTTGCTTTATTTCATGCTCTAAAGCCAATATACCAAAATATGAAAATGATGGAAGATTTTTCATCACCCAGTCCAATTAAACCAGTTATTACATTTTCTGTAAATGGTTACAAAGAAGTTATCTTTCGATTCTTGTCCTTCATTCGCTCGTTGCTTTCTACATTTCTTTAACTCATACAGATATTAATTTAAAGTGACCGCAACATATATTAAAAAATCGAGCGCATACGTCAATGAATATTTTGAACGATACTTTTATATATTAACGTGTAATCTTAAAATATGGGCAGACAATGACCAATGTTTAGAAGAAAAAAATAAATGTAAAAGCCAGCCGTATTTACACGTAAATCATGTAAGAACCTGCCAAAAAGTACTAGCGGTATTTTTTAACAATGATCACTGTCTTTTCCACGCCGTTGTGGAAGGTACGGCGGTTTCAGAGCCAAACATTAAAACAGTTTTCGAGTTTTAGTGAATATTTAGTTGTCATGCAATTACCAAAACCGTTAGGTTTGTTAGGTAAACATTTAAATTTTCTTTCTTTGCAGTCAAAGTGAAATGGGCCAAATGTTATGCATACAGTTTTATTCTCTTATTAAGTTGCTTTCCATTGACATTAGCGGAATGATTGCTGAGGATATGTTTTGGATGCCAAGTTCTTGCTATTGCAAATCGAGCCCTTCAAATACGCCATGGAAACATTTCATTGCAATGGACATCTAAGTGTAAACAAGCCAACCACTGTACTGTTTCGAAAACTCGTTTTACAATTTGTGTTTGCAGGCTCTCAGTAATGTATTGTTGCGTGCGTACGAGTTCGTTATGAAATGAATGCACAAGTCCGATGAAAAATGAACAAAAATTTATTATTATCACAACAAAAATGCTTACATTTTCTCAAATTATCATTCAGTATTACAATATCTCACAGTAGTTATCTTTTAACTACTCAAATGTCCAGTAGAACGTAATTCAAAACAGCTAAAGAACGCTAATCCGCGAATTCGCTACAATCAACAAGAGTAGTTTTCTAAACAACAACAAACTTAGCAACTACTGCGAACTGAGATGTTTGCCTCCTTTTATAAGATTTTAAAATCACGCGCTAGAATTTTCCAGTACTTTCTCGAAATCAAAAAGAGATATTTATTTATTTAATGCACGCGCTCTTGTATTTTCAATTTTCCTGCTTAGCTTTCTTTTAATATTCGTCACGCGCTGCACTGCGCGAGAAATAAAACCATTTAATTTATAATTGAACTAACATTAGCTTTTTAAATACCAAATTCGTAACACTGCCCCCTTCCCAAGGACTGCACGTCCCGGGCAGTACAATCCCTGAACAGGAAGCTAAACTTACAACTGTGGCATACATGCATTAATAAGCATTACATTACAATAATGAACAACATGAACAATAAATGCAATAAATAAAACAAATCAAATGCTATCAAATACAAATCAAATACTAAATGCAAATCAAATACTAAATACAAATCAAATCAAATATACATTTAAAAACAAAAAGGACCATGGTCTTATACTACTTACAATTATTTACATTACGTACTATGGCCATAGTAATGAGCTAACCTGTCGTAATGAACGACTTTAGAGTTCGAAGGTTTTTTAGGTTTAGAGTTCGAAGACTTACGAATCCGAACCACGATGTCATTCAGCCTATTTAGGACTGTGTACGGGCCATCCCAAGGTGACTGTAATTTCGGACAAAGTCCTTTCCGTCGAGTCGGATTCCACAACCACACCTTGTCTCCTTCGTGGAATTGATGTTCAATAGCTCTTGTGTCGTAGCGGGTCTTAATCTTCTCTGTCGCCAATTTGACTCTCTCTCGTGCAAAGTTGTGCATCACTTCAAACCGGGCCTGGAGATCTTGAATATATTCCTCAGACGATGAAGGAGAATCCGGAGGGCGTCCAAACAATAGATCACAAGGCAGACGAAGGTCACGACCGAAGACCATCTGTGATGGGGAATAGCCGGTAGTCTCGTGAACAGCACTGCGGTAAGCCAGTAAAAAGAGTGGTAATTTCTTGTCCCAGTCCTGCTGGCTTCTGGAAACCACTAATGAGAGGTTATTAAGGATGGTTCGATTGAACCTCTCTACCATGCCGTCCGACTGGGGATGTAATGGCGTCGTTTGGGTTTTGTCAATGCCGAGTAGTTTGCATAGTTCTTTGATTACTACCGAGGTAAAATTCCTTCCCTGATCGGAATGTAACTGAAGAGGCACCCCGAACCTGGAAATCCAGTGCTGTATCATCACCTCAGCTACTGTAACAGCCTCTTAATCAGGAATAGGATACGCTTCAGGCCACTTGGTGAAGTAATCAATGACAACGAGTATGTATTTGTTACCATCAGCAGTTCGTGGCAGAGGTCCCACGTCTTCCCATCATCCGACTCGAATTTCCGGTATAAGACGCCGTTTCGAATGTGAAGTGAATCCCAGAGTGCCCAGTATTGTTTTGTTGTAGGACTACAGATAGAAATGTCCTGCCATGTAGGTTTTCTGTTTGATGACTCTATTAAATCAAGTATGGGTTTAATGTCACGGTCTTCCAGCTGGTCTTTCCTGACTTCATCATCACTCCACGGGTCTCGATCAGCCGATGTTGATGTTGTAATTTGTCTTGCGACCGGAGTCAGCAGCTCGTATTTCGCTTCCACCCTGGAACAATATCGGCAGCTTTCTGGCAAAGGTCTTCTAGACAGGGCGTCGGCGTTCCCGTGTGATGATCCCTTTCGATGACGGATAGTGATGTCATATTCTTGCAGTCTCTGTATCCACCTGGCTATTTGACCCTCAAGATTCTTAAAATTTAAAAGCCAGGCTAATGATGCATGGTCCGTGCGGAGGAGGAATTTTCTGCCGTATAGATAATGATGGAAATGTTCTACAGCTTTGACTATGGCGAGCAACTCTTTCCTGGTGACACAGTAATTCCTCTCCGGTTTAGACCAGCACTTGCTCCAGTACGCTACTACACGTTCTTGGCCGTCTATTTCTTAGGACAAAACCGCACCGACACTGTCATTGCTCGCGTCCGTGTCGAGAATAAATGGTCTGTCGAGCTGAGGATACGTCAGGATTGGAGCAGATGTTAAAGCTTCCTTTAAGTTGTTAAATGCATCCTCGCATTCTTTTGTCCACAAGAACGTTTGCTTGCTCTCTGTCAGCTTGTGAAGGGGTCTTGCGATGGAAGAAAAGTCCTTCACGAATCTCCTATAGTAGGTGCAAAGCCCTAGGAAGCTTCTCAGCTGATGGACATTTTCGGGACGTGCCCTGGATTTAACCGCTGATATCTTTTCAGGATCCGTGCGTACACCTTCTGCAGAGATGACATGTCCCAGATAAGTCACTTCCTTTCGGAACAATTTGCATTTAGCGGGGCTCAGCTTCAGATTGGCTTTTTTCAGTTTCTGAAGCACCTTCCTAAAATTTTCTAAATGTTCTTCAAAACTCTTTCCGACGATGATGATGTCGTCCAGGTATATCAGGCAGGCTTCGTAGGAAAGGCCTTTCAAAACAGTCTCCATAAGACGTTCGAATGTTGCCGGCGCATTACACAGTCCAAACGGCATCGCCTTGAATTGCCAAAGCCCTTGTCCCGTAGTAAATGCCGTCTTTTCTCGGTCATCAGGGTGTATTTCTACCTGCCAATACCCACTCTTTAAATCAAGTGTTGAGAACCACTTGCTTCCAGAAAGAGTGTCCAAAATGTCGTCAATTCTAGGAAGAGGGTAACTGTCTTTCTTCGTAACCTCATTCAACCGGCGATAGTCAACGCAAAATCTTGTTGAGCCGTCTTTCTTTCTGACAAGAACGATGGGAGATGCCCATGGACTTGCTGAAGGCTCGATAACATCGCTTTCTTCCATATCCTTTAAAAGTGTTCGTACCTCTTCCTGTTTAGCAAACGGTAGGCGTCTTGGATGTTGCTTGATCGGGTGATGATCGCCTGTATCGATTCTATGTTGCGTCAAACTAGTTCGACCCACGTCAGAAGACGAGCGGGAGAAAACAACTTGAAGATCTTTAATGACGCGATCGGCAGCATTCTTCTCTTCATCGTTTAATTGCGCATTCTGCAATAACTCCGATGTAATGCTCTCTGAGGACACGGGTTCTGGGATGTTGCTCTTTCTTTCAACGCTGGTTACTGGAGTACATGCTGCAACCACGTCGCCTTTCTTAATAACTCTCGCCTTCTCAGTTACATTGGCAACTCTCACAGGAATAACCATTCTCGATAAGTCGACGAGTGTTGAGGCTACTAGTACTCCTTTCGGGGTATTAGAGTTATTGGGATATTCTATGATGCCGTAGCGAAAATCTCTGTTTTCGGCTATAGATCCAGGGAGTAAAATTTCTGTTCTTGCCGGTATTGTGATATTGTCTTGTGCTATGATTCTGTGGACAGATTTAACTTCTTCATTATTAATTCCAAATAACGTTATGTCCTCAGACGCAGAATGCAATTCATTATTTTTAAAGTCCAAGGAAAAATTATATTTCCTTAAAAAGTCTAATCCGGGTATGCAAGGATCTGTAACGTCTGCTACATATGCTATGTGATGGTAAGCGGCACTTCCAAACCTGATATTAACGTTCACTTTCCCCGCGATATCGATCTTCTCACCGGACACAGTCTGGAGGGTAACGCAGGGCGGCGTCCAGATAAGTTTGCTTCCCAATTGTTGAGCCAAATCTTTTCGGATGATGGTAACGTTGGCTCCTGTATCTATTGTCATATTGCAGGGAACTCCATTAATATGTCCTATTACAAAAAGTCCATTACTGTCGCCTCTCACTGCAGAAATCTGAAGCGCTTTAAACTGGGGCTTTTCATTATCTGGCAACCTCCGCCCCACGAGATGGCCACTAATTAGTTTCCCTGCTGCTTGCTAGGAGCGGTCTTAACATCCGTGCCCTGGGGTGTTCTGAAGTTTCGTCGTATGTGTCCTTCAGCACCGCAGTTCCAGCACTTAACGGTCGGTTTCTTATCACCAATATTCCGTCTCAAGGCGTTGAGTTGTCTAGTTAAATCGTCTAGACGAGCAGTGACTTGATTCTCTGGCTGCTGGACTTGAGCAGCTCTCACGGGGTGGCGGTCTCGACGAGTGGCTTGCTGGGCTGCCTCGAATTTCATGGCGTACACTAAAGCACTTTTCAAATCTTTAACATCCGCCATTCGTAGAGCCTTCTGTATTTCGGGATCCCGGATGCCATCGATAAAGTACTGCAGGGACAGGATTTCCCTCGTTTCTCTCGGGCACTCCGTAAAGGCGAGGTGGGACAGCTTTTCAACATCTGTGGCGAGTTCCTGGAGTGATTCGGTGGGCTTCTGTTGACGGGATTTTAATTGAAGCCTGCTGCAGTCTTTTAAACATTTCTCGCCAAAGCGCAGTTCCAATGCGCCGGATAAAGCTTCGAAGTCAAGTCTTTGGTTTTCTGGAAGCGTCTGCAGGATATCCGCTGCGTCTGCTCTCAGAGAAGCGGCGAGATGGCAGGCCTTAGTTTGGGAATCCCATCCATTCGCATCCTAAACGATAGAAAATTGTGTTTTATACACTTGCCAGGATGTATTCCCATCATATGTGGATATCTTCAGAGATGGACGAGCAGGCATCGGTAAGAATTTAAAACCCTCAGAATTGCTTCTTTCGTTCGCTATGCTCTTCTTTAAAGTGTCAACTTCTTTCGCAACGGCTGAAACCCTATCATCAATTTGTTGCTCGACGGCAGAAACTCGCTCTTCTATATGGTCTTTTACAGAAGGAACTCTTTCTTCTATTTCTTCTTTCACCGAAGAAACTCTTTCTTCAATTTGACCTTTTACGGAAGAAACCTTTTCTTCAATTTGCCCAACTTTATTTTCAACCACATCTATTCTGCCTTCCATAGCATCGAATTTGGTTTCCATTATGCAGGCAATTTCTCTTTTCATTTCGTATTGACTCTTTTCAATCTTTACTTGTACGGCTTTTATTTCGTCTTTAAAAGTTAATTGACCAGCTTGAATGGCCTTTATCTCTTCCTTAACGGATTCTTGTCCCGCTTCAATCCTTTCCTGATTAGATTTCATATCTTCTTTCAACGAGGTAAAGGCTGAGATCAACTGCCTTAATTGCTCTTCCATCGCTCTTGTTATTGGCATTCAAATCCCACTTCTGACACCAAAAATTGTTGCGTGCGTACGAGTTCGTTATGAAATGAATGCACAAGTCCGATGAAAAATGAACAAAAATTTATTATTATCACAACAAAAATGCTTACATTTTCTCAAATTATCATGCAGTATTACAATATCTCACAGTAGTTATCTTTTAACTACTCAAATGTCCAATAGAACGTAATTCAAAACAGCTAAAGAACGCTAATCCGCGAATTCGCTACAATCAACAAGAGCAGTTTTCTAAACAACAACAAACTAAGCAAGCAACTACTACGAACTGAGACGTTTTCCTCCTTTTATAAGATTTTAAAATCACGCGCTAGAATTTTCCAGTACTTTCTCGAAATCAAAAAGAGATATTTATTTATTTAATGCACGCCATCTTGTATTTTCAATTTTCCTGCTTAGCTTTCTTTTAATATTCGTCACGCCCTGCACTGCGCGAGAAATAAAACCATTTAATTTATAATTGAAGTAACATTAGCTTTTTAAATACCAAATTCGTAACAGTATCTTTGCTAACATTTCTACATAGAATTTATTCTATTTTGACATATTTATAGATTTTTGAACTAATAAATTGTCTTCGCCGCAAAAGTTCTCAGTTTAGTTACCAACTTTCTGTCTTTGTCTAGCAATTATTGCCTTAACGTCTTTATTTGGGAGCATATTTTATTTAGTTTTTTATTATTACCTCATATCTATTTTTCATTTCGTATACATGTAAATATGCTACTTCACAAAAATGTAAATATGTTAGTCAGTTTATAAAAAAAAATTATGCTTGAAAATTCGTTGCTATGTATTTTTATGCCGCGATGTTTCGATAAATTTTGGCTATAGTATTAGACGATCGCGTTTAGAATATACATGATTTGCTGAAAGAAAGAAATCAACTATAACTTAAGGCACATTTTTCTTTTTGTCACTTTTCTTTCCTGTATACCTTTTACTTTGAACATCGCTATAATCCCTACATATATCACACTCTACCTGGAACTCTATTACGGAACAGATAAGAGCAAAGAAACATTTATTTCCTCTCAACATTAGTGTAAAACTAAAGTACCAAAGTATAATACTTTGGTCAATTTACTGACTTGAGAAAATGTCAGCATAATCGACCTTGCCTATAACGATCTCACCTTAGTTGAGCAGTCTCGCGACATATTTATATAAATATTCAAAAAGGATGCTTCAATGTCATAAATGCTACCTTCGAACCATATATACCAAAATCATTCCAAAACTTTGACGAATAATTTCATATACTGATCATGATTTTAATATAATTACATCACTTTACCATCATGATTATAACGTAAATCCTACGATAATCGTAATCCTGCTTTATTTCGCCTACTCACCACAAAAAACTTGAAAATATTTTCCGCTTAGCGGTTTTCTGGCATGGAGATAGGAAAGCCGGTTTCCACAACCTTCGTATTCGTCCTCGAATCTTAGGATTCTAGCTTCGGTGCTCGACAAGTGTTTAGTCTGTCTGTGCCACACAGGCAATTCTGGTGTTTGGTTTGATTTAGTTGATTATAACGAAGCACACTTGCGCTATCTGCCTAGGATGAAGGATGCCTTCGTGGAGAACATTCTAAGGGAATCTGGCTAATATACACGTTACACATAGGAAAAACTCCGAAACCTCCCATGCAGTCAACCTATTCGCCTAGAATCGAAACCAGTTTGAAACTACCAGTGCTCAGCGATTTTACCCCTCCGCCACTGTTGGGCGACAACTGCTGTCGAGCCGAAATTCTTCTAGAGAGCGTGATCTTAGGTCTTGGGAATGTGGGAGAAAGTTGTAGAGTGCGTGGATAAAAATCAACGCGCGAAAATGTTGCAACTAGTCGTGCATCCTTGACACGGAGGAAGAAACAAACCTCCTTCGACAGTTTTTTAAACGATCTGCGGGTGAAAATGAGCAGAGCATGACGAAAAAAGCGAAGACCAGAGACAAAAATTAAGCGCTTCCGTAGGCACTTCACTTTTTCTTTTAATTATGTTTTTATAGAATATGTATTTGTTATTTATAAATAATTGTTTCTTCTTGTTTTTGAATAAGAAAATACATATTTCTTATTCGAAAACACTTAACAAAAACAACTGAGGTCGTGATTTGAGAGCTGGCACAGATTAATGGCATTTCGAATTATTTCAATGGGGAAAATTGCTTTGAGATACGAGCAAGGTTACGAAACGAATTAAACTCGTATGTCGAGGTACCACTGTACGTAATTATATAATAGTTAGCAAGCAGATAGTAATAAATAATTTTTAAAGTCTGATGCTATCAATATATAAATTATGTTGACTAGTATAATTAATTTAGAATTATGCGCCTACATATAATAAGATGATGTATGTTACTACAGATACGTATTAATATATACATATATAAGTCTGTGCATATATATGAAATCATAATTCGATTTAAACCAGTTAACAGTTAGAATTACTGAACAACCATGAAAGATTCCTCAAGAATGAAATATGGTGTAACAATGAACACTTAGTTTAGAAATTAGATTCTATTGTATATTGTTGTAAAAGCCATTGTAAGAGTGAAAATTCTTCATTCTGCCTTAATGCGATTTTTTGCGTTTAATGCGTTGTTTGGAGATTTTATGATCCCGAATTATATTGATGTGATATATTAATACTGCATTTGTAGACATACGTTTTCTGAGAAACGAGTCAAGGCGACTGATTTTTTGTAAAAATTTGGATTTATCCTTATTTTATTGACGTGCACCAGCACTGAATTGAGAATGGCTTGTGCTATGCTTCGATGGATGAAAAAGCGTTTGTAAGTAATGAATATTATGAAAGTTTCAGCATATTTAAATGAGTAGTATTAAAAGTATATATTTACTAATACCATATATTAATACTTTATGGTAAATTTTTCATTATAAATCTCATCATAGTTTCATTTCTCATTCTATTGCATTTCTATAGCGGAACCTAAATTTTTTGGTTTACATATTGTAGATTGCATCAGTTTTGCCGCGCAATTTATTCCTCGGTATGTTACTTGTAGTGTTATTAGAAATTCCATTATTTCTGTCTTTTTTCTGCAATTGGTAGAATCTGATTAGGAAATTTATGTTTTTCTTTCAAGATGTATATGAAATTGGTTATATCAAGTGTTAAATAAACGTTGTTATTCGGGCAATAGCGTTAGCTTTATCCAGATTGATAAATGCATTTTTTATTTCTTAAAATCTCAAGACATAAAGACACACTCGGATAGGACAGGACAGGACAGGAACAAGTACAGGGGGCACCACGCCATCGCCATTGACAAAAATGGTATAGCCCCCATGTACTAGCTCTCTGGACACAGGGGACCTGATTACAGTAAACATAGGACATAGCACTAACAACGTTTAGGACATAGCGCAACTTACTGTTACAACATACTTCAACACATAGGACATAGCATTATCATAATATTACAGATTATTTACAATGCAAGAAGTTATGTTCATACTGTAAGGATCTTAAGTTTTACTAACGTTTATTTTATTTTAAATCTTTACTATCACTTCTTATTTTCTACTTCCGGCCAGAATTATAAGCGTGAAGGAGTTTATGCAAAGTTGTCTGGCGAACGCCAAGTATTTAAGTGTGGCCTTTTTGCCAAGCAGAGGAGAGGAAGCCGTGAGTTCGAAGCAGGCCGCTTACCTTAGAAGTTACGCAGTTGCTACTTTGCCTTCCAGGCCAGAGGTTTTAATCCTCTTGATAAATTAAACGTATTGTAGTGTTCACAGTCTCTGTGCTACATACGCTTTCTGTTATTATAAGGCCAATCTTATTCTAAAGTTAAATTAGAGTTTAGTTTTATTTTGATATCTTTTAAGTTAGACCCCGAGTGGAGGGTCATTGTATTCCGAAGTACGGAAGTCATTGTATATAAAGAAAAAAATAAAGGGTTTTGTATACCCTTCGTCTGTATCCTGTCCACTTACTACAATTAGTGAACATAGCTTTAGTAAGCTCTCTGTTCTAGTCAGGTCATTGTATGTTTCCGAAGAAGGTAAGAAGAAACATTGAACCTGATAATACGACATAGCATTATCATACTATTACACACTCGGATAGTAGATTCACTCACTTTACGTTTTTTAAGGGTTATATATATATACATTTAGGGCGTGTTCAAAACAACCATTGACGGGTAGTCTTGGCGTAATTCGGATTCATACCAAGATTATCCATTTCTCAAGGCAATAATTTTTGTTATTTTTGCTAAACCGTTTACGAAAATATAATTTTCCGAATGCTGAACTCTTATGCATGAAAAGGCAGATTTTAAGATATTTGTTTTGCAATTTGATGCAAAATTCGTATTTTTAAAACACTGATGTATATGTTCTTATTTTAAAACTCTGCCAGTATATAACATTAAATACCATTCTTGTGTTATCACCATTTATACATGCCGCTTGCTGTACAGCCTGCTGAATACATTTTACTTTCTAGCTATCTACAATTACATCGTGTTGTTTCGGTATGAATAGGGGCGAAGTTTTCATTACTTAGATACATTTAAAGATAATTAATTAAATTTTTCTGATTTTGATATCTATAATAGATAGACAGGATTACTGATAAAAAATTTAAGAAAATAGTAAATGAAGAAGTAAATAGAAAAATTTCGTTCAGGTATTGTGAGATACCAATATAAACTTCATACATTTTACTAGGGGGCTGTTGCCAAAGCAAAATCTTTACTATATATGTCTACCAGTTCTATGTATACAGTGTGTTGCTCAAAGTAAACTTCCTGCATTGTGAAGAGTACTTAATGCGTTCTTGCGAAGCTTGTTTTCTCGTACAAGTTCTGCCTCTTCGAACCGAAATTGTTCGTAATCTGCAGCGTCTTGAGTTGTTTATGCAGGTTCTTGAGCTGTTCTGTTATTTCCTGTCGAATCTTACGGTGACGCGGAGAGTCTTGTATCCTTCGTTTACTTGCAACGTATCTTCATCGCGCAACTTATCTTCATCGCTTCTCTTCATCGCGCATATTCTGTTGACGTTCCACTTATCTAATGGGCCTCCGTTTCGCTTCGGCTTCCCTTTCCGAAGCACGCAGTGTTTCTTGGTTTTCTGAATGTCTTTTGTGTGTTCTTCTAGTTTCTGATACAGTTTGAGCACGCGAAGTTTCTTGAGTTGCTGCTTGTCTGCTGGAACTCCTATTCGTTTCTTCTTCACTTTCTTGAATGTGTAAGCTTTCTTGTCACTATGCTTGCCTGCTGAGTTTCTAGTTGTATCTTCATTCATTTTTGAAGCTCGCAAGTTTTCTTGTACTTGCCTGCTGAGTTTCCCAGTGTTTCTTACTTCATTTTTATGTAGCTCGCTGTAACATTTGTGCTGTCTTCTTGCGTTCAGGCATTTTAGTAAATTAAAAAAAAAATTATGTAACTGTAGTAAAGTAACATTGCATCTAAATTACGTTAAATACCTACAGAAGTTTAAACTTCTACTCAGAAAGGAACTATACAATAAAAGAAATTAAATTTTTATAAATAAAATTAGAATAGCATAAACTGCATAGAAACATTTCATTATGAAGAAAATGTATTCATTCTTTCCAAGCAACCAGCGATTCGTAAATAAATTTTTCTTGCCAACTCAGGAAACAAAGACCTTTGACACTTCAGGTAATACATTAGAGTTTATGATTTAAATTTATTTCAATATAACAAAATTTCAAAATCTCAATAAAGGAATTAACGTAGCGATAGCATATCGTGTCACGTATCCAAAGGTGAAACATAAAAGTTGCCAAAAGCAGCTATTCATTTAAAATACTGATATTAACGAAAGATTTTCGACATACAATGACGTGATATTCAGTTTCCTTTAAAAACATTAAGCTTCATTTAAACAAAAGGAAATTAAATTCAGACATTTTTCCTAGCTTTCAAGCTTTTATTGTATTTTAAAATCTTCTTTTTGTCACAGTTGCGCAAGTTTTTCTCGGCGTCATTAGGAGCCGTAGGTCGAAATCATTTAAGAATCATTCCTGTAAATAATGATCATATGATAAATTGCAATACATATTCGATTGTTTTATTGAGAATTTGAGTACAATTCTTTATACATCAGCTATTATGCCCCTTTATGTAACGACAAAGATTATTTTCAATGATTATCCGATGAGAATAATTCTTTACAATGATTATTCGATGACAATGATTATTTGCAACGAATATTAAAAGCTGATGACTATGATTACTTAAATAGAATATGCATGTCATTCGATGATAGCGATTATTTCCAAAGAATCTTCGATCATGTCACTATTGTATATCGCTATACCCCTGGGTTTGGGGCCGGTTGGGAATTGTACTACGGCCCTGTAATTAAGCGTTTTAAATGACGTCAAAAAGTCACTGATCCAGATATTTTACTAGTAACTGCTGTGTATTGTGATCGAAACCGTTATTTAAATCTTCTGAATAAAATTTGGGATAATTCATTTTACATCAGAGAATAAAGCAATTTGTAACACGAATTTCAACAAAACTACATGCATCGAATAACAAGAATTATATAAACGGAAGTATCAGTACAACAAATCGCTCTTTGCAGCTCCGCTTTAGTCCGACACTTGTTTTTCAGCTATCGTATCTACCCATTTGAAGATACCATGTGAAGAATACTTTTTTTAAGTGTGTAAATTAATTACATGTATGTTATGTATATATATGGAGATATTTTTTGAATTAGGAAAGCACCAACTTCTTTTAACGAAAACAACCGAGACATTATCTCCAGTCCAATTTAATTTTTCATCTAAATCATTTCTTAATTACAAAAGTTAATATTAATTTTCTTTGCAAAGGAGACTAGGTGTTGCTGGAAACAAATGAAATACCAAACATTATTAAATTTATTGAAGTCAACAGCAGAAAACTGTTAAACATTTAATAGATCACTTCAATGAAATGTAGTTGCATTTAAACGTATTAAATTGTTTTCAGCAGATGTAATAATCAGGAACATAGGAAGATCCGAAGAGATATTGTGCGTTTAAATACTTTTTTTGTTTTCGCTAATTTTTTTATACATTTCAGTTAACGTGTAAATCTGTGTTTTGAACGCATGGCCCGTTAAGTGAAGAAGTCTGTAGGAAGGCAATTTTTAATCCTGTGCGGAAATTGTCCAAATGAATGATCAGTCATCGACTCAGCATACGCAGCCATCAGGTTGAGATCCCAAACATTGATTAATTGCGCTCGACTGGAAATATCATCAGCATGGTCAACAGAAGCCACCGTTTAAAAAATTTTCTTGTTCTTAAATATATGCTTATTCACTTTTGTAATATGATTAGATACTTATAATCACAGTTCCTTCACTTTCAATAATATATTTCATAAATTGTTGAAGTGCAGACACACACTTCATATTGTAGAAACACGTTTCTCTGGAATTTTTGATGCAAATCCTGGTTATTTTTTCTAAGAAGGGAAAGTAAGGGAGAGTGCCATTTATAAAGCTTAAATTTTGCTAGATTTGCAGGTTTTTCGCGCTCGCATTTTACGTGCTTCTTAAGAATCTCTGGTAATAAAATGGGAACTTTCCATGACTTGTTGCCAATCTAATTGGAGAAAAAAATTTATTCTTTATAGGGATACTTGCGGGAGGTAACCGTCGAGCAATCTTCTTGTATCTGTCTCGTCCCATCCTGTTTGTTATTTTATTAAAACGTGTTTGGAAAATTTTTTCCTGATTGCATGGTTTGATTTGAGATGATAGATGTCAATCAGACCTTTTAATATGGCATCCTGAGCTGTTGGTGCCAGCAGCTTCATTTCCTATTATACCTGTATATTCTCATAATGGAATTTAGGTTAATAAGAGGAATATTCATTTCCATATTTATTGTTTTTAAAAGATTTTGAATAAGTAAAGATATTTTCTTCGTGGAACATTGAGCGTTTAAAAATCTTTGACAATCTGTAAAAATGCTCGCAAACTGTAACTTACTACTTTTGACAAAAAACGTATAAGTAATCATTTATTAAATTAATGAATTCAAACATATGAACATATATATTTAATAAAATAAAAATATTTCAGCGCAAATAATTATCGACGTATATTTGAAGAAGAAGAAGGAGAAGCAGGATTATACTTCAGCGATCAACTACTAGAAGAATTGGATCCCCAATGTTTAAGATTGCAATACGTGTCGGAAACGTAAGTCTTTTCGGAAAAAATAATAAAACAAAACATAATGTTTCAGGTCCAGTTTAATTATACCTTTAATAATTTTTTGACAAAAACGCTGGTCTGGAAAATAATACGTTTTCAGATTTATAATGCTTAATGTTTTTTTCATTCTTTCATTACAAAAATAGATTATAAATGTTTAAGATGGAAAATCCTATTGTGAAGAATTCAAATTTATTGTCATACCTTTTGATTATGAGGAAACGTTATTGCATTAACTAATGAAATATCTAAACAGAAAGCTAATATACAAAATACACGTGTTTAAACGGCCAGTTTGTAAAATTTGTGAATGAGAAGTTGTTATGAAGTTAGTTGTTGAATGTCAAATAGTTGATATAATTAGAGTAACAAAGACAAAAAGGACTTTATGTTTATAAATAATAATATATATGTATGTAAAACAAATTACGTAAACACTGAAATCCATCCTATACTCTATTCGGAACAAATCTAATATAAATTGTTCTCTTCATCTGTTTCTGTTAGACTATATATTTCTAGATTTACAGAGATTTAGAATATTATTTAGCTCGAGTTTTGAGAATGTACTCATCAAACATAATAAAAATTTCCAGATTCCAACTTTTCATTGTAATTATTTTTTTAATATATAATATTAAATAATTTTGAATTAATAGAAAATTAAAAAATAAAAATTAATTAATTAAAATATATTTATGTAGATATATATATCCCCATCACATGATTTACATAAAGATGATGACCTAGCTAAGTGGGAATTTAAATTTCCTGAATCAAATATTTCTCTTACTAAGCCACAATGTTGTCGAACTATGCACATTTTTTTCTATCTCTGTCACCGCTGACACGACGTCGTGCTACTTTCTTCCTATTCCAACAGTATGAGAAATATAAATATTCTAGAAATAGGTAGGTTTAGAATTTCAAATGAATTGGAGCCGCAAATATGAATTGAAATAAATCTGAATATTTTATCTTATTCATCTGCCAAATTTGCTCTGTATTATAGATCAATATGTGCGATCAGAATTCCTAACATTAATTCACACACACACACATATACATATATATCTATATATATACATTTATCGTATATATGTTATGGTGAAACGCCGAAATCTGGAGAATGTCGACTTTCACCGGTGAATGTCAACATTCACATAGTCGCTTGTTGTATGTCCGAAATATTTTCCAAATACTCTTATTTCTGACTTACACCGGTAAATGTCAACATTCACCATCTACTAATGGTGAATGTTGAACACATAAGAATATTATATTTTCTCCGTAATTCGGTCACGAAAAAACGCACTTAAATTAAGAACTTAAGAATATAAGAACTTAAAACACACTGTACATTCAAAATGCGAAAGGAAAATAATAGAAGTTTAAAACTTACAAAATTACGTGATTCAAATCTTATTTATTGCAAAAACTTAAACTCTTATGACACTTTCAATTGCACAAGAGGCCCTTGCTTTTACGACAGCATTTATTTGTGGAACACTTCCTTTTGCAATGACAGCGTGTACATATACTCCTCTCTTTTCAACCTACACCAGAACACATCCGTGAGTGTCGACATACACCGGTGAGGGTCCGAATGTACAAGAATGTAATGCAATATTCGATCTTTCACCGACGTATTTGGTGAATGTTGACATTCTCCGGTGAAAGTCGACATTCTCCAATTTCGGTCTTTCACGGTAACATATATATATATATATATATATATAAAGATTTTTTATATATATATATATATGATTTTCCTTTTACAATTGAAATTTTATTCTTCATGATGATTTAACTCTAGTCCCCGTTAAAACATTATTAACATTTTGCTTTCAAATTACTTCAAAACATCTTTCGAAATATAACTTACCAGTATGGATTCACTCTTTTAAAATAATTCTACTTTAATTAAACTTAGGAGATAATATAATCAATTAATCAATATTGTTTAGGAAATAAATTATTATTAACTAACTATGCAGCAATTGCGCAAGTAATAGTAACTTGTTTTCGCACTTAATGAATTTAAGATCATACAACATTTGATATGCTAAATAGCAGCTATTAGCGCTATTTATCTCTTGCCTAATGTACCCACTTTATATATTACCTCCATTCTTCTTTTTTAATATTTCAATTTTTAAAATTTATAAAGTTCTTATACAAAACCTTTACTGTATTGAAGGTTAGCAGCCTCCTTACTTTTATATCTTGCTAGTTTATCTCAAATTGAAATCATTAAATGTCATTCCACGAGATGAAAAACTTGAAAATTTAACGCCATGCCTGCTACAGATAAACCCAAAAAACAATTTTTATAAAAAACATTTAACTGTATTTACATGATTACATGCGGCACTTGACATATAAAATATATAGGACAGACTAAAAACAATCTTAACTTTCGAATCAATAACCATAGAGCTCAAATCAAAAAATTCAACGCACAAAAAATAGCATTAAAATAAGTACACCATCACAACTCAATACAGCAGAATTAGAGCACTTTAAACACCATGACTTCAACTCTATTCAACTTCAGATACTAGATATAATACCCAATCACAAAACACGAATTTTTTAGGAATCTCTCTATATACTAAAACAACGTTCACTTTATCCATATGGACTTAACACTTATATACATAGTCATAGAGATACTTCTAAGAAGTCTATTTTCAGCCAATTTAAGCACTACAGCAACAAAACGCAGAGAGAAATAAGAGGAAGCAAAATAAAAAATAATGCAAGATTTTTATCCACTTTGGATACATTTGCATTGAAAAAACAATTGAAATGTTTTTTTGACTCAGACAACTTTCCCAAGAAACTTTTCAACTGTTACACTCCTGTACTAATAAATTCCTTATCAAACTAAAAAAATTCATTCAAGAAAGCTACGATGATATACAAATCATTAAAGACATGATTCTCCATTTTAGTCTTTTCGGACTCTCTAATAGTCTCACTCAACGCAAAATTTATTTTAAAGTCAATTTTCTACATCCGCAGTTTGACAATATTCATTTCTCAAGAATAATCAGAGATTGTAAAGATTACTTCCCCGCAGTTTACACATTACCTATGGTTGCATTTAAATATCAAAGGACCTTAAGCAACTTGCTGACTAACCACCATGAAATAGATGAAACAGCAGAATGACATTGTAAGACACCAATTTACAGCAATTACGTGAATTCTCATCACCAGCACATAATTACTGGCAACCTGAATATCATATAAAACCATCAACTTAAAACACTAATGAGTTATGGTACAAAATTTAGACCAGTCAGAAACATGACTACAAATTTCTGTTACAAGACTTTCGAAAACACTATCAACAAAGTTATAGTTAAAGCAAGCTATCAACTGAATTTACCCATAGATACCTTCTAAAAATGGAAAGCTAAAATTCTTCAACGCATATCCACCGAAATCAGTCACTTCAAGTTTAAAAGTACACTGAATTGGTCACAAATTACATCAGATATTAAAACATTAAAACAGCTTTTTACTATTACAAAATAGATAAAGCAACTAATAACTTATTATATGAAAACAATTCTACGCAGAAATTATTCATAAAGAACTTCTCAACGCAACTACTTATCAATTAGCCAACCTTACAGAAACATCTATAATAAACAGGTTTAAAACTTTTCATAAGAAACTCAATATTACTTTCAATGCAAACTACAACAGATTTACTAATCTTTAGGCGATTCCCAATTTCCATAAAACACAATTAAAATTCAATTAAAATTCAGATTTATTGCTAATGGAACTAATAAATTACAAGAAAAATGTAGACTATTATTTTTTAATTCAACTTAATAAAATCTGTAAATTTATTTTCAATGATTGTAAGACTAATCATAACAATCCTGGATCATTCATAATAACACTCCTGTCATTAATACCATTCAAACCATTAACATCCAAAACATTAATTGCTATGACTTTGAAAACTTATATACCTCACTTCCTCTAGAAGAAATCTATACCAGTCTACTTGATCTAACTAAACTCTTCCCTGATATGCTCAATATCATGACTCTTGACAAATGGGAAACCTACCTAAAATGCACACTTTTTCATAACTACATCAAGTTTCAAAATCAAATTTTTAAACAAGTCAGAGGATTGCCAATGGGCTTACATTCCAGCACCTCGATCTGTAATATCTTTTTATTTGTCAAAGAATTTAACTTCCAAAAAAATCTACAACTACAAGATTTAAATTACTACAAACACACCTACAGATATATTGATGACCTTATTACAATTAATAATTTTGATAAAATTGAACACTCCGAGATTTATCCGAATTGTCTTACACTTAATAAAACTAATAATTCACAAAATAGCATAGACTTTCTAGATCTTCAAATCATTAACTACAAAAAAATTTTACTTTTTGACAAAACAAGAAACTTCAATTTCAATACTAAGAAATTAATAAATTGGAACTCCAACATATCCAAAAAAGTAATTAACAATAGTATAATTAATCAAATACAACGAATTAAAATTATATGCACAGATACAATAGATTTACAACGCGAAATTTTGCTCCTTATTAAAATTCTCAAAAATAATCTAATACCCATTCAATTTATCAACCATTGCCTTAAAAGAGCAGGCGTTAAATACTCACTCTAAATCATGTAACTGATAGGGATATGATAATTTGTTCCTAAACCTGAGAAGGCGGTATAAGTTGTATGACTATCAGTTGAAGGACTTGTATATAATGTAATTACTCAATTGTATATATTGTAAAAAGCTAATTGTCTTCAGACTCATGCTGTTATTATACTGTTACTAAAAAAATGGGCCTATTTCATGACTTTAGCTAAAAAAAATGGGCCTATTTCATGACTGTCTAATAGCTCTCTGACAGTGAAAATTATTTTTTCCTTTCTTAAATTCTTAATCATTGTGACACGACAATTAGCCAAAAATTAATAATTTCCATTCAATAGTATTTTCAAAAAAATCTTAACACACAGTCTCCCTCAAATAAGAACTCCACATAATACATCCTTCAAGAATTCCGAGTCCAACCCACTACCATAAATTACATTACCCAAGTCTTACCGACTGATATTATTCAAAGCCCCCACTGCCGCTAAGAATTTTCGGACACCCAACACTTATGAGTCAGACACGAAGAGAACACTTTGCCAACTCCCCAACTAGAAAGAATGTAAGTTACTTAATACCTTTTCTGGCCTTTATATCTTCATGTACATTCACTGTTTTTATTATATATTATTTTTTACATTTTTCTATATTACTTTATATTGTCTTTGATTTGTTTTTACAAACTTTGCATTATTTATCTTATTTTGTAATCTTCTATGTTTATTTCAACTTTACTTTGAATTCGATTTCATAATAACAATTTCCAATGTTTAATTTTTACAAATAATATAGAACTCAAATGCATAAACATGAAGGTGTCGGGGACGGTTACTCGGGTTATATCGGATTTCTCTACAGATTTTGCTTTTTACTTCAAATTGAATTGACAAAATTGCTTCATAAGAATAAGTTCTTTGACTATAAGCTTTGGATCATAATCCCTTCTATTCGCGAAGATATTTAGGATATTTGACTAGAATTGCCGGTTTGGCTTTAACTTATAACTCGAGTAAAGACGAAACACCTTCGTATTTACGTATTTTTATCAATTATTGTTCGTTGAACGGGAGTTGGTTTGTTCCCCTTGAAAAGTCAATTAATTTCCGATCAATGACAATGATTACATGTTTTTAATTTTCCTTTTACAATTGAAATTTTATTCTTCATGATGGTTTAATTCTAGTCCCCGTTAAAACATTTTTAACATTTTGCTTTCAAATTACTTCAAAACATCTTTCGAAATATAACTTACCAGTATGGATTCACTCTTTTAAAATAATTCTACTTTAATTAAACTTAGGAGATAATATAATCAATTAATCAATATTGTTTAGGAAATAAATTATTATTAACTATATATATATAATCGTTTATTGCAATGCATGGTCGGAAATGCTTTCCTGGCGCCATAGTGACGAGAGACTACACAAGAAAAATAGGGTACGAACAGTGTAAAGATATTTCTTTATTATTCTTAGCGCAGCGGAAACTATGAAATAAGAACAAAAACATTGGATCGTCATCAAAGAAAGTATTCGAAAGTTCCTTAGGAAAGTATCCTAAACATGGGTTTGGTAGGGGTAGTCCAGTGCATTGTTCAGCAAGATCACGAGACTTCACTTGCATTATCACTTCCGCTCGGGGTACGTCAACACATTAGTGCACGAAATCCCTGTTAGAAGTCCAACAGGAACTTGTGGCACATATCGTGGCAGCTGCTGGGAAAGTCCTCAGGATGCACAGTATTTTCCAGAACATCTTATGGTCGATGTGCGAGAGATGTGATACCTGCATCAGGGCGCAGGTCGTAATTTCGAACACCTTCTTTGAGGTCCATAAGTGTCTAATTTTGTTCCTATTTTTTAATTTCTCTTGTGCTAAGCATAATTGGTGTCCGTTCTTTCTTGTGTTTTGTGTTGTTTGTAGCGGCCAGGAAAGTTGTTTCGGCCCTGTTTTGCCATTTCATTTTTCCTCGATGTCGTCTCTCTCATATATGTGCATAATTACTTATGACTCAAGTGTCGCTACTATATGATGAAATTTACAAACACGGTGTTTACAATGCTACATATTCCCATCCGAAAATATCTTTTTTTTTCCTCTTGCCCTTCAAATAAGAAATGTGTGTCCTTCATTAAAAAAATCTCCTGGAACTTTAATTCTTCTTTTTTTAAAGACTATGGAGAAAATATTTCAGTATAGGCAGCTGTCAATATTCAAACATTACATTTTAAAAACCATTAAAGTGTAGCCGAAACGCTCCGAAAGGCTTAATTCGCATAAGGATTTAGGAAATACATTCTGAAAAACTTAGCAAATTTTCCTTCAATAAATTTAATGGAACAGGCAAAAGAAATTACAGGGAACAATAAATATAGGAGAAAACAGATATTTCTTTTCCTAATTTGTTTTACTGTGTTTGATTTCTTTCTTTCTTCCTGTATAAATGATTAAAACTTAAAGAATGTAACTGAAGAATGAGAATAAAATTTTCAATTGAATACAAATGGTGGCAAGACTCCTAGTGCTGCTCTGCTGGACCACGAAATAGACCAGCAAAATGTTCTGAATTTGGAATAACGAGAGAAAATTTGAAACCTGTGCAGCCAGCGATGCAAAGAGATTGTTCTGAGAGAAAGATGACTTAAATGATGAAACTCGGAGATAATTTAATGATGTGTAAGGTTACCTCTACTGGGATAATAATAAGAAAAGGTTAAAATACAAAATACGTAAGTAAATTATACAAAAATTGAAGAAATTTAAAATATCTGGCATGCGTAAGAAATAGTAATTGATTCAAAAAATAAATGAATCTAAAGCTCTCAAACTTATACTCGTTTAAATACAGGTTTTGCTGATTCAGAAAGTACGTTAGGTGTATATCTTCTAAAATGCTTTTTCCATCCTTTGTTTGTAGTTGTTTCATTTTTCATTTCAGTTTCATTTTTTCCTCCTATTTTGCAATTTTCGCCATTCTTTCCCTCTGTTTTTAAGACACCTGTTTATTATTACTATTATTATTATTACAACATATGTAAAAATTAAGTAAGGAAAAGTAAGGCAGTGAAACTTTGCAAATTATCACGCTCTACGTGAGATTCATGGTGGTAGCTTATTGCATACAAATCACGCCAAATTCTTTAACTTCTTTGCTTGGCTTTAGGTCCTTATAACAAAAACAACAAATTCGCCCTTTGTAGAAAAACATTCTGTCAAACAATAAACCTACGGGGAGATTTTTCTCTATGAAACTGAGCCCAAAGTGTTATATAGTATCTAAATATGGAAGTGTTGTACATGTTAAACGTGATCGTCGTTGCATTACTTTCACTTTTTTACTACTGAAATAAAGATATACTGATTATTTTGTAGATTGGAAAACCCTCCTTCTGATCATGAAAAGGAGCAAAAACTGGAAAACGAGAAAGAACTAGAAAAGAAGCGAGAACCGGAAAAGATGCAAGAACTGGAAAAGAAACAAGAACTGAATAAAAAGGTAGAACAGGAAAAGAAGGAGAAACTGGAAAAGAAGCAAGAACTGAAAAAGAAGAAAAAACTGGAATTGACACGAAAACTAGAAAAGAAGCAAGAACTGAAAAAGAAGAAAAAGCTGGAAAAGATACAAAAACTAGAAAAGAATCAAGAACCGGAGAAGATACAAGAACTGGAAAAGAAGCAAGAACTGAAAAAGAAGCAAGACCAGGAAGCGAAACAAAAACTGGAAAAGAAGCAAGAACTGAAAATGAAACAAGAGCAGAAAAAGAAGCAAAAACTGGAAAAGAAGGGAGAACTGAAAAACAAACAAAAACTGGAAAAGCAACAGAAACTAGAAAAGAAGCAAGAACTGAAAAAGAAGCAAACACTGGAATGGATTCAAAAATTAGAAAAGAAAGAAGAACTAAAAAACAAGAAAAAACTGGAGGAGATACAAAAACTAGAAAAGAAAGAAGAACTGAAAATGGAGAAACAACTGGAAGAGATACAAAAACAAGTAAACAAAGAAGAACTGAAAAGGCAGAAGAAACTGGAAAAAATGCAAAAACTAAAAAACAAAGAAGAACTCAAAAAGAAGAAGAAACTGGAAAAAATGCAAAAAATAAAAAACAAAGAACTGAAAATGAAGAAGAAACTGGAAAAAATGCAAAAAATGGAAAAGAAGCAAGAGCCGGAAAAGATGCCAGAACTGGAAAATATAGACGAGTCAGAAAAGACGCAATACCTGGAAGAGAAGCAAAAAACGGAAAAGAATCCAAATCTGAAAAACAAGCTGGAACCGAAAAAGAACTGTCAAACCCGAAAAGGAAACCGGATGAACACCGAAAAGAGCCAGAACTGGATAACGACTGTAGAACGATTGATTTAATGACCAAACGAAGCAAGATCCGGAAAAGAAAAATAGAACAAATAAATCATATACCACTGCAAATAATACCACTGCAAGCATTAAATATCAACGTCAAAAAAATAAACACCCTTCTTCAAGGAAGCCTTGCAATACACTGTCATAACCTAGAAGGTATAGGAAAAATAAGCTATAACCTCATTGCCAAAACAGTTGTAAAAGATATAGTTAACGTAAAATTTCCTGAAGCCAGAATACCAAAATGTACAATTCATAATATTCCAAAAACATTTCAACTCTCTGACGCCTTGATTCAAATTATAGCCCAAGAAACATAATCAAATATTTCCGAGCTAAGACCTTTATTTAAACTGAATGATCAAAATAATACTGATAAATGGATCATAAAATGTCACGGTCAAACTTTCCAAAATCTTATGAGTAAAAAACAAATATATATTGGATGGCGCACCAATAAAATAACCGAGTTTATCGGTGTACGCAGATGTCAAGTCTGTCAGGATTTCTCTCATAAGACAAACAAACCAAAATGCTCATTCTGCGGCGGAAAATATCATGTTTCTTGCTGTTATTCCCAAACTCCGTACTGCATAAACTGTTGGATTAACAATGAAAAGTATGAAACAAAATTTGACTGTAAACATCCAGCTTTAGCTATTTCCTGGTCCACATATCAAACAGAAGTTAGACGAGTAAAATCCAATACATATTATCAACAATAATGCAAGATCCTGCAGACTATCTATAGACCCTTTCCTTCAATAAAAAGAATAACAATGGCATCCGCTTTCTCAAAATAACTCTTCAAAGAGCAAAGACGCCACCGACCAACTATGTCAGTATCAAGTAGATTATCTGGCAGATTTTATTATAAAACAAGAACATTATTGCATCACTGGCAAATTAGTAAGAAGTCCAAATAACTGGGCAATTATTCAACGTCATGCTTCAACCGGTGTTTTAACTCCTCGTACAGCCATATTCATTCCAAACAATGAATGGAATTCTACAATAATTATTAATACTCGAGATATAATCACAATTTCAATCAATACTAATGCATCTAAGCTTCTTATTACTAGTATCTATATATCTCCGTCAAAAATCCAAATCAAACCTTATCCATACTAAATGAAATCTTACAACAATAATAATAGTCCGCATGTTTTAGTGGAGACTTTAACTCGCATAGTACTTAATGGGGATACTTACAAACCGATCACAGAGGAGAAATACTTGAAGAATTTTTAAATGCAAACAATCTCATTCTACATAATCATTTTACTGACCGACCTACCTTTGATAATACCTACAATAAAGATTGGACTGATCTTCTTATTTCTACAACACATCTTGATAATAAAATTAACAACAGATCAATACTAAATGAACACTGAATCTGATAACAAATATATCTCTTTTGATATAACTGAATATACGTCCTTTACTGCACTTACAAGATTTAAAATCAATAATAACAAAGAAAAGAAAGTTCAATCCAATTTCAAATGACTTTCTAAATTCTATTATTCTGTGCACAACTAAAACAGAACTTAATAATATTACCAAGGAGTTTATCAGAAAGTTTCAAGATACCTAAGAACGTACCTTCTTCAAAAGATTAAGAAAACTCAAATCATCGCAAACTGATGAAGAACGACTCAACCTACTTCAAAAATACAAAAAAACGAAAAGCCTCACATAAAAAGCAAATAATATCTGCAAAACGTTAAGCATGGTGCAACTATTGTTCAAACAACCAGGATACGTATGGCTCATTGTACGAAATTGAAACCAACAAAATCTTCCACCCAACGCAACTTACAGTCACTAATACGGGAAATAATGATAAAAATGTTACGAAGATGACTTTAGAAAACATCCTAGATGTTATTCTACCAAACGAAAGCATATATGATGATTCAACTGAACAAAGATTAATTCGTTTTAATCTACTTCCACGAAAATGATATCCCATTTACATCCATGGAACTCAATCGAATTATTAAAAAACTCAATAACAAAAATGCTCCTGGACCAGATAGAATCTGCATCCAAATTATACATAAAACTAATCGTAAGCTAATTCTAATCTGCAATAAATGTCTTCAACTTTGTATTTTTCAAGACTGCTTAAAAACAGGACAAATCACACTCTTCCTCAAAACGAAAAAAGTTCCTGATATTCCTAATTCCTTTCGGCCAATTAACCTTCTTCAAGCTCTTGGAGAAATTCTTGAACGTTGTATTATAGGAAGACTTGAATACCATTTTCACCATCATAAATTCATTAATGAAAATCAGTAGGGATTTAGGCAGCAAAAATCTACCATTCATGCAACCAGTGCAGTCCTAAACCAAATCAATGTTAATAAAATCAATAACCTACACTCCGCAATAATCAACTTAGATCTTAAATCAGCCTTTGATTCATTATGGCAGCCCTCAATTAAAGAAGCACTTAGAAATATTGAATGTCCTTATAATATCTATCAAATTATCAATAATTTCCTTGATAATCGGCATAGTCTCATTTTATATAATAATACTTTAATCAGAAGAAAACAAGTTCGTGGATGTTCACAAGGCGCATGTATGAGCGCAGAATTATGGAATATTACATTTAATAAAATTATAAAAAGTGCCTGGCTTCCTTTTGCTAAAATTACTGCTTTCGCCGATGATGTCGCATTTGTTATTAGTGGAAGGTCCCATTTAATCCTTCGAAGAAATTGTCAAGAAATAATAGCCATATTCCAGCAAGAATGCAAGAAAATTAAACTTGATATTTCATCCTCCAAATCTAGAATCATGACAAATAATAAACCTGGACAAAATCTTACTAAGCAACTTTCTCTTAAAATAAATGGCAAAAAAAATCAAGCATACTAAATCAATCAAATACCTAGGAAAGTATAATACATCAAAACAAAATTTTATCGAATATCTCAAAGAACTTAAAATTCGTACACATTCTATAAGTCAAAATCTTCGACATGTGCATGGCACAAACTGGGGTTTAAATCGCCATATCAGCAAATTACTATATCGTACAGTAATAACCAAAATTATTACATACGGCTCTGCCATCTGGCCATTCCCTATAACAACAAGAAAAGAAAAAATTCTTACCTCAACACAACGACAATTTACGCTTAATATTACCAGAGGCTTTGGAACTACCTCCAGTACTGCTCTTAATATCTTAGCTGGAACTATTCTACTCCATGTGGAATCCATTCAAGAAGCAATTTATTCTACAATATATCAACTTCGCCATAATATTACTTATAACAAAACCATATACATCACAGAGGATTACGAAATGCGCCCTGCTCCTTACAATAGACATCTCCTGCTGTATCACACCCAAAAATGAAAACATCAATAAAAACTAAAACTAAAAACAATTCAATTGAAGTATTTAATTATACAATCAAATATTAATACTGACCGTCAATCTGCCATCTATGCTATCTCTAACCCAGAAAATCAGTCTTTTATTGCTCATGACATCAATAACCTCTCTAAGAAACAGATAATTTAAAAATTCATATATCATGGATAAGAGGCCATAGCAGAAATGCCGGTAACGAAACATTCGACAAACTTGCAAAGAAGCTGTTCCTAATCAAGAAAGCAATTTCCTATATACGAAATTTCCCAAATCTTATCTTCGATTCTCCATAAAAGAACAAATTACCCAAATATGCCAAGAACAATGGAATAACGCATCTACAGGTCGACGAAATTACTAGTTCTACCCCTATTGCAATACTGACACCAAGAGTACAAAATCCTTTTTAACATGTAATATTACTGGCCATGGGCCATATCGTGTTTATTTTCGTCAAAGAAACTTAATAAACACTGACTTCTGTATATGCTGCTAGAAAGGAGACAGTGATCACTATCTTTTCTCATCTCCTCTCAAGAAAACGTATCCTGTTCGCGCACCCAGAAATATTGCTATATCATTCAAAAGAAAGATCAGCAAATTTCAACATGTTCATTCTAATATGAAACAAATTCACCAAAACTTAACACAATTGGATTAAATCCATGCAGAGTAACCCCATCTACAACAGACGAAATATAACAAAATATTTAATTTTCACCCTTGTAGAATTTTAAGATAATTATCGATCTTTGTCACAAATACTTATTTCTACTGATCGTAATAAAAAAAGCCTTGCAAAATCCATAATAAACAGAATGAAATATAAAAATTGAGTCGTGAGAGTAAACTAGAACTGAATAGGTGAGTCATGATACTGATTTGCTGTGTCGTGACAAAAATGAGCTATGAATATTGTATGAATCATGTAAAATATATGAACTTAAACGAGGAACTTTTTATGATCTCTCTAATCATGAACACTTTACTGACTTATGAACTCTGCCTAATGAATACTGAAAACTATTTGAGATTATGAATTCTAAAATACAATTTTATTCTCTTCTACATGTTATACTTATATTTTATTAATTTTATTATATGATTCATCATGTATTATCGTATATTTTAGCACTTTATTCAAAATTATAATTTTATTATAATGGCACATTATGTGTTATTGTATACTTGATGTATTATTCTACATATATTTTTCTTCTATTTTAAGAATTATTCCAAATTTGCCATATGATATCTCTACATATAATAAAAGAAAGAGTCTGTCTGTGTGTTCTGTGTGTTTCTTTCCTTTGCACTGCGCGTAAGCTAATAGACACACGGCTACAAAATTTGCTACATAGGTGTATCTAGACAAGGGCCAGTGCACCTCGAAGCGATTGTTTCGAAATTCTAATTCGAATTTTTTTTTAATTTTATGTTTTGTGACGAAATCGCGTCGTTTTGAGACATAATGGCCTATAGGAAAGCGAGATTTTACTCTACACACTCCATTTTCAAATCGTCATGAAACGTAAGCACTTAGATATTTTACGATTTTAAAATATATTTCTTGTTTCAATAAATCGATTAAATACGATTTTATTTAACAAATGGAGCTTAACACATTTTCAAAGGGATATTTTCTAAAAAAGTTTATTTTTAAAAATGTACAGTTTATTTTTCTTTGATTTTTGGACACGTTAAACTTTCATCCTTGCGACTGCTTTTACAAAAGTAATTTTGGAAAACTGATAATATTTTGTACTTTTAAAAAAATTTTTAAATGAAGTTTCCGAGTACACTTCGCACATCTCACATCTTTAAAAATGTGATTTTGGAAACAATTTTCCTGTCTTATTGTTGTTGATAGATTTTTGATGAAATCGCATCATTTTGAATAGTTTCATTCTTTTAGGGCGCACCAGCGGCCGAGCGGTAAAGTCGCTGAACACTGGTAGTTCGGTCTGAGGTTCGAATCCCGCGAACGGGCTGGCTGCATGGGTGTTTTTGTGGTTTTCCCCACGTGTATACGACCAAGTTTCCCTTAGAAAGTCCTCCACGAAGGCATCCCTCCTCTTAGGCAGATAGCTCTAGTGTGCTTTTCCATAATTAAAATACACACCAATACACCATTGTTTTAGAAATATGGGTTTGGCAACAAGTTTTCATCGTATTTCTTATGTCACTGTTTTTAAGAGATTGGCATATTTCATTGTCATTTATATATATGTAATAATAATATTCCATAATCAAGAATACACTTGAAATTCTATCTGTATGTCTTTTCATTTTTAATGGCGACGTGCTCTTATTTGAAAGTACGCGGAATTAAATCCACAGCCCCGTAGTCAAGTTGTTTTTCCCGCCTTTTCTACACGTACAGTTATAGAATGTTCTCGAAATATTTAAAGCGAACTGGATTGGCTGACGTCATTTTTGGAAGCTCCGCCTTTCCAGAGGCTATAAAAAGACTCGCAAAAGGAATATCGGGGCTTTTTGTTAAATGTTACGATGCAGTAAACTTCATACAAAAAGTTATTAATAATTCTTTTTTATTTACTCCGCATATCTGATTTTTGTAACTGCTATTTCGCCTGAATAATAATAAATGGATCCTGTTTTTTAAACTTATCATCTGATAATTTAAGCTAAGACTACATTTATGATTCTTCAAAAAAAAATAATAATTTCTTAAAATATGTTCTTACTTGGCTGTTGAGTACACTATTTAATCTTGCTCGTTTTTGTGCTGCTAAAAAAAAACACAGCATAAATGATTGAAATTCTTCACATATATAATACATTTTTATTAATTTTTTTTGATAAAGTTGTTCTGTAGAGTAAAATTCTGCGCGGAATTTTATGTTTTTTGAGTTGTTTTCATGTTATTTTTTGCTTATTTCACTTTTTGTAAGATACTGAAAAGTTTTGCATATTTTTTTTTTCTTAAACGGAAAGTTCGTTAATTTTTTATTAGGTTAATAATTATTTGCATTAAGAGATATAGCTTATTTCATTGTAATTTTGTAACCTAACCTAACATTTGAAGGAAATCAGCGTGAAACCAATTTTGAAAAATACATAAACAAATAAGTAAGTAAAATTTTAAAAAAATTCTGAAAGTTTTCAGATTTTATATGACATTCAAAACTGCGTCTTTTAACGTTTTGTGTGTTCACACTCAGGCCACATAATATTCAATTCAACAGCAATATCGCAAAATGTTTAAAAACAGAACATCTGTAGACAGTCTCGCGCGCAGGAGATAAAAACACTTTTTTTCTGTACGGTGTTGCCACTACTGGCTTTAAAATCGTTGAGTTTGTTAATCAAAAATTCCTTAAAATTTTCCAAAATATGGAAAAAATTCGAAATTCAAAATTCGTGGGTCCAGGTGCTCATGTTCGGGTGGAGGATTACGTTATTAAAAATTGGATGACCGTAGGTACCGTACTTTCTTCACAGTGCTAGAAACATGCATACATTCATGCAGCTTCTTCATTATTTAATTTCTTTAAATATAATACAGGTCGGTAATATTTGGTGGCAACAATTTAAAGAGTGATTCGCCGTTTATAGTGAAACGCCATAAAATGCCGTTTTGAGACTAATAGCCCTTCTGGCTCACCGCCCGCTCGGGTTAAAAAATTAGGTTATGTTAACTGAATACACACAGTATTGTAGGGGTATCACCTTCAGGGATGGGACGCCTTTGTGGAGGTCTTTCTCAGGAAACTAGATTATACTCATGTTACAGACAAGTGAAAAACCAAGAGAAGTACTCATGTAGCCCACTAGTTCGAAGAGGTTTGCAATTTTAGTCGAACTACCGGTATTGAGTGGTCACTCGTGGGGTTTTGGAAAAGCTAAGATTGATTTTTTAAAAAAATATATTTTTATTTATTTATTTAACCAAGATTAAACTAAATGTGTTCCACATTTTCAAAGCAACTGAATATGATTCTTACTTCGTTACTTGTTTACAGATCGTTACAGCTAGCTCAAGACAGGGATAAAAACTAAAGATAACTAAAGACAGCTTTAGTTTAGAAACTAAAGATAACTTCAGTAACTAATTAAAATAGAGATTTCTAAACTAAACTTTAGTTTAGAAAAATTAACCTTGATCGAAACTTAGTCTAGAGAAAATTGTTTGGCGCGTGTTGTCTTGCCTCTGTCGTCCCCCCCCCCCGCTTGAAACAAGATTTTTCGTTGTTTCACTTTTCATGCGAGCCAGTTGCCTTTCGGAAAAACGGAAGATATAATTCTTTAGTTTGTCCAGTATTAACAACTAAGCTATTTAAAAGAAATAGATGCAATTCTAAAGAATATTATCTATTTACTTTTTAATATGTTTAAGTAAAAATGCACTTAATTCATGATACATCTAATTATATAGAATTGCATTTTATATTTCCTTCAGTTTTTAAGTACACAAGAGATACAGAACATTCCTGTGTTACCCTAAATGTATTATGTACCTGTATTATCCTTTAAAATATTCCGTTATTCCACCTGGGACGTCTCTGCCCATAATCTCCACTTTCAAAGGGAAAAAAAGGCCCTTCTGGACGATCGGTAAAATCAACCCTTTCAGATTTTTCATTATTATTTTTTAAATTGGCGATGTTGGCGACATAAACAATTTCGAAAAAAATTAAATACTGAAGACCATTTTGACACTAAATCCAGGTAGTCGTAAATTCTAATAAAAACTAGCTGAAGTGGACTGAAGTTTAGCTTTCCTATTTTTTTTAGCCCAAAGGGCGTTGGCTCAGCAGGGCTATTAATTTCGTTTTGGCATTTTGCGTGGATTCACTATAAACAGCGAATCACTTTTTAAATTGTTGCCCCCAAATATTAGAGCCTGTATTATATTTAAAGAAATTAAATAATGCAGAATCTGCATGAATGCATGTATGGTTCTCGCATCGTGCGGGAAAAAAAAAGGGGGGGTTACTTAGAGACGTTAAACTCTGAATATCGTAGTTCTCTACCCGAATATGGATACCCGGAAACCCGAATTTAGAATTTCTTTTATTGTCTATTTCATATTTTGTAAAACTTGTCAAAACGAATTTTTGATTAGCAAACTCAACGATTTCAAATCAAGTAACGGTAACATTGTATTGAAAAAACACTTTTATCTCCAGCGCGCAAGACTATCTGTCGGAAATTCTAAAGATATGCTGTTTTTAAATATTTTTAGCCCAAATGCTCTCGAAATGTGTATGTGTAACGTAATGTAATATATACGAGTGTACTGCAACCCTCCTGGCCGATAATAATAGGCCTCATGGTTAACGCAGCACAACCAACACAAACGTGTATATGTACGTAATTCAAAAAAAAAAAAAAAAAAAAAAAAAAAAAAAGCCCCTTTGAGAGTAATATAACACGTGAAAGCCTTTCTATTTTATTTTATTTATTTATTTATTTTTTAAATTATGGCGGGCACTAACCGATTATAGGCGTTGCCCCCTACTAAGGTCAGAAAAGGAGGTCGTTTTATTATGGGGCCGGCGGCCACCGTTACGTCCTATGAAGGCACAGACAATTTACATACATGCCTTCTCCGGGATTCGAAATCAGGCTCTTCGGTTACGGTTACGTTCCCGTCTGGACGGCAGGTTTCCTAAATTAATGTTTTGTTAAATTACTGCAAAGTACACGAGGACTATCTGCCTGAGAGAAGGGATGCCTTCGTGGAGGAGTTCCTAAGTGAAATTGGCTCAAACTGGGGAAAACTAAGAAAACACCCATGCCAGCCCGTTAGCCAGGACTCGAACTACCAGTGTTCAGCGACTTTAGCGCTCGGCAGCTGGTGGACCTCCTACGTTAAAATTTAACTGCTATGAATAGGAATGGCATAACTGTTAAGCATTGATAGGGGATGTTTACAGGCTACATTTAAAATGGTTTATTTTACTCTGACAAAAAATGAATAAAGTTTTGGAACCTAAACAATGAGTAATAAAAAAGATGTAAAACCAATCCTTTTTATGCCAGTCATATTTTATGTCGATTTTACTTTCTTACTTATATCATTTTCTTCTTTCACATAATTTCAAAATTGAGCGTGAGTCATTGTAATGACAAATCAGAATTGCTTCAACTGCCTCCACTGCAAACTTGTTACTTTTATCCGATTCCTGAGGACCATTAATGAAAATATTCTCTGGAAATTTGCATCGTGGGCTAGAATGACAATTAGCTTAGCTTTCTTGGATATGATTTCCGATCAGTATGCTTTGTATCTGTAAGAAATTTAGCCATTTTCAAAGTAATCACACAGTTTTAAATAGTATTTTTTTTTTTTTTTTCCTAATTAATCTTAGTTACCTTATGGCAACCCTAGCTACTATACGAAAACGTTGGAAACGAAAAGGTAGATGTAAGGAAATTCATGAATCACGAAGTTAGTTCACTTCAACTGCAGTGTTTTAAAAGGCAGATGCAAAGCTCATAAACAGTATCTATTTTTCCGCTTTGGCGCGTATCGAAAGATGCAAAGTCAACAGAATTTTATTCGTATTTTCTGTTATTATATTCAGACATGTCCTTTAGTTACTCGCTGGGAATTTAACTTTGCTCTTGCTGTTGCCTTTCACCCTAAAGAACTCGGATATATCTCTAACGAAATGAAAGAACTTTGTTTCTTTCTTCTTTTTTCCGGTTGGCTAGGTACAGTGGCTCCCAAAAGTGTTCGAACACTTATGATTTTCATTGAAATAGGGCTCTATCCATTAATCAAAAGTAAACTTTTTCAATGAGATTTTAATAATAAGATCTATTATATAGCCTCATTTATCTGGAATAGTCATATATCTGGAATCATATATCTGGATAGCCTCATTTATCTGGAAATTGTTAAGATCAGATAAATCAAATATTGCCACAATAGATACTTCACGTGTATATACTACCCCAATTTACAATGAAAGAAACAAGCACAGAAACTCAATGTATCAGCTCAACATACAGAAAACTATCGATAAGAATTCCTGAGCATAAAGCCAGAATTATAATTAAAAAAGCAACTAAAACCACCACTAGGTGGTGTTGCAACAAAGACCTTCCTTTCAAGCTTCCCTACATATGAATGCAATTTTAAGTACAATAATCCTGCAGAAACCAAAGAACATGGCAAAACCATCCATTACAACTCTAGCTAAAAAAAAAAAGCAGAATGGTCAACATATTTAATTTGTGTTTACATATGGTTCTGGTACATCAACCTAGAGTACTAACATATAAAGGATACATATATAAAAGATATATATATATAATGATATATAGTTACATATATATAAATGAATGAAACACCTATATATGACATTCATTCGGTTCAACTTGATGCCCGGCTGGATTAGTGTCGCTGCTGCTGCCAGAGATGGCAGTTCAGTGTACTGAATTCTGCATGCACTGTGGAAAGAAAAAAGAACTTCCTTCCACACAGCATGAAGGTTTTGTGGTATATTGAATGCAGAATTCAGTACAGAGAGCAGCCCCATCTGGCAGCAACAGCTGCAATTTGACTACACTATAAGTTGAACTGAACTTGGATGACAGATAAGGGGGTACTTCATTCTATGTGGCTTCAATTCTGTACCAGAGTTCATCAATCATAGTGACAGATGAGTGGTCACATGCCAGTCTCTTGGTAACCCATAACTAGATGTTCTAGGTGGATGAGAGATATGGAGAACTTGCTGGCTAGAGCAACAATGGAATTGAATTCCTCTGTATTGACCACATATCCTCACTGTCCATCATGCATTATTTAGTCGAATGATTTCATTACTTAGGCCTCGATGATAGGGCACATTCATGAGCCTTAACAAGTCATAAATGTACCAGTGGCCATCCAGATTACCAGCTATGAGACCAAGATATAAACTGAATGTCTATCCACGGCACCCCACATTAGCATGCCACGAGCTTAGGCATTATGACAATAACAAATGCAAGTTGCCATCATTCGTGCTACTCCCTGCCTCCATGATTGAATACATCCAACATCATGCTGTATGCAGAACCGCGATGTGATCGAGAAGATGACTTGGTGCCATTCCTGTGTCCAGTGCTGTTGTTTCTTGCACTGGGTGTAACCTGTCTCCACGGCAATAACAGGGAAAGGCATAAAAAAGATGCTACACATGTCATCCTGCACAGGAACCAAGTTTGACTCAAATGTGCCATGGTTGTATAATCTTCAAGGTCAAGAGGACAACATATATAAATATATATCCTCTTGGATATTAGTGGCTCTGGTCATTGAGATCCCACATGGCACCCTGCAGGATCCTACTGGACCTATTAATTCCCCATTCACTTGACAGTAATGAGTTGAGTTTCCAACTTACATGAGTAGCAATGTTGTGGAAAATAAACTGCAGTCCCGAAAGGCCGTGATCCTGCCACAGTCAAACTGTGATAAGTGCTGGTAAAAGTTCCTCCTCACGTGAGGATAACAGACCTTAACACCAACAACCAAAGCTGAAATGTGATTTCCATGTTAAACTGTAGAGACAGGTATTTTTGGAGGCAGTCAAGATGAAAAATTAACAACGCCTTCACCAGGAATCGAACCGTTGACCTCTCAATTACACGCTGAGTGTGCACACCACTACACCATGAAGGCTCGCTAAGAAGGTGGGAGAAATACCTTATAAAACAACTGCTGTCCAATGTTTCCATTTACACACAAGACAGATGGTGTTGCTTATACCTGCTCTGTGTGCATGTTCTGGAATGCATATCCCCACATATATTATTTTTCAGGCAAAATTTGCTGTTTGTTACATGTTGCCTTCATGGTACAGGAATTTTAATAGCTGATCAATGTGTGTTGTGTGGGTGAAATATGTAAATAAAAATTCTAGCTTTAATTTGTTTACTTTGCTGTTTTGATCTAAAAATTGTAAATTCTTATAATAAATCTCTAAAATGCAATATTTTCAAATTAATACATGTCACATAACTGTTGCATTATGCTGGTGATGCAGATAGTTTTGCAAACTGAAACTCAAATGGCCACCAGTTATTAAAATTTTTAACTGCCAACAGGAAATTTGAGAGGAATAACTTTTTCACAACTCTCCTAAGCTTTCATTTTAAATGGGTTACATTCCAGCTCTTGCTTGCTGTTTAGCAATGATGTTGCCAAATTATCTCTCTTTCATCAACTGTATAATTATAATGATGTGCAATTCATTTTAAAACTGTGCTTCTCAAAAATAAAGAAAATTTTTCTTCACTAGCCCGTCTGCAACTTTATGTAATTATATATATACATTCCATTACCATCTATAACAACAATCATGATTAAAAACATCTGAGTCTCCTCCTCTAAATTATTACACATGTAGAAATAATTAAGAATATATATATTAATTAAGAATACATATATAGAATAATAGAATAAATATATAGAATAATAACAATTTAATATGGTGAAGTATTAAAACTGAATCAAAAAATTGAAAAAAAAAATTGCAATAAAAGTAAACTCATACAAAAAATTGAAAAAAAAATTATTTTGTATATTACGTATCTAATATCGAGTCACATCCGAGCCGCTTGCCATCTGTACCTTAAAGATTTCAGATAACAGGTTTTTATCATTATATTATTTTTCAAGTGTTTCAAGTTTCTTAAAAAATTTGAATGCTTCAAACTTAGTGTTATATTCTCATTTTCAATCACATTCATGTCCATAAATTAAGGATAATTCGGAGTCACGCGGAAATCGAACTCTAAAATAAATATATCACCTGTAAAATCACAACACACATCTTCAAGAACCGTATGCAAATTTCAGGTAGTAACTAGATGACACTGATGGTACGTCACAATGACGAGAGTGTAAGAGAGTGATATATAAGGAATACAGGCAAAGAAGTAAAATTTTTCGCAGGCACTTTATAAGCATTTCAGTGCAATAACCGAATAGTTATGACACAAAGGAAGCAAATGGATGATTTCTTACGTGGTAGAATTATCGGCCGTCTGGAATGTGGGCGTACCCAACTGGAAGTATCAGACAAACTTGGAATTGCCCAGAGTATCATCTCCAGGGTTTGGCAACATTCCAAGATGATGGTAATGTGAGAGTAGACGTTACAGCACAGGTTGCCCCAGAGTTACAACGCCGAATGAGGACCGGTATTTGGCAGTTACTGCCAAAAAAAACTGGCGGAGCACAGCCTCAGACCTGTCTCGTCAGCTCTCTTAAGCCACTGGTACGACAATTTCAAGGCAGACCATGTACAAACGCTTAGGGCAGATTGGTCTATATGCTCGTAGACCTGTCATATGCATTCCACTTACTGCAACTCACTGTCGCCTGCGGTTAATCCTGGAGTAGAGAGCATGCATTGTGGACACCGCAACAGTGGGCTTGTGTGATGTTTTCCGACAAGTCCAGGTTTAGCTTGCAGTCTGATTCTCGCCGGACTTTCATATGGAGAGCTCCAGGTACCCGTTACTACCAAGAAAACATCATTGAACAACACCGTTACGGTGGTGCAGGAGTGCTCATTTGGGGTGGAATTATTCTGGGTTCCAGAACTGACCTGCATGTTCAAATTGGAACCATGACAAGCCAAATCTATCAGGACATCATTCTGGAACAACATGTACATTTGTTTTGGGGCGCCATGGCCGCACAATTTGTGTTTATGGATGAAAACGCCCATCCTCACCGTGCAAACATCGTAAGCGAATGCCTTCAATCGGCGATATCACCCGTATGGACTGGCCAGCATTCTCACCGGACTTGAATCCGGTAGAGCACATGTGGGATACATCGACAAGTTGCAGCCTGTCAACCTCCTCCTACATGTCTACCGGAACTTCGGAGAGCATTGCTTTTTGAGTGGTGTAATATCCCCCAAGATCAGATCGATAATTTGATACTCAGCATACCTAGGCGTTGTACGGACTGTATTGCATTGTCTGGGAGACATACAATGTATTAATCATACCAACCATGTAATATTGATTTTTTGTAAATAGGTTTTTTTCTGTAATTTGCTCCAGGGAGGAAAAAAATCGAAATTTTCCTTCTTAACAATACATATTCTTTGATTCTAACTTCCATGGTACCGTATATTAGTATTAAACCGATTTTGTTTTATACGACAATAAGTATTTTGCTTAGTTCAACATGCACTGCACATGCGATTCTCGAGGTTACCTGAAATTTGCTTTGCCTTTCTAAAAGACAATCTAATTGGAGCTGTGAAAAATTGGCTCTATTCCAGCTGCCCGAACGACGCTCACCCAATACACAATTCGCCAATAAAAGTGATCGTTTCCAACGTCGGTGCAAAACTCGCTTTTTTGGGGGGGGATCGCCATATGAAATTCCCTGAACTTCTTGGTCAATTTTCAAATTCCCTGACTTTTTCCAGTTTTCCAGGTAGCGTGGCAACCCTGTTGCAAAAATGCTACATAAATGCAGCCAATCAAGTCATTCTGGGAGAAAGTATGGACCAAGTAAAAAGTCTCCTACAATGCTAGAGCACATACTGAGGGCAAATTTGCACTGTGAGGCATGCATACATGTAGCATGTGAGTTTTTATCTGCCCAAGTACGCAAGCTGTGTATGTTCATCACACCCTCTAGTGAGAAGGTAGCCTCATCAGTGACGAGATCACTTGCTGTGAAGTTTTGGTTTGCACAATTTTTTTGCAAAAATCACCACGCAAAATCTATGTGCTTGTTGTAGCCTTCCGGTTCCAATGTCCAGATGCATCGTAAATGGAAAGGATGCAGTCCTTTGTCATGTAAAATACGCCAGACGGGGATATGAGTGTCTCAGGCTACAACTCGTGTACTTGTTGAAGGATTATGCTCCAGATCTTGGAGAATGCTTTCTTTTGGAAAAAAACTGTCCGAGTTATTCGTTGGCGACCGGCATTTGGCTTTTGCATATCGAATGAACTGTTTCGCACAATCGTTGATGCAGAGTGGCAAGGCAACTTTCTATATCAGGATATTTCTCGTGATTCATTCACATTGCTTTTCATCGATTGCAGCTGGGCATGCATACATCAAGTGCACGTCAGCCATTTTGTGGTATGCGTAACTAGCCATACTACTGCCAACGCATCCACGGCTTCAATGGAGACAATCTCCGTTTCCTCAGCTGTTGCTTTTGTTAAATGTTTTCTTGAATCACCATGTATTTTATCTCTCTTAATTAATCAATCAATTTTGAAGCCCTTTGCATGACATTAATAGTAATTATTAATTAAACTTTATCCCATTTTTGGTGTATCTGTACGTTTACACACACAAACATATATATATGCATTTGAATGCTAGTATAATTTCATGACCCCCTTAGTAATAAATAAATGAAATGAATGAGTTTATTGCTTTTGAATAGCGTAGTTTGTTAATTAATTACAGAATAAATTTGAAAGAAAAAATTAAAGTCGTTTTGCGTGAATGACAATACACTGCCATAAAGAAGATTAAAACATTTTAATTCCAAGAGTGGCAACCCATTTCTTTTAAATCACAAAGTCTCTTCATTAAATTCAAAATATAAATATCTTAAGCATTGATAAGCAACAAAGATTTTAGATGTTGAGGTTTTAACTCTTTGGCTGCTCATCCTGCGATTTCCACGGGCAACTCAAATGTAGCAAAATCTGCTCATCCCCCGGGCATGTGTTTTTCTTCCTTTATTGAGGAGCGCATCCCGTTTTTTCCCATTGAAATAAATTATATACAGTATTAGACGTTTAGTTTACATATTGGCCAACAGATATTGTTAGTTCTCCACTAAATTGCGGCATTTGAAGGCACGTGGTATTACCGCTCAAACTTCACTTTTTGGTGTTTTTTTTTACAGAAATGGCTGCTAGAAAACATTCAGCAATTATCTTAATTATTTAATTAAATTATTGAATTATTAATTAGATTGATCATTAACTAGATTTATTGAATCTGGTGCAAAGACCGTGAAGTTAGACTTTGTCTTGAAACCTGTTTTGAACTCTATCATACTAAACTGCATTTCTACGGTAGTTTTTCCTCAGTGCTTTATATTTTCTTAAATTTTATACATTTTGCTTTTTTATATTATGCAATAAATATAAATTAACTGTAATTCGACTGAAATTTATTTAGAAAAATTTTTTGGGGGGTGATAACATCTGAAATTGTTTTTTCTGGCAACTTTAGTTTCTCATGATAAAAATTTATATTATATATATATATATAAGTATTTTATAAAAAGAAAAAGCTCATTTTTCAATTCTCCAATATATATAGAATCAAAATATAGGGAAAAAAAAGTTTTTTAAGCTATTTTGGTCTACAAATTGAGCAATCAGACAGTTAATCAAATGTTCCTTAAATTTGCACAAAATATGAAAGTTGTGCTTCAGCGTTCAGATGAAGACGGTGTTCAAAATTTGGTGGCTCTAAGTGCCACAATTATTTCACAATGCATTTAAATTTGAAAGACAAATACCTGCACTTTGCCAACTGGCAGCATACTTCTTTTATATCACCAGGTTTTCTGATATATTTGAAACATAGATATCTTATATGTTGCTGAGTGGCAACATAAACCTTTTAAATTACAGAGTTTTTAATCAAAAGTTCATTAAATTCACACAAAATAAATAAAAAAAATCAAAATTCAATCTGAGGTGCTCATGTGAGGGATTATGCAAATTAAAAAATTGGCAGCTCCTATGTTTCACCCTTATTCCCTTATGCAAGGAACATACACACATAAATATTATTTATAATTTAGTAATAAAGATATTAATTGTAAATAAAAAAAACATGCATTAAAAGCTGCAGTAAATCAGTGGTAATAATTTAAACTAAAATCAAAGCAAATTCAAATATCATACTCAGCAGAATAAGATTTACACTTGATAAGGCCCTAAGCTATTTGAGATTTGGGGACCTTTATACATCTGTTATAATATATTTTAATTCTATATACACTATATTTTAATTGGGGGGGGGCAAGAAAGTGGGGACCCTAAGCTATAGCTTGTGTAGTTTATACGTAAATCCAGCCCTGATACTCAGTTTGACAAAGTTGGAAAAGTGAAATGATATAAAAAATTTCAAACGATTACTGCACAAATGAAAAAACAAGTGAAATTATAAAAAGTAAAAAATAAAAAATAAAATAAATAAATCACATGATAATTTGACTTTTTTTAAATGCCAACATTTTGAGTTGATGAGGTGTTTTGTAAATTTTCCCTTGTGTCAATTTATGCAGAAACTGTTTGCACATTTTGCAACTTTATAATTTTCTACCAATTTACTTTTCTACTTTGCCAAACCAAATATTGTATTTAGTTTGATTCAGGTTTAGTTTTAAATTTACTCTATATATTTTAACTTAAATATTTTGACTTAAATTTTTAACTTTATATTTTGACTTTTTGGAAAAATGGTCTGGATTTTACCAACAATTCCAAGCTATTTACTGACTTTCTAAGCATGTGGAAGCCCTGCATCAAGACAGAAAAAGAGGTTATTTGATTCAGAATGCTACATTATCTCTTAAAATTGTAGATCCATGATGAGTTTGCTGCCACACATCGTAAAAAGTGTCAAAGTAAGCACCCACACTAGTAGCCGAATGGTTAAAAAAAAATGCTGAGAGTTTGACCGAGGTTCAAATCTATGCAAACGAGATGGCTGAATGGTCGGCTTTGGTGAGTTCCCCCCCCTCATGTAATGCAAAAGCAAGCCAACTTCCCTTAGTAAGTTTCTATAAAGGAATTCCTCCTCTTAGGCAAACAGTTCTTGCATACTTTCCCATATTCAAATAATCTAACCTAACCTTAAAGAGGAAAAGATTAGTCCAGCATTTCATACTTATTTATTTAGACTTTTCATATGTGATACGTACTTCTGACAATAATAACATGCATAGTTATTTCTATACAGCAGTTTTTGCTAACAAGCTCACTATTTTTGTGAATAACCTTTTGAAAATTTATACTTTAGATAACAACAATAAAAAATCAATATATTTACAGTAATTACAAACATGTAGCATAAAATTTAGAATAGTTGAAAGAAACATTAACCTGAGTTCTGAGTGTTCGAAGTAGTACTATGCGTTCATTTTCTTCTTGTTCACTTCTTTCTGTTGATAACTGAAGTCTTCCAATTAAATTAACTTTACCTCTCTTCTGAGGTTTTTTATTTTTCCTGTAAAATATTAAAAGTTTAGCTGTAACTTAGAATAAAACACATATGGAAATGAAAAAGAAACACACTAAGTGAAACACGAAACTAGTAATGCAACAACCTCGTGTTTGGCATAGATTTAGGTATAAGATCTCAAGCTATTTCAAGGGCAAACTGGTACAGGTCCCTCTTCATCAGGAGCAAAGAAATCTGCAAGACTGGAAAGCAGTGGGCTTTACGGTCATATTTATACTCCACAAAGAAGCAAATGAGAAGGTAGTGCCATCTTTGGCCAAAATATTAATGAAATTAAAAAATTAAATTAGTAGAATTTTAAAAGTTGTAGGAATGACTGGATTGGACTTTTAGGTTAAGATAAACTTTTGTGACTAACTTTGCGAAAAACTTCAAGTAAATCCAATTCACGAATTGAAGAAGCTTTTTAAATGATTTTTGCAGACGCAAAATCAAAATTATTATTACATTCCCAACAAAGATTAGTTATCAAAGATTTCTTAATTTTGCCTTTTCGGACATAAGATTGGTGTTCCTCGATACGAAACTTTAACACTCTTTTAAATTGGCTGATGCATCTCAAACCGCACTGACATGATATGCTATAAATTCAAAAAAAATTAAAGTTAGAAATGTAATCTTTAAGAGTTAAACCATGGATTTTTATTGATAGGCAAGAAAATGACTGGATAGTTGGATTAGACAAATTGAACTTCTGAAGAATCCATGCAATTTTAAAACTGACAAAAGGATAAAATGGAAACACAAGAAGGCTATTAATGTTATTTTCTAATAGCAGAATGTCTTCTCTGATGGCAATCAGAAAATCTTTTAAGGCTTTGACCACAGTAGAAAATCCTGGATCAATGGAAACTGATCTCCAATAATTGAGTTCATTAGCAAGCACAGGTTCTGAAGAGCAAACTTATGAATAATCATTAAAAGAAGCCATTTTTTGCTTACATAATATGTAATATAATACAAGCACAAAATACATAAGTAAAAGGAAGCTATTTTTTGCTTAGCCAGGTGACATGGTTTAGCACAGGGTAGTAAACAAACAAAAAAGTGTTTACCACAGGAGAGAGTGATTACCACGGGAGAAAATCCTGGATCAATTGAAACTGATCTCAAATAATTGAGTTCATTAGCAAGCAGAGGTTCTGAAGAACAAACTTCGAGAGCACAAAATACATAATACTAAGAAGAAGCCATTTTTTGCTTAGCCAGTGACATGGCTTAGCATGGGGTGGTAAACAAACAGAAAAATGTTTATGGTAAACAGTAATACTGAAATCAGATTCACTGTGAATTATAACAATATCAAGGAAGGTAGGGAATTCTCAGATTCGAATTCAAAAGTGAACTGGATAGTTGGATTAGACAAATTCATAACAGACATAATTTGGGATAAATCTTTATTACCATCAGAAAGTGTGATAGTGTCATCTACATAGCGAATCCAGAGACAAAAAGGTAGTTTCTGAAATAATCTGACTTCAGAATAGTGCATGTAAATATTAGCAAGTACAAGACTGAGGGGATTGCCCATAGCTAATTGCTGAATTTGGCGATAATAATCACTTTGGAAAAAAAGTTCGTTGAACTCTTGAGATTTTAGTAACAGAAATTAACTCTTGGTTTCAGTAACTGTGAAAGGAATTCTCAAAGCCTAGTTTCAAAGACAATTTAGTATTCCTTCAACTGGAATAGTAGTTAAGCAGTGACATTGAACCGTAATGGAACACAGAGGGGGAAAAATCTTTCAGTTTATGGAGTTTCAAGAAAATCTAATTTACCAATTGAAGAAGCTTTCTGAACAATTCACTCTGAAATATACACAAGTTTGCACATGTGCAAATTTACAATTACATGTGCTAAATTATACAAGTTTGTATCATTCCCAAATTTATACAAGTCAAATGTAGTCTTAAATCTTCTGTTCACAATACAAAAATTATGCATAAATTCAAACTGTCAGCTCTTCATTACATGATAAGAAACTCAGGTTTGGCTAAAATTGAATTTGGATTATATTACCTTCATTTAAAAACTGCCAATTCTACTTTTAATTTCCCTTCTTTTGATTGTAAATCTTGATCTAGAACTGATACCACTTGTCTAGGCCATAAAAGTGTCCTTGTTTCTAAATTCCAAAAGCTTTCACCCCTATCAGCTAGTCCCACCCACCTTTTTAACCTTCCCACTGCAAATCCTAATCCCATCATTAATATCTCTAATATTAATCTTTCAGAAGATAATATGAAAATATTAAAATATAACTTCAACTTTTAAAAAACATCTAAACCTTCAACTCCTCAAATCATCACTGCTATTGAAAAAACTTTTAAATTCTCTAAAACTTCAGAAACACAGAAGGACACAATCCAATACTCAATTACTCACAACATGGATTTTAATAACAGATCATTTGTTTCAAATCTTAAGCGAAAGAAAATGAAGGCCTTAAGTGAAATTCACTCTAATGCTAACATTATAATTTTTAAAGCTGATAAGAACTAACAGATTATTGTTATGGACAAAAACACATACAGAGTCTCAAAACTGATAAATGAAAGCCAAAATTCTTTCAAATTCTGATCTCACAAAAGTAAAAACAGTTGTTCAGTCTTCTCCTATCATCCCAATTCAATTTAAAAAAATCTTTTATTCCACCTATTGCTAACAGTGCTAGGTTCCATACTCTTCCCAAAGTCCATAAAATTGGAGTTCCGTCTTGACCTATTGTTTCCATTTAAGGAACAGCATCCTTTGGCTAAATATTTAGTTTCCAGATTTTCTCCATTACTTTCTAATAATATTCACACTGTAAAAAGTTCTTTTGAAGTCATTGAGATACTTAAAGATTTTTCTCTCCTGCATTCCATTGTAGTTTCCTTTGATGTGAAATCACTGTTTACTTATGTTTCAGTCAAAGGAGCACAAATTGTCTTGAAATCAGGCTTCAAGAATTCCATTTTACACACACTAAAATTGAAGAGTTAATTTCTCTTAGTAAAAATCTCTTTGAATACAAAACACTTTGTTTTCCAAAGTTAATATTATCACCAAATTGAGAGAGCCATGGGTAATCCTCTCAGCCCTGTACTTGTTGACATTTACGCGCACTATTTTGAAGTGAGATTATTTCAGAAATTTTCTTTTCATTTCTGGATTTGTACATAGACGACACTTTCACACTTTTTCATGGTAATAAAGAAGATTTATCCCAAATTTTATCTGTTATGAATTTGATTGATCCAGCTATCTAGTTCACTTTTTAATCTAACAACTCCCTTCCCTTCTTTGATATTCTTATAATTCGCAATGAATCTGATTTTGACACTACTGTTTACTAAACACTTTTATATTTGTTCACCCCCCTGCTAAACCCTGTCACTTAGCTAAGAAAAAATGGCTTCTTTTTACTATTATGTATTTCATGTTCATGAAGTTTGTTCTTCAGAAGCTCTGCTTGCTAATAAACTCAATTATTTGAGATCAGTTTGCATTGATCCAGGATTTCTGTTTGTTTACTGCCCTATGCTAAAACCATGTCACCTGGCTAAGCAAAAAATGGCTTCTTTTTACTATTATACATTTCATGCTTTCAAATTTTGTTCTGCAGAACCTTTGTCTGCTAATGAACTCAATTATTTGAGATCAGTTTCCATTGACCCAGGATTTTCTCTCGTGGTCAAAGCCTTTACAAAATTTTCTGCTTGCCATCAGAGAAGACATTCTGCTATTAGAAATAACATTAATAACACTGTGGAGTATAAATGTCCACTGTAAAATTATGCCCACTGCTTTCCAGTCCTGCAGATTTCTTTGCTCCTCACAAAGAGGGACCTGTATTTGTTTGCCCTCGAAATCAATTGAAATCTTGTATATAACTCTACTCCGGACTCAAGGTTGTTGTGTTACTAATTTCACATAACACATATATCAATAATTATTATTTTGAAAGTTAATTTGCTAATACAACACTGTAATGTTTATATTCAGGGAGGAGATAAATGAAAAATTGCCCTTTAAGTTCACCTTATAGATATAAAATAGCAATAGCATTATATCTATACAAAAATGGATATTATTAAAAAATACTTCTAAACTTCTTTAAAGTCATATTGTAAAAATATAGAGCTATGTTAGGTCTACAGATAAATATTATTAACAAAGCTGCTGCTTAATATAGCTATGTATCATTCATGAGCTGCAATATTAGTACAACTCAAAACATGAAGTATTGAGATAAGCATGCCTAAAGTTTTCCTTGGTTCTGAAATGCAAGAATCGTACACTTAATTGTCAGATTAAGAAATAAGCATTACTAAAAGATCATAAAATTTAAAAAAATTATCAAATTTTTTATGAAATAATGTTAGTAAAAAAATTTTTATCAAATTTTTTAATATTATATTGAATTGTTCTCGAAGTTCATGGCTCATACACAAAATTCGAAAACAATAAACTGAATTTTATTAATAATGTTACCATATTGTGACAGGTGTTACAAAATTACAAAATGGCATTCTTAATATTTTCCTTGGTTCTTGGTTGGGTTTTCCTTGGTTTTAGTTCTACATCAGTAAACAGGATATAAAAGAGTGAACGATTTTCCAACAGCAGCCTACATAAGTATCAAAATAGAATGCATTTTTATTGTTAAAATTTTAGATTGCTGCAAAATGCTAAAGAAGAACTTCCTATTGCACTGCTGGCTATAAAACAGTATAGACTGTCAAATTTCTCCATAGATAATCTCCATATATTCTTGCAAGTAGTTTATAATAAGTTTTTCCAATAATGCTTCCTGAAAGGACTGGAGATTTTTCCTACACCTGCTGTCTTTTCACCTTCAAAATCTATTTCTTTAAAAGAAATCTTCAAAACGAAGTAATCCTGTGATTGCTCTCTTACTTTTGATACAGAAATGTCGTTGAAGTATACAGTGCCATGATAAATATTTATGCAGTAAAATTTTGATATGTTTGATACCAAGGAATGCAACACATACACATTGCTGTCATTTATTATAACAGTATTGAGCTAAAATATGTGCCAGTGCTGCTGCAAAGATAATTTTACAATACTGAAAATGGTCACAACTCAAAGCTTGTTATTTTTCAAGTTGTGCCAGTATTGTAGACCATGATGGATAATCTTTATGGAACATAAAATAAGTAGTTTTCAATTTAATTTCATATACATAATAAGAAAGGAAGCTATCATTTTTAATCAGTTAAATATTTTTATGCACTAATCTAGAAAAGCAGACAAATAAATGCTTAATCATAATAAAACATCATTTACTCCAGGTTAGAAGACATATTAACATGAACAAATTTAAAGGAAATTCGCACATATTTTACTACACATGGAGAAAACAATGTAAAAGCTTACACATCCTGTTCCACTGGGAATTAAACCAGTAACAAAACTCCAATATACAGTGATTTTAATCAACCAGATTAAAATAATATGAGGGTTGGAACTTTAATAGTGGCAACTATTTATTTACAAGGAATACAAAAGTGATTCATGTCACCATGTTTTACAGTCCTTCAATATAGTCGCCAGCATTGTGTACAACCCGTTTCCAACGATGTGGAAGTCGCAGAATACCTGTAGCAGCACCTGTTTTGTTAATAGTTTGAATGGACCGGTTTACTGCCGCAAGAATCTCAGGAACAGTTTGGAAGCAAGTGCCACGAAGTGGTTCCTTCACCTTAGGAATTAAGCCATAGTCACATGGGCTTAGATCTGGGGAGTATGGTGGATGGTAAAGCACTTCCCAGCCCCATCGCTTGAACAAATCAGTCACAGCTTGCGCTGCATGCGGCCAAGCATTGTCACGCAAAATGAGAGGAGCGTTCTGCAGAAAGTGTCGCCATTTTTTTCTCAAAGCTGGTCGGAGATTGTGATCCAAAAATGAGCAGTAATACTGCGCAGTGACGGTCTGCTGTGGGGGAACGGTATGTGTTAGAATGACACCATCACAGTTGAACATGATAATCACCATAACTTTCACATTGCTGGGGTTCTGACGAAATTTCGAATGTCGTGGTGACCTGTGATGACACCATTCGTTTGATTGGCGTTTCAGTTCTGGCTGGTACGATCGCGCCCAAGTCTCATCCAGCGTAATGACATGCCGTAAAAAAGCATCTCCTTTGCGCTCATAGCGCTCCAGGTGGGTTCTGGCAGCATTGTATCGTAGCCATTTCTGCATTTCCGTCAAGTGATGTGGAACCCATCGTGAAGCAATTTTTCTTATGGACAGGCATTCCTTCAGAATGTGCAACACAGTCATATGCGCTAATCCTGTTTGTCCAGCCAGCTGATGAACCGTTTGGCGGCAATCACTGTCCACTAGTGCGTCAACAGCTTGCACGTCTGCATCGCTGACACTCGGACGACCTGGCCGCAGCATGTCTGCCACGTTTTGGCGTCCTTCATTGAATGCTTTCACCCATCTTGCTATGGTTCTGTAAGGCAATGCAGATTCCCCGCAAGCCTCTTGATGACACTGTCGTGCTGTATGACCTCTGGCACATTTAATTTTTATCCAACAACGTTGTTCTTTATGTCTGGTCTTATTTCACTTAATAGAGCAATAAATGGTGGCGACACAAAGTGTATAAATAAATCGATCAACTCTAAAAGAATTAATGAGGTATGCAGGTCGATCATATATAAACGAGCCTTTATTGGCTGAGAGTGGGGAAGGGTATTTGTGTGTGATTGGGCATTTGTAGTCGTTAGGTGGGGATACCTAGAGTAGGGAAACCACATCAGCCAGCTTGTCCAGTGCTTAAGTGCCCTTACAATGAGTGTGCCCATCTCTCTGGAGCAACACATAATTATAAAGTTTCTCTGTGAAAACATAATTATAAAGTTCTCTGTTCGTCTGTGAAAACATGAAACCAGCCAAAATTTACCGCAGACTGCTTGCCCAGTTCGAGGAAGCTACGCTTTCATGGTCAAAAGTGAAGGTTTGGTGCAACCAATTTAAGCAAGGCCGTGAACGTGTTGCGAATCAAGCACATCCCCGTCATCCTCGCACGAGTGTGACTAATGAAAACATTGCACGTGTTCGTGAGCTTAGCGAATGGGATCGACGTTTCCCATCGCTTCAAATTTCGGAAGAACTTGGTGTCAGCTATGAAAGTGCCCAATCAATCATCAGAAAGCATTTGGGCTTCAGAAAAATCTCAGCACATTGGGTTCCAAAGGTTGCTGAATGATGATCAAAAAGCCACAAGAGTTTGCATTTCTCAACTGCTTCGAACTCGTTTTGAAGAAGGGGAAGCTTTGCATAAAATTGCCACCAGTGATGAGACATGGGTGCATCATTACACCCCCGAATCAAAGCATGCAAGTACGAACCAAAACTCGATGTCTGCGGGGAAAATGTTGGCCATGGTTTTGGGGATTGAAGGGGTGTCCTACTGGTAGATTTCTTACACGGACGTCAGACCATCAACGCAACCTACTACTGCGGTCTCTTGGATCAAGTCAAGCTTCAATAAATGCAGAAAAGAAAAAGAGAAAGAAATGAGATTTAATCACCAAATCCATGCAGATTATGTCGCTGTCTTTTTAACACATAAATGACAGCCATTGCAGTGACAAGATCTAAACATAATGCATGAATTCAGTAGCATGCATTTGAATGCATGAAATTTCTACACAGGGGAAGATTCAACATAGCAATTGCTCCCACATCCACAATAGACCTACAAAGCAACAACTCTGCATCAATATATATCTCATTCTTCATTTTTCACAATCTAACAATAATGCCTAGCATATATTGATATTTATAAATATTCATCTAGAGACAATGATTTTTAACAAATGATGATTGTCTTTGATACTTTGCTTATTTTATGATTAATTGAAAATAACAGAGTTTGTCAAACCAATTCATAAAGTTCAATTAATTACTTTACAAAATATTCAAAACAATTATGATTTCTTTTGCTAACAAACATTAGTTCCTTACTTCTTCCTAATCCCTCCTCATAAATGCCTTTCATTTTCAGTGTACACGTGAGATTTCATAAACTCTCAGTGCAACAGATAAGTTGTCACAATTTGACAGTTACTATCACTGTGATACTGTGATATTATTACAATAATAATAGTCAGAACAATATCAGGAAACTCAGAAATGCAAACAAAAATATTCAAATACCACATACATCAATGATTTTCATTTTATAAACAAAATTCGTCATACTGAATTTAAGGAAATGTTTACAACAAGTTATATTTCATCTATCAAATTACCTTAGTCTGGATATTTGCAATAAATTTTGCTGACTTTGACTGGGTTACTGGTTAGAGTTACTGGGCTAGTGAAATAAACTTCTCTAATACTTAATTTTAAATGCCTAATATTCTCATTTTTCTCCTAAAAAACTAGTACAAATGTTTATTTACTTATTATAGAAATACCTTTAAGCGAAATGTTTACAGAAATAACTCTGTAAATTAATGAATATCATGTTATTATGATAGTCCTGTCTAATTTTATCTATGCAGATCCATCTTTATTCTTCAGTTATATTCATTTGCATTGACTCATTCATTATTACACATCAACAATCTGAAGAGTTAATATGAGAGCAAAATAAACTGGCCACCATTTTTAACTTACTCAAGTACTATCATTTTTAACAACATATTTTCAATGAATTATTTAATATTTTTGTACTTTGCAGGTATATGTATATTTCAGTATTTCAGCTTGTTCTTCAGTATAGTTTCATGTAATTCCTTAATATTATTCTTTAAATTTGGAATTTATTTTCAGAAGTACAACTACTTTTTTTCCCCCTTCTTTCTCTCAATGCAACTTTTATCATAGTCAGTGTGTTGAATTTTAAATCTTACTTCTCAGCAATATGCAAACAGATAATTTCTTATTCAGACTGTATTTTTCATCCTCAATGGCATTACTTGCCATATTAACAAGTATAAATTAACAGAGTTATATACAGAAGCTGGTTTCAGAAAATCACCCTGAACTCTTTTTTCTAAGCATTGAGATATCCTTTCTTTTTGCATTTCTCTTTTCAAAGTTAAAAATAAAATTTAGAAAAATCATATATTAATACTCATTACAAAGTTAAGGAATCAAATTAACAAATCAAATACTACACTCAAGTTTTAATACATTTCAGAATCAGCACTAATAGATATGAAAAAATGAAGGGTAAAGTATAGAAGTATGTCTCTTAATAACATTTTGCATTACAAATATCAAATCCAAGCTTGATATAACAATACTAATAATGTTTTAAGTGATTCTACCATACCTGCACATAGATTATAATTACACATTTACTAATTAATCTATAAATATCAATTTATACTCTGAATGAATCTTATTAATGAAAGTGATACACAATAACAAGAGAAGTTGTCCTCATTTCAAATTAAGAAAAAAAGCTTTAAGATTATTAAAATTTTATAGGAAAATTTTTTATATAATTTTATATTTTTTTATATAATTTTTATTTTTCTAACAGTTTTTTCTCACGTGCACTTTAATTAATGAAAATCTCATGTGGTTGTAGATTTTAATTGATGGAAATATATTTATGTTCAGTAGTGTTAACTAATAAACCTATATCCATCCATTTTCAAAACTTAAGAAAATGAGTAAATTAAAAAAAAGCAATAAAAACGAATAAAACCTACCCATAACGTTCTTCTTAATTCGGCGTCAGAAAGTTCTGTAGCCAATCGTAGATTTTCAAATGTTATTCTGTCATGCGGTCGTTGATTGCAAGCAAACAGAACTGCCATTTGGAATGCAGTTACATCTAAATCAAACTTTCCAAGAGCATTGTTAAAAGTGATCTATTTAAAATAAATAAAATAAAATAAGGAACAAAAGAAGTTCACTGATAATAATAGAAATACAGGAAAAACATTCTGATGATGTTTTTAATGATTTTTTAAAGACAAATTTTTGCTTTTAAAATTTTAATTCAAGATTTCAACAGCATTTTTCAAATGGAATATTATCTTGATGGGTGTCTTTTATGTTATAATGGGATCTATCTATTTTCCAAGTGGGAACATCTCATTTGAAATAAGTAACACTTTTCTGTAAAATTTCTAACAAATTAAAGATATAAAATCAGTTTTCCATAACAGAATCATAAGACTTTAAGGATTCAATATGTGAAACTTAACCAATAATGAGAATAAAATGAGTATGGGCAACACCTCCTAGAACTAACTCAAGGCCACGGCGCGCAGTTCGTGACGTCACTGCAGTAGGGATACTTTCGTCCTCGCCAACTTTAAGGGTGCCTTCTTAAATATCCATTTGAAAGGCTTATATAAAAATTGAAATTTTTATATTTAATTCTCATCGTTTATAAATCTGGAAAATACCTTGCTTTCATTAGAATGTGAAGAACCGAGATTTTTATTTTTAGAATGTTTTTGATACGAATAACTAGAAATTTTAATTCCATTAAAAGTTATTACTGATGTTACTAAATTTAAGCGCTGAGAAACTCTTGTTAACGAAAGAAACTTCACACTTAATGAATCGGAATTTTATTTTTACGCAATAATTAAACAGAAAGACAATTTAAGACATGAAGGCAGGATATAGATCCTAAAAAATTGAGATAAATTCTAACTGATTTAAATTATGAAGCTAATTTACCTGGAATCATGTAGCAACATAAAATCATTAGTTGAAAACAAATATAATTAATCAGAGATGTTTATTGGTCAAGGGTCATATTAATTATACTTACAACAATTTATGCCTTGACTAATAAACATCTTTGATAAGTATAAGTAATATATCTTATTTTTGACATATGTTGCCGAATAATAATAAATACTCATGTTTGAAACAAATAACGCTAAGCTTGCAATGATTTAAATAAGTTTTTATAATTATTTGAGACATTAGGTGCACAGAGAGAATTGCATATTATTTTGCATTTTAAATGGCAAATATCAAATCTCTGATAGAGGTCTGATATAGATCTAAATAGCTAACCTCTGATCTTTACAGGGAAATTTTATAACATGATTTAGCACTATTGTGTGGAAGGCAAATGTAACAAATCCTAAACTGGAATGTAGAACACAACAAATGAAAAACACAACTATCATTGCATTATTACTGCCGAATAAAATTACTAACATATAATGCCCTTAGGATGCACTAAATTATACATTACAATTCGAAACAATTTATATAGAAATACTTTAGATAACATGTATATGTTTATTTTCAATCAGTCAACTAAAAAGAGGAAGGATTGTTCCAATAAAGGAAAAGAAGAAAATCATCGAAATTGTCTTTACAGTCAATTCAAAATTATTCAAAACTGTCTGTAAACGGGAAACAATAAATATTGCTTTTTTTTTTTTTTTTTTTTATCACAGACTGCATTTCATCAAATAAAAATGTATGGCATAATATTTCATAAAGACTACATTTCTATCTTTAGAAAGAACTTAAATTGTAGTCTTTATGAAATATGATGCCATACATTTTTATTTCCATACGTATGTATATGCATGCGTATATATGTATGACAATATATTCGATTTCTTTGGGAAAAAAAAAATTGCTTCGACATACTGCTATACAAAATATACAATTTAAAATAATATATTTGGGGTGAAGAAAGAGAATTTTATGATTTTTAACATATATATATATATATATATATATATGAAGTAATTAAATTTAAAAATCAAAACACAATAAAAAAATTTCATGAACTTTAACATATACACATAGAAAAGTTGCATTGATATTGCACTATACAAGTAAATGAAGAGGGAATACATAATGAATACCTTTGACAAAAAATAAATGAAACTCAGAATTTCGTAAATTTTAATACGTGCAAATATATAGAAATGCATACATTCCCTGTAGCAGGTAAAAATTCATATTTTGGTTTGTTTATTCTACTAAATAATATAAGTTAATGTTTATTCACGACTAATAGAAAGAAAATCATACTTATCTATTAATTGTATAAAGTGAAACAGGTACTAGTTTTGAAGAATAATGTCTAATTAGATAGAAAATTCTTTTGTCAAATAAAGTGTTGCATAAATTTAATTATTTACTTACAAAAAATACGAAACACTTGCATGCAAAGATTGTTATAATCGGATTTAATTATCTAAACTAGAATTAAATACAAGATTTTGTAAAACTTCATATTTAATGATTTATGTTATATTAAGTGAATTTTAAGAATATCAGGCATGAACTCACAAAAATTTAAATAGCGTATTTTTTCGCATTAACATCAGAAACAAAATTGGTATTAGTTACAGATATATTATCAAGATTTTTGAAGGTCTTCGGATTTTAATAAATACGCTGTTCCTGTGACAAATGTATCGAGATATTTAAATGCAAGCATTTTGCAACATACAAAATGTATTTACCATTTTGAATTTTTATTAATCCTACATTTAATCTAATCCTACTTTTAAGTCACACATTTGTTTAATTTACTTAACTTGGTAAATGATGCTATTTACTACAAATTGACTAGCATGACGATAAAGAATGCAATCTGCTATAGATTGAACGATTAGCATGATGATAAACAGTACTATCTGCTATAAATTAAATTAATCATCATACTTATATAATCACTATTAGACTTACAATAAGATTAAATATGTTTACTTTCTATAAATGTATGTACTCGCTTTAGTTTATGATAATTATAACATACTTAACACAGAAGCACTTTTTAAAGCACAGATAAGTATAAACTTATTCATTAAAGGGAAAAAAAAAAAAAATGCAACTTACCTTCGAAAATATTTTTGGCTTGAAATTGCTTCTATGAATCGCCTTTATTCATTTATTTAAGAATTCTTTCTCTTTCGGAAAAAAGAAACCTGTACTTTTGGACCATTTGGATATTTCCCTTTACAGTTAGGTACACAGCATGTGTAAACCATATCAAAAATTTGAAAAACAAATAATAAAGTGGAATACTTATAATATAGAAATATCTGAAAAAAGAAAGAAAATGTCGACTGTTCTTATGGACGATTTCTGACCAAGTGACCGTCAAAACTCCAGAAATCCACCCACCACAGTCCTGGGTGGGGAGAGTTAAATGAAATACAATCCCTACTGACACTGACGTCACACCTCCTCTTGGGAAACGCGCCGTGGCCTTGAGTTAGTTCTAGGAGGTGTTGGTATGGGAGACTTCTCAGTAAAATTATCATTCACACATGACAGAAGATTGAATCTTCTCTCTGCCAAAGCAAGAACACTAGGAAGTTTAACTTTCTCCACAATGCTACTTATTACCATCAATATGACTTGAGTTCTGCCAATGCAATAATACAATTAAAAAGATATTTCTCCATAATGCTATTTATGACCATCACTGTGACTTTATAATCTTAAGTAAATCGTTAATTGTAATGTAAAGTAAATTGTTATATGTAGGTTTTTCTAAATTCACATTCTGTAAGTTACATTTATAAAATTATTCTGTTATGATACTTGCATTTGTGCTTATTCACTTACCAACAAGAATTAATTATCATTCTGAATATTAACAGTTATGGAAGATAGTCTGAACTCTCCAATATATTATAATATATTTATATGCTAAAATACCATTATTTGTTATTTTCATATTTTTAATAGTCGATAGACTTGACAAATTTTAAAAGTAACACATGTTATGACTAATATATTGTTCTAATTTATGCACAGTCTTGGTATAATAGCAATATTCTAAAGCAGGATTTATCAAAAACTATGGTATATTACATTATTTTTATAGCAAAATTTTTACACAAAAGATTTAAATGAATGGTCAAAATGAATACAAAGTGGCCCATATACTGGTACATAATATGTAACTTTCTCATATTTATGTTGGTACATAATGGTGTATATATATATATATATATATTATTCTTATTTATGTGGTACAAAACTAAATAAGTTTTAGAATCCCTGTTCCTAATCAGAGTAAATGTGAGAAAGTTGTATATATACAACTAGGAGAAAAAATAAAGTCTTACAGTGCCATTTGACATGTGATGATACCACTGAAGTTTACGACCACTGTGTTTTTGTCTATAAAATTCTTCTACTTCAGGAATAAAATCTTCAAATTCTAGAGGCAATGATACTTGTATCCGTTCACTTCCTCTAGCCCAAGCACCAGCATTAAGAATTTTCACATTGAAAGAACCTATAAAATGTATTATGAAGAAAAGAACAATAATACAAAAAATTATAAAAAAATATTTTTAAAAAATTATTAATAAAGAAAACAAGTGGAATAAATTGATATCAGGAACTAACTCATGAAAAAAGGCACAAAAATAAACTGCTGGATTTGAAAGTGACATAATGCATATAAAATAAAAACTCATATTTATTTTATAAATTAATTACATGGATGATATGATTAAACTTGCATGCTGTTTGGCATTTCAGAACACCTAAAGTTCAGTACTGTGAATAATCATTATGGGTAGCAATAACTGCTGCTATGTGACTTGGCATACAGTGGAGTTAAATCTGGGTATCAACTAAAGATATTGCATCCATGAAGCATTAACACTTTGCCAAAGTCCATCTGTTGTAGTTATTAGTGGTTATTTTTGCCCAAGCCTCTGGCCAATGACAGAGCAGATGTTTTAAATCCATAAAAATATCCTGAACATACTGCCTAAAAAAGATATGGAAAATGCTATCTGTTGAAACAATGTCACAAAATGTGTGAAGCATGCAATCACATATTACTTTGCTGGTAGCTGACTCCACAAGTGATCTCAACATTTAGGTCTATTGGAAGCTCTAACATCTCTTCAATGTAATATTGGCTAAAAAAAGTACTAGGTATGTATAACAGATGCAAATGGGACTTGTAGCACATCCCATACCATAATTACAGGTGCTCAGTTGATATGATAATGTAAAATGACTCCAACAATCAGTTCCAATACAAACATGACTATCATGCGGCTGTATGAAAAATCATGATTCATCAGAAAAGATGGATGCACACCATTCATGAATCCATGCACATTGTTCATTGAACTATTACAATCTATACCAGAGATTGGCAAACTTTCAAAAAAAAACAAGGGGCCAGATCACAAAAATTTTGGGCTGGGTAGGCTTCAAAAAAAAAGTTTAAAACATTTTTTAGGAAGTGATATTTTTATAGTTATGCACATTTTGCTAATATTTACACCACCCCCCTAAAAAAATTCATAAATAAATAAAATAATTTTGTTTATTAATAAATATATAATGGAATAAGTTAAAATTTTATACTAATGTGATGAATACAATTGTTTTTTTCAAGATAATACTTTATCATATTGAAGTTCGAAGTTAGTACTTCCAAGTTAGTACTGCCAACTGTTAATAATGATCTGAGCTGCGACTATACACACTTCATTTTTGAAAATTTCCTTTCACATTGGTAAGTAATCCCAAATACAGATATAAATTGACATTAATATGATTTTCTCTTTTTTTTTAATGGCGGGTACGAGCCATTTTTAGGGTTTTGCCTAAGTTAAGGCCAGAAGTGGTGGTCATTTTATTACGGAGGCATCTAATAGGCAGACACTGTTACCTTCTATGAGAAGACAGATAATTTCCATCCATGCCTTCTTCAGGATTTGAACTCGGGATCTTCAGTACTGAAGTCTGTTTCCCTATGATCATATTTATCATCTGAAAGGTATTTATATAACTGAGTTAGATCCATTTCTTCAACCATCATTTTTAGCATATCATCATTCTGCAGATCAATCACTTGCATTTGAAGGTCCTCAGTTGCACAAGCAAATGGATTTTAAAATATGGAGATGTCTTTGCGCTTGCAAAAGATCATTGTTGTAACTTATGTTCACAAAATGTACCTGAACATTGTTGTAACTTATGTTCACAAAATGTACCTGTCACAAATTTTGGGGGAATGGAGATTTCACACTTTTACAGTATGGAAAACAATTAAACTCATTTAACGTGATTTTTCAGCAATAAGACAGACAGAATTCATTTCACATGTGAGCATAGCAGTTATGCTCATAGGTGAAATGGTGTATTGTGTTGTATTTAATTATGGTAAAGCACACTAGGGCTAATATAAGCACACTAGGGCTGCCTAAGGAGAGGGATACCTTCATGGAGGACTTTCTAAGGGTAGATTGGCTCGTATATACATTATATATGGAGAAAACCACAAAAACACCCATGCAGCCAGCCCGTTCGCGGGATTCGAACCTTGGACCGAACTACCAGTGTTCAGCGACTTTACCGCTCGGCCGCTGTTGGGCCATACGTGAAATGAATAACAAATTTAACTTAAATTAGAAAAAATAACAAACAGTTAAATTAATAAATTTAACTTTAAATTACAAGCCTTTCCTTGTAATTTGAAGTTAAATTTGTTAAACTATCCCACGATATCTGTAAGAAATCATAATTTCTATAGTTATTCAATGTTCTATAATAGTGGTTGGACACTTTTTCTCATTTCGAAAAATTTCAATTATTTCAAAAGTCTCAAAAAAAAATTTTCCATTGCTAACACATCAAACTACTGTATGGTAGAGCAAATCATAACCTTTCACTTTGTTAGCTTTAATAAAAAAATCATGAAACTGATGATGAAAGTGAATAAAATAGCTTACACAACTAGTTCAATGAGACATGACAGATTGAAGTGTTTCTCGCAAACAGTACGCAAATAAATAATACAAGGATTTTACCCAGATATGTTTAACATTTAGCTTCTTCACAATTATCCAACTAATACTTTCCCATCCTACATCAATTGTGATACATTTTAACTCATTTCACTACAAACTGTGTTAGTGTTTTCTCAACTTCCCTGAAGATATCTTTCCCAGTAATTGTTCCATGCAGATCATTCACAGAAGCTAATTCTTAGGTCACCTCAATATTGATTCCTTGAATAAACAGCAGCAATCTGGTTGTGTCACTAAAGTCTTTCAATACATCAACAGCCAACAAAAATGAAAATTTTTGCTTTGTCTTTTAATTGACTATTAATGCAGTTAATAATGTGCTCAACTCTTTTAACAGTTCTCGTCGAATGGCTGGCAGATCAAAACAAATGCATTTCCTCTGGGCACATTTCTTCAGCTATCACAAACAAACATGATTTAATAAATTCATCATCAAAACATATTTTTTTTCCTTTTTCTTATCTTTTTTATCTCTTTTTATCCCACAGGGCATTAGCCTTTTGGCCTTTTACGTTGAAGTCAGTTTACTTTTCAAATTGCTACCACAAAATATTAGAGCCCTGTATTATATTTAAAGAAATTAAATAATGAAAAATTTGCATAAATGTATATATGTTTCTTGCACTATGATAAAACAACGATACCTAGAGCCATCAAATTTTGAATAACAGAAGTTTCCACCTGAATATGGGCATCTGGAAGCCCGAATTTGGAATTTGTTTTATTATCTATTTCATACTTTGTAAAACTTTAACGAACTTTGTATTAACAAACTCAATGATTTCGAAGCAAGCAATGGCAACACTGTATGGGGGAAAAAATTTTATCTCCAGGGCATGAGACTGTGTATCAGAAATTCCAAAGATATACTCATTTCAAAATTATTTTGCAATACTGCCATTAAACTGAATTGAACTTGAACCATTAAACTGAATTTAATGGTTCAAGTTCTTCACGAACATGATATTTAGCAAATACAGGTAACACAGAAAACGTTAAAAAAAAAGCTTCTTTGGGCGTAAAGTAAAATCTGAAGGCCTTCCGATTTTTTTTTTCTTTTTTGGCAGCTTATAAATGAGTTGTTCGTAAGTTACTTACTGCTTCATTATAAATTTTTAATTTTGCAAATAAATCATATTGTAATGAAGCACTCTATTTTAAACATTCCAGTTTTAACAATCATTCATTTTCTGTGAACTTTAAATATTGTTTTGAGTGCTTAGTTTGGTAAGGATATATATTTCACAGAAGGAACTACGCTTTTCACAGAGCTATTATATTATGCAATAAACACAATACTTTATCATTTAATTTCATAGCCAAATATTCATTCTGCTTTAATACCACAACTATCAAATTTCACTTTCCACCTTTTACCTCCACTTTTCCAAGGTCTTGAGAGTGAAATGAGAGTAGTTGGTAATAAGTAAAATAAAATGAAAATAATAAAACAACACAGAGTGCTGATAATCACTAAACACCAAAAGACATGACAAACAATACAACATGTACTACTAAAGAAAAATTGAGAAAACTGGCAACATTTGTTCTATGGCAACGGCAGATTATAAATGCAAAGATGTGATCCCAATAGTTATTTTTTAGAACTTCTCAACCCAATTACTGGCAGCTGCATTAAAATTTTTTTATTTAAATACAATATTAAGCTATGGGCTGTATTAAAGCAGGCTGCAGGTCAGATTTGGCTCACAGGCCAACCCCTGGTCTCTACTATAAACCAGCGGTTCTCAACCTTTTGATGAGTGCGTACCATCTAAACAAAAATTGAAAACCTTTAGTACCACCACTACAAAATACTACTACACCACCACTCTTGCATAAATTTACAAGTGTTAGAGAAAAAAAACTCAACTAGGATGTTGGGGTTTTAATTTTTGAATTTAATAGTTAAAAATACTTAGCTTCTTTGCATACCCCCTATTTTTCTCTTGCATACCACCAGTGGTACGTGTACCACTGGTTGAGAACCCCTGCTATAAACCATTAAAGAAAACAGAACGATAGCCACTTTGCAAACAGTAGGTAATGCTACAAGCAATGTGGCATCATATGTATGGGAACTGACTGCTGTGTCATGCCCCAATCCCAAGGGTTTCTGATATTGCTGTACCATTCACAAGCAGTAAATGAATAAGACATTTCTTTTCTTTAGCTCTTTTAACCAGCCATATAAAAAAAATCAATGTTTCTTTAATGAAAAATTATAGAAAGATTAATTCAAAAAGTCTGACCAAATTTTCAGTCTTACTGTTTAATAAAATTATTTCTTGAACAGTATCTTCATACATAAAACAGAATTAAATGATAAGCCAGTTTTTAATGTATAGGAATGTTAAAATTACAGAAGCTACCATGATGAAAATTTTATATATTTCTGGATATACATATTTTAGATGTGCAAATAAAAAACGTATCATGTGTGTGTGCACATTCTGTCTGTCTACCACAAGAATATCTCTTAATAGGACGTCTATAGCTGTCTGTTGCTAAAGAAATAAGCTCTAACCCATTTTGGTAGTGATGTCTCAAGTAAATGCATTTAAGTTTGACAACTCAATGTCATTAATGATAAATTGGTGATACAAACTTTTTTATGTTTATTTTAAGCATAATACTCATTATGTCTGTAATTGTTTTCTCCTCCCTCCCTGAGCCAAAATTCACCAGAAACAAATTAACAATAAAATTTTACCTATTTGAAATATACGAGGCCTATTACTATAATGACCATTCTTAATAGCTGATTGTTCAAAATGGATACTGGTATAATTATATATAACATTCCCATTAATACAATACACATTATTATTTTATATAACCATATAAAAAGTAGACGAATTACAGACATATTCCTAAGGAGTACACATAAAATGTTAAGAAGCATGGATATAAAGCACCTTATCACCTTAAAAAAGTGACAAAAATTTGTAACTTACCAACCCAAGAACCACTATTTCAATGAAGATCTTTAAAGTGCTGATTAACATCTTTGTTAATGTTTACATCTTGAAACATCCTTGCTAATTTGTTTACATAATCAGCAGGCATACCAACATCCTTTGGTGTGAGGGGATAAATAAATAAATAAATAAAGGTTAATAATAAGCAGAATTTTATATATTATAAAACTCATATCAAGATAAAAATTTAAAACTTTACTTACTCTTAACCATTCAACCATAATTTTGTCTTTCTCACTGTCAGCTGAAGACTCGAGAATGAGACGTCTTGTGAGATGAGATTTGTAATACCTCATGAAAATATCCTTATTTTGAACATACTTCAAAACTAAAAGCTGAAGAAATAAATCGGAGAGATGAACATGTGTACATATGAATTTTAATTTTAACAACAGTATCATTTCAATCGGCTTTAAGCATCTTTCTGCTTCAAATATTAGTTCAGAGTAATCAATATTTAAAAACCAGGAAACCATTTCTACAAATCTGATAATATTAAGTTCTGATAATATCTTTAATTAATAAATTAGCCTGCAGGGGCCAATTTACAAACATATAAGAATAAAAAAAATGAGCTCATCGAGCCAGGTAACAGAGTGCGTATATATATACATATATATAGAGAGAGAGACTTTTGATGCAGCAGATTGCAATCAAAAAGGGAGGTGCACAACTAAATGTTATAGCAGTGCCATATAGAGAATTTAAGACTACTTGTTTTTGAATTTTGCAAGATACATACGTACAGACATCATGAAAAAAATCTCTCCTAAATCCATTTTGGGGGAAAGAGTCTCTTTATTCTGTGCGTGCGTACACAAAAAATCATTTAAATAGATTGAAGAGAGGTCAAAATGGATATTTTCATTAAAACATGATATCCTAAATTTTTTACAATTACAATACTTCGCACTTACTTAAAGGTTTCGTGTGTTATCTTTCTAACTTTTATAGTACTATGCTAGGTCGGTTCATAGAAATTTTCAGTAGTGATTTTATTTAAAACTTAATTTTTGTTCTTTTTATGTAGTAATTTATTTTAATCTTGGAGATGTTTTTTTCACACAAAACTTACCCAAAATATAAAATACTTATGAGAGAAAGTTTGCCTCAGAGAAAAGTGTAAATAAAATACACTGATAAATTGTGACAATGGGGAGATAAAACTACTGAAAAGTAAAGTACATAAAGAAATCTGTAATATTCTGGGACAAAAATATATTTTTGAAAATGTTTAAAAACAGCTTTAAGAAATTTATATTAGGTGAAACTGCATAAATGTCTAAAAAACAAGACTTTTCATAAGATCATAGCACATAAATCCAATCACAAAAATCTCACTCCCTCATTTAAAAACATGTATGCTGTTCCTCATAAATGCTGTTCATTATAAATGCTGTTCATTACAGTGGTATGATGAATTAACTGGATCGTAGCTTTGTGAAAGAGCCAATATGGCCTACTGGCTAAAATGTTTGGAGACACCAGTTTTAGATCATATGACAGAAGAATCAAAATGTATCTAATACATACAATTTTGGATCTACTTTTTTTTTATATATATGTTTTCAACCAACATAAAAGTTTAAATTGTTTTAAAAATTCTTATCTCTATAAAAATGAATGCATATTTTTGATAACAGTAAAATTATCCAAAATATGTGTAATACAATTGATTCTTGAATATTTAGTTTTTCTATAAAACAGATCAAAAAAAATTTCATATTTTTTAAACAATGAAATGAAAACTTCATCAGGATGGCAAAATGGACAATATTTACAATTTTGGATCTACTTTTTTCCCATGTTTTCAACCAACATAAAAGTTTTAATTTTTTTTAAAATTCTTATCTTTATAAAAGTTAATGCATATTTTTTATAACAGTAAAATTATCCAAACTATGTGTAATATAATTGATTCTTGAATATTTACTTTTTCTATAAAACAGATCACACAAAAAATTTTTATTTTTTAAAAAATTAAATGAAAACTTCGTCAGAATGGCAAAATGGACAATATTATGTTTTTGAGTACCCCCCCCCCAAAAAAAAACATGCCAGTTTTAGTTCTAATTATTTAATTAGGAATGACTGATGACATAATTCAATAACTGATACTTTTAACAGATATTAATCATATTATATGGTAATATTAATTGGTGGTAACTTAAATATTCATTACTGAATAATAAAGAGGGTGTTTACACATTTTCAAAATAATTTAAATAAAGAATTGAAGAAAAACAAATGTTTTGCAGTAAAAATTTGAGGCCACAAATTATTCATTGAAACGAGAAAAATGGTTTGATTTTTTTTTTTTTTTTTTTTTAAATTTTTCTTTCAAAACGTTGCTTGCAAACAAATTGTGGACCGAGGAATATGTTTTTGCGCTTTCCGAAGAGTAATATTCCTATTCCGTAATTCAGAAACACGGTGAAATGAATCACATTACAATTTCTAAGTGGAAAATAAGCAATATTATTCTTCAGAAAAGGAAAAACCATCAATGGACCTTCTACATGGAAAGAAGGTTCCAAATGAATACCAAAAAAAAGGTACATACTGTTTCTAATGCCTCTCAAGTTTATTCTTATTCTGTAATTATGAAGCTTAGAGCAATGTATGCTATTATATTTTCTAAGAGCAAAATAAGCAACATTATTCATTGGACATGAAAAAAACCGTCAATTATTACTTCTGCATTGAAAAAACTTCAAGCAAATATTCAAAAAAGGTACATACTCCTGTTTCTATAGTTAAATCATTAGTAACCAGAGAAAATCCGACGATGCAGAAATCAATTGTAAAATCTTTAAATACATCCGTACCAACAATAAATAAAACAACAAACCAAGACTTACAACTTTAAAAAATCTAAAAAGCATAATGTTCACCAGCTTTCGCCAAGGCATGTGGCTCAAGACACAACAGCTTGCAGAACCCTGTATGAAAACTATTTAGCAGGACATAAATGAAAATACATTGCGACCTTTGCTGAAGCATGGTTTTACCTAAATGATGGCAACAACTAAAAAAAATGTTTTATTTGATACTGAAAAGGAAGAGAAAAAGAAACCATAAACTTAGTTCCGTCAATGCATAATTAAGTTTCTGTAATGGCTTTATGATTGCCGCAGGATTCTTTTACAGTAGGAAAATAAAAATAAGAAGAGCAGAAAAAAATTTCAACATTAATTCACTATCAAGAGAAAGTTTTATGACCGATATTGACAATAGAAATTCCATTTCTTTATGCCAGTGACTTTCAAAGCGTAAGAATTTATCAAGACAAAGCAAGAAGAATTTATCAAGACAAAGTCATACTTTGAAAAGTACCACAGAATTTCTTGAAAAAATGAAGACCGATCATATATACATATAGTACAAAGTCCGTAATCCGGACGTCCATTATCCGGAATGATCTATAATCCAGACCTCAAAATCCAAAAACTTTTTTTGTATGCTTTATGCATGCTCGTTATTGCTCGTTTGCGCATGCACGTTGGGAGGATGTGTCTCCAGACACATTAAAAAATGCTTGGCATAATTTATGGCCAGCTACCATATTTCATGGTGACCATATTTCATGGTCATTCATAGCCGCGAATTTGAAGGTATTCGGACATCGCAAAGTAAAGGTGAAATTTTCCAGTTATTGGATTTTGTAAAGAAATGTGGAGAAGCGATAATAAATGAAGATGATATAACAGAAGTTTTTCATTGGGACGACAATGCCCCAATTATCAATCAATTAATGGACAGCGAAATCTGTAGTATGGTTCTAGATCCAGAAAATACCACTTCTGATAGTGAAGAAAGTGACAGAGAGGTTATTGAAAACAAAAAAATTTCGATTGATAAGTTAGTCGGTATTCGCAACACAACAATTACAGGACTTGAGCAGTGGAACTTTGTAACTGAACAAGAAATTATGTCTGTTTATAGAATTAAAAAGAAAGTATTGGCACAAAAAACAAACCAACTTAAACAACTTACATTGAAAGAAATGTTTAACACAGTAAACAAATAAATATTACGCTTTTTTTTGTAAATTTTGATACCCTTTAGATCATAATTGCTCTTTATTTCATAAATTACAGTTTCATATTTTTAATTGTGTAATTTCTGTATGCAATCTTACCAGATTTAAATTGATGATCTTATGATCCGGAAAAACCCCTAATCCGGATGAAGTCCTGATGAGTCCGGATTATGGACTTCATACTGTATATACCTTTTTAACGTATTCGAACAAAGTTCCCTGACCTATGGACTACTGTGTATCTAGTGTCTCAAAATGAGCTCTTTGTAAGTGCTACCCACCACAATTGATGAACCCTGGAAGAAGTGGAACAGGAATGGAGATCAATACTGCCAAAATTTTATGGAGAGTCTTTCTATCATGGAAATCAGAAGAGCCCTTCCATCATAGAAATCATGACCCAGACTTACAGTCCAGTAAAAAGGCTATCAGATCGAACATTTAAAAAAATACTCTTCACATTTTAAACATAAATTAAATGGCCCAAAAATTATTCTAAAAATGTGTAAACACCCTCTGTAATAAATAAACGCATTTTCATAAGATATTGAATAATTAAAGAAAAGAAGAGAATTCCAGTTTTTATGAAATCTTAAGTTTATTCCCTGTTGTTCTTTAAAGTGGTTAGCAGTGCAAATGCCATATTATAGGACCTGAATTCGATTCCTGGAGAAGATATGGATGTTTGTCAATTCCCCTTTACTGGGGTACAATATTGAATACCCATGGACAATACTTCTGAGGATGAAATAGCTAAATGAGTGATATGCTCAGCCATTCTCAACCAATGCTTAATAAGTATGTGTCCACCCAATGGGGGAAAAAATAAATCTCATGCATTAATTTGAAAATTAAGTATTAATTTAAAATAAAAAAATTATTTTCATCAAATTTTACATTAACTAACAAAAATTTGGTATAGTTATGTAATGCATACATATATATTACATAGAACTGTAACTTAAAACATTTAAATCTGTCAATTATATTTTATACCTAACTACTGATAGCAGAAAATATAAATACATACCACTCCTTTTAATTTTTTATCAACTTCATCTGATGTCAATTTTTTGGTGAGAGAGGTTTTCCTAAGCAGCACATCACAATAATTAGCTAAAAGCTCGGCACAGCGAAATTCTGGTTGAGTTCTGTTGCCAATCCTGTAGAGAAGAACATTTAATATTCGGAAATTATTAAATAGCATTTTCTAACAAAGTGAGCAGAGCTACTTCAAAATGTACATTTTTATGTGACATTAAAATTAACAATTTATGAATTTTATGTGAAAAACACATATGATCTTACACTTTTTGCTTTGTAGACCACTCTAAGCAGAAAACAGATGTATCGTTAACAACTTCCTTAAAAGCCTGTGAATGAAATATTCTTAAACAAATAAAACAAAATACTAATTATTATTATTATTATTATTATTATTTACTATACACCTATTAACTCTTTCGCATCGATAGAGACCCAAATCTGTTTCTCTCAAACATCTGAAATGCCTGTATATACAAATTTTTGTTGGAATGGATTTTCTTTTCCCATTCAAAGTAGAATGCTACAGCATTAGCAATAGCTTACTTTTTTAAGTGAAGCGATTACTCTCTTGTGTGGTTTCACCCAGCGTGCAGTTTTCCCTTGGGACACGACTGCAGTTGAAAGCATCAATAGTGAAACATTGACAATACATAAAGAAGAGCAAAGGCACAATTCAAATAACAGAGCTACTTAATAGCTTCAAAAGAATGGTTGGTATGTCATTTAACAACTCCCGAAACCAATGCGGCATGCACTAACATGATGAAGAAAAGCACCAGGTAGAAATGTATTCAGACATTTGAGCAACCTGCTTATATCTGAATGGTCAGACGTTTCGGGTGACTTCGATGTGAATGAGTTAAAGCTGATGGAATATTTGCTGAAATTACAGGAATACCACAAGAACATTTTTTTTTTTTTTTCTACTTTTACTTTTAAGAAATACATAAATATATTTTTCCCATTGAAATATTTCTGTTAAATTTGATTTTAACTAGAACATGCTATATGGTAAATATCTCAGTTATAACATAAATATGAGCAATACCTTATCTCTTGATGTTAAAAATCTAGGATCGTCATTAAATGCTTCCTTGACTAGCTTGCTAAACCTTGCAAATAATTTTAATAATTGTTCTACATATTTTTCAAAGTCCTGTAAAAATAAACACACCAGAAATATAATAGTAAATAAATAAACAGAAATTTAAAACAGATGCTATATAATAACAAATGAACTTTATTTTATGGTTCAGTTTCAAACACCAAAATACTTTTAAAAATTTATATCCTCCACAAATAAGATCTATAATTCTGATTTTTTTTTTCCACGCATAAACACAATGCTAGTTGCTTGAGAAAATAAATAACCTTTTAAATTTTTTAAAGTGACTTGGCATAATTCATAGTCTCAAATCATAAGAAACTATTGTATCGTGTGTAAATTTCTCTCGATTTTCAAACTGAAGTGTATTTTCTTGTAATTATTTTGTTACCACTGATAAAAAATGACCTTGATTCAAGCAGATGTTTAAACACAGTCTCTTCCACTCACGCTGTATAATTCTAGAGTCTGTTTTGGCATAAATTTTGTTCAGTACAGTGCTAAGAATTGAGAACTTAAAAATTCATTTTTGTCATATTATGTTCTTTTAGTTTAAAAAAAAAAAAAAAAAAAAGTTATTTTAATGGCTAGTCAAATTTGTGATGTATGTAGAAAAAATGCTGTTTTTAAACCCACAGTTTGAAGCTGCTTTGAAACACCTAAAAACCGAAATTTCAGCTTCGGGCATGGTGCATGCTCTGGACAACCATGCACAGTAAACAAGGACCTATAAAAGAAGCTATTGCTTAAGTTTACATGATACAATTCAGGAACTAATAGACAGACTAAATATTCCAAAAAGTATAGATCATTTGAAGAAGATCAGGCATGTAAATCCACTGCAACGTAGGAGTACCCCATACTTTATCACAGAAGAATACGCTTGCTCAAGTTAGCAGGTAATTCTTTGCTAAAAAGAAATAAAGAAGCTCCTTTTTTGAAATGACTCATTAATGTACATAAGTGTACAAGAAGTGTATAATATACTATAACTATAAGAAGAAAAAAGATCACAGGGTAAACCAAACAAACTTCCTTTAGCAACACTCACAGAGGGCACATCCCAAAAAAGTAATGCTTTGCATAAAAGAGTCTGCAAATGAATTGCATACTATGAACTATAGCCACTAAATCAGATAATAAATTTTGAAAATTTATTCCAAATGGCAGTTTATAGCAGCAATAGAAGCAAAGCATGAAGAACTGACCAACTGTCCAGGTGGGCCCCAGATTTCAGTGAATGTCAGACAAAGGCATGGAGTACAGCTGGAGGGCTTTATGACATTATCCTATATTTACTAGATTTTAATCCCTTCAGATCACTTCAAAATTCTATGGACAGCCATCTACGTTGACTGTAAAACAGAAGTCATTAACTTCTTTATGAATAAACCTAATGACGTTAAAAAAAATATTTTGCAGCTGCCAGATAAGTAACTAAAAGTCATAGAACAAATTTGTGCTTATGCGATGAATTTTCTTGTGTTTTGTAATCATCAAAATGTTGCAAAATTTTCCAGAAAACCTATACTTTTTACATTGGAGCTGTCTTTTGGAATCTTGTAAATTTTTTAACCATCAACAAGATAAATCATGTAATTCCTAAATTAAGCTTACTAAAATAACTGCCAAGAACGTACCAAATTTTACCACTCCAAAAGAAATTAAGGATATCATTAGAAAACTTTATAAGGAAAAAAACTGATGTGAACACCACAATGATTTCCTTGTATGGCTTATTAAATTATACACATTTTTTGCTGCATTTCACTTAAACTCATTTCCTCAAATTTCATTAGAAATATATTTTACATTCAATTAATTCAGTTCTGATTTCATGGCATAGCAAAAATATATTAAAACTCAAGAAATCTTCATTAAAATTGTAAAATGCAAGAAAACCTAAAGTACCAAATACAGTTTAAAAAAACAATTTTTGCAATAAAAATTAGAGTTTCTATGCCAAAACAAGCAGTTTGACCATTGGACAGAAATTTTCGGCATACAAAAATTGAAAGTTAAATACTGGCCTTCCTCCACAAAAAGAAACTTAAGTTGGTGCACCAACTGATTTAATTCACTATTCTACTAAGAGCTTCAGATGTAAACGAATTGCAGCCTCATTAGGCTTAACATCACTTAAATTTTAAATTGTTGATAATTCTACAACTATTGCATGCACACTGACTAAAGGGCATAAGCCAGAATATAACAACATTATTCAGTCACTTTTAAAGCAAAAAATGCAAAATTTCTCAACATATAAGAATAAAAAGCAGAGATCACTGAGCCAGGTAAGAGGGTCATATATATATATATATATATATATATATATATATTTAAAATAAAGTTAAAAGTAAATTGGAGTCAAAGCAAGGTAATCCTGGACAATATTAATAACTGCATCCTTTTAAAGGGGTTAAACATAAAATCAAAACATTTCAAAATAAAAAATTATCATAGTAGTATAAAACTTGAATTCTAAAAATGTAAAAAGGGAAAATATACACTCTTTTGAAGAAAAAAAAAAAAAAAAAATCGAAGCACCAAAAAAGACTTTTGCAATCATGATGAAATTTGGTATACAAAAACATCTTGATCGAACATGCAAATGATCAAAGTTTCAAGGCAAACAGGAATTGCGATCATAGCCCGCGTTTCTAGTGAGCAATTTGCAAAGTATAAAACCAGTAACAGAGGAGGAAAATTTATCTTTCTTTGTTGCTGCCCTTGTAATTCCTTCAAGAAGCAACTAAAAATGCCATTACGATGATTCGAAGATCTTACAGACAACTAAACAACTTAAAATGTGGTCCCATTGTAGGGTTGTATGAAGCTGGGTGGTCACAGCGAGCAACAGGCAGCCACCTGCAGCGTACACACACTGCTGTGCAAAGATGGTGGCAGCAATGCTTGCTACAAGGAAATTGCCGACGAAATGAAGGCTCTGGAAGGACAAGAATCACAAATGCAAGGCAAGATACCAGGTTCAAACTGCCCCAATGGTATCACTGTCGACCATTCAATGCACTACAGCCATGTCTATAACTTCCATGGTACCGCCCTCCATCTCATGGCCCTTGTCTGAGGCAGGGTTACGCTCACAGAGGCCTTTAAGACGTTTGCCTTTGACCCCACAACATCGGCAGAGTTGTCTGGAGAGTGGGAGTTTCTTATGAAAGCAGGTCATCTTTAGTCATCCTCCGTACATCTTTAACAGCTCAATGATATGTTGATACCATCCTGAGGCCGGTTGCATTACCCTTCATGGCCCGTTGTCCTGGGGCCATTTTCCAACAAGATAATGCCAGGCTACATACCACTCGCATATCTCTGGACTGTCTCTGCGTAGCTGATACTCTTCCTTGGCCAGCAAGGTCACCAGGCCTTTTACCAATCGAGCATGTCTGGGACATGATAGGCCGCCAGATTCGGGCACCACAAAATATTGCATATCTGGAGCGACAACTGGTGAATGCCTGGCAGAATGTGTCGCAGAATGACATTAGGAGCCTCTACCACTCATTGCCTCAACAAATTCAAGCATGCATTGCCGCCAGGGCGGTTCAAACAGTTGACTAGCTACTAATTTGAACACTCAATGCGTGATTGTGAGCCGTGAACAAGTATTATGACCTTGATTTTTTAATCCTTTTATTATCTGTGTATGAGCCATACACATATTCAATTTTATCAAAAACAACCACTTCCTTTATGGTGCTTCAATTTTTTTTTTTTTTTTTTTTTTGCAAAACAGTGTATACAAGAGCATAAAAATTAATCTCCCATTATTCAAACTTTAATTCAGAACTCATCAGGGGAAAATGAATAAAAGCTTCATAAAAGTTAATTAATATGCTTCGAAAATGCGTTTTGTTCTTCTGGTAAATTTGAGATCAAAAACCGACAAAAGAAGGAAATTTATAACACATACAAACTCATATTAAACCAAAAAAAGTGAATCTGAACATTACATAATGTAAAATGATTATTCAAAAAAAAAGGGGGGCTAAAATCATTATATGTATATCTGAAATTCAAATTGAAATATAAAGACAGATCACAATGTAAGTGTATTTTAAAACAAATAGTTATTTAAACAATATTCTAAAAATGAGTGTTCCCTGATTATGTTTAACTAAACTTTTAATTCCAAGAAAACGAATAACTCTTCATAAAGATTGCTTAAATAATAAAATCAAAGCACAGCCCATTTCGGCAAAAACTGAAAGTCTAATAAAAATAAAATTGAAAGAACCTATGAAATATAAAATTTAAAAAATGCAAACTTATTGAAATCATATCACATTCTTCAAACGAAAATTTACTTAATCCTTCAGATGACCAAACTGAGTTTCTTGTAGAATTCAGAGTGGCTCTGAAGAACCCAAAGATGGTAGTTCTTGGAAAAAGTATGCAATGAGGTTCAGTCTCTAACAGCAGAGCTAAGTATTTAAACGTGTGTTCAAATAAACCTCTCCTGTTAAACTCTGTTTGTGGGGAAGTCAAATGTGGGTGCGGTCGTGAAATTTACTACCACAGGGAAGGGTGACCACCAAAGTTCAAAGTGGCACCGTTAAGAAACTCTAAAAATGCTGTCTTCTGTAAAATCTTAAAATTGTGAAAGTAGTACTGGCTCAAAGTTGAGGAAAAGAAAAAATATATTTAAAAAGATAAAAGTCTTCATATAATTGGGGTACAAAATGTTTCTGAAACTAAAAAGCCCCATTTTAAGCAAGAAAATTTGCCAGTAAAATATTAATAATTGAAAAGGAAAAGAAACAAAATCTTTGTACATATTTACATTAAATTTCTTACCGTAGCCACCCAACTATTACCTCTGATTAGGATTTAAGTAATAAATATCAATTCAGAAGTCAAACAACAAAAATCAGCGTTATATTTTCAAAATTTTCACAGGACTAGTTTCGATGGTTCTGCCGAACCACCATCCTCAGCTGCAAAACCGCAAATGAACAAGATAGGAAATAATGATTAGATATGATAAGAAAGCCTGGACAAGAATAAGCAAGTGGCGCCATCTGTTGATGAAACCAGAACTAAAACATAATTTCTTTAAAGGCCAAAGGCAAAGATGGATTGGAATTAGGATCATTAACTAGAACAGAAAGGTTTTTTTTTAATGTGAAATGCTTCTAGAAAATCCATTTCTCGAATGGAAGATGTTTTTTGAATAATTTTGGCAGCAGAAAAATTGAAAGTGTGATTTTCGGACCAACAATGTTGAGCAACAGAAGACTTCTGTGTTTCCTTTTTTCTAACATATGACTCATGTTCCTTGACGCGAAATTTTAAGGCTCTCTTAGTTTGGCCAATGTAATACCACACTGGCAAGGAATCCTATAAATACCCCAGGAATTCATATACAGAATGGGGTCTTGGAGTATGGAACTCGGAATTTTATTGATGGGAGAATAAACAACCCAAAAGTTAAATTTCTGCAAAATATGTGCAACTTTATAGCTAATTGATGGAAAGAAGTGAATGACAACAGAATTTTTGTAATCTCCTAAAACAAGAGTGTGCCTTTTAGTGTGTTGAGATGAGAATTTTTTAACTGCTTGATTAATAATGTTAGGTGAAAAGCCCCTGTCAATAGCTATTGCTTTTAAATAATTTAGTTCTTTATCAAGGGATAGTTTGGAGGAGCAAGCTTGAAGAGCACGGAAAACATAGGAATAAAATGAAGCTAACTTTTGTTTAGTCGGATGACATGATTTAAAGTGTGGTAGAAGGGAAACCGAAGAAGGTTTACGGTAAACCGTAGTACTGAAATTGGATGTGTTATGTGTGACCAGAATGTCGAGAAACAGAAGAGAATTGCAAGTCTCAAATTCAAAAGTGAATTGAATAGCAAGATCAATAGAATTCATTGTTGAAAGAACTTTATTTAAATCATCTTTATTACCTTCAAACAGGGTAAAAGTATCGTCTACGTAATGGAACCATGCCGGGAAGTTTAATGTTTCAAACAATTTTGATTCCTAATAATGCATGTAGATATCAGCCAGGATGGGAGTGAGGGGGCTTTCCATGGCTAATCCCTCAGTTTGCTCGTAATATTTATTTTGGAAAACAAAATGTGTTTGTTTCAAACAGAGTTGAGTGAGAGAAATTAGCTCATCAATTTCGATGCAAGACAAATGAAATTCACGAAATCTGGTTTCTAGACATCTTAATGCACCTTCCACTGGAACATTGGTGAATAATGATTTTACATCAAAAGAAACCATGAGTAAATTTCTAGGAGAAATGTTTTAACCTTTTTTACAAACTCTATTGAATTTTTTATTGTGTAAATGTTATTGTCTAATAGAGTTGAAAATCTAGAAACTAAATATTTAGCTAATGGATATGAGGCAGTACCTGAGTTTGATACAATAGGGCAGAAAGGAATACCACTTTTATGAATTTTGGGAAGAGCATATAATCTGGCAAAATTCGCAACAGATGAGATAAGCGAATGTTTTAAGTTGCTTGAAATGATTCGTTAAAATTTGATTGCAGTTTTCATTTTTTGACAGGTCCGAAGGTGAAGGATCTTTAGGGATCGGATTATATGGTCCTTCGTTTAAGAGTTTAGTGACACCATCAATGTAAGTGTTCTTATCCATGACAGCTATCTGGCCACCTTTGCATGCCTCTGAAATGATAATATACGGGTTAGAATGAATTTCGCGCATTGTAGCTCTTTCTCTCACAGTTAGATTTGGTTTCAAAGGTTTATTATTGAATTTCACATTATGAGCGATAAGATGCCTAATCATTTCTTTCTGTGAATCTGAAACTTTACTGAACTTGAAAGTTTTTTCGATAGGAGCCAAAATCTTTGGAATCGAGAGTTTACAGGTTTGTGAGAAGTTAAAATTATATTTTAGACTTCTCTCTTGTTCTTCTGAAAGACTAACATTAGAAATATTAACTATTGGCTTGATGTTTACAATGGGAAGATTTTTTTGAACTACTGGAAGACTGTAAAAAAAGTTTTCCGAATATAACTGCAAGGGTGTTTTTATGACGGTTAACTGCATTCTCCGTTCTAGACCAAGACTTTTGTTCAAGGGCAGTGAATTTTGGATATGAATTAGGGAGTTCCAGATGAAGCTTATAGAGTTCATGTTCAATTTTGGACAATTGTTGACGTGTATCCCTTATGATGGACCGAAGTAAGGCAAGCTTGAAATTTAACAGAATTCTTGAAATGCGACTGGAAGGTTTTTGATTAGATTTGATTTGAATAAAATTGGAGATCAATTTTTTACATTTACATTTAAGTAAAAAGTCAAGATGATTCAGGAATTTTTGCTGCTTCAGGTGTAATTTAGTGAAACGATTAATGGATGAAGGCATGATAAACAATGCAGAAAATCAAACTAAATAATAATAAAGCACATACAAAACAGCAGAAAAAACTTTCACTGAAACGAATAGAAAACAAAACGCTTGTAACCAAAATGCATGAAATCAGACAAGCAAAGCACAATATCCAAATATGCGAAACATAAACAGAACTAGAAAATTGCAAAAAAGTACTTACCGAAACCCATTCAATCACAAAATGGCGGCCACACCATGTGCAAAAAAAAAGGAAGCAAAAAATAAGCCGTTTTGGGCTCGGAAACACATACAAACGCAACACGACAAAAACCACGTGGAAAAAAGAAAGCACAAAATAAGCCTGTTTGGGACTTCTATAATTAAGACACAATAACACGCCGAACAAATACTAATTCAGAAGTCAAACAACAAAAATCAGCATTATATTTTCAAAATTTTCACAGGACTAGCTGCAAAACCGCAAATGAACAAGATATGAAATAATGATTAGATAAGAAAGCCTGGACAAGAATTTTTCTGTTCTAGTTAACGATTCTAATTCCAATCCATCTTTGCCTTCAGCGTTTAAAGAAATTATGTTTTAGTTCTGGTTTCATCAACAGATGGCACCACTTGCTTATTCTTGTTTAGGCTTTCTTATCTTATCTAATCATTATTTCCTATCTTGTTCATTTGAGGTTTTGCAGCTGAGGATGGTGGTTCGGTAAAACTATCGAAACTAGTCCTGTGAAAATTTTCAAAATATAACACTGATATTTGTTGTTTGGCTTCTGAATTAGTATTTGTTCAGCGTGTTATTGTGTCTTAATTAATAAATATCATATCACTATAAATGAAAAATTTTTTTAAAAGTAGTTAATAGCAGCTTTCTTCAGGGTTATAGAAATTTTGAATAGAGGTGTTTTATTCTCAAAGAGAATTTTGACTAAATAATTTATTTCTTCTTGTAAGTATTCGACTTTGTTACAAATACTTTTTATTCTAAGGAGCTGAGTATGTATGGTATTTAGAATTACTCTTCTGGAGATACTGGAGTGTCAATAGATTAGTTTAACAGTAGGAAAATCAAAATTTCTTCTTGTCATAAATTTTGATATCTTTAAAGTTGATAATTTGCTAATCAAGTTAATTAATATCTCCTTGTTGAAAGTTAGTTTTATTGAGTTTCAAACATGAAGGATAAATGTGATCGAATTCTATTTTATTGAAGTTATTGATTGCAATAATATCATCCATGTATTTGTATATGCTTTAGTAATATGAACTTTGTACTTGAGATAACTGTTGTTGAAAATGAAATTCCTTGGTGAAAAGGTACACATTATAGATCACTGAACTAGATCTTATTCCCATTAGGATACTGTTGATTTGCTTAAAAAAAGCATTATTAAAAGCAATGTAATTATTAAAAAGAATACTTTCTAAATACAGCTGCCATTCTTCCTTGGAAATAACCGTAATAATTTGTGGAAATAAATCTGGTAGAGTTAAAAGACTGTCAAATACTTCTTGCAACGGAACAGCCATGTATAAATTCTCAAAATCATTAACGGAAAATAATTTTAATTTTAATAGTGAGAAGCATTTCTAGTATCTGTGTGTTATTACTTATTATCCAAGTGAAATTGTGATCTTGCATCTGTGTGTCTTAATTAAAGTAGAGAACTGTTAAGTATTTTAGCAAAACGGTTTTCTATTTCTTTCATGTAATTTCTGGTCTTGTTAGCTATAAATTGAAATCTGGCATTTTGTGAAATTTGAGCAATGCATAAAGGTTGGAGAATCTATTGTAAAATATACTGGTGGTTATTTTAAGTCTTCAATGAATTGCAGTGAAACGTCTTTGCAGAATATTCGCCATAGTTACTGCGGCATGGAGTTCTTCTATAATCAGATTATGGTAGAAAACCTTTTAAATAATACTAAAGTTGTTACTGGCTTTGCCAATTTTCGTAATGGTAAAAAAATTCTTCAATATTTTAACTTTCTTGTCTAAATCTCATTTATTATGTGTTCTTTGGTATGCTTTTTGAAGTCATGGAGCATTGCTTCTTTCTATTCTAGATAAGTTGTAGTAGGTAAGTTAGTTTTGTAGCTGGAGAAGACTATGGAACTTTCTAGATTTTTTCCAAATTATTGGATGCTGAATTTTTTGCTTACTTTAAAAGTGGGTTGAAATTTGGTGCCAAGATTCATTAAATGCTTTAAAGTTCTGTCTTTAATAATTTCATAATTGTCTTTAATAATTTTTATATATAATTGGTGCAGCTGATTGCAACAAAAAAAGGAGTTGCACAATTAGATGTTATAGCACTCCCATGTACAAAATTTCTCTGTTCTACAGCTAATTGTTTTTGAGGTAAGCGAGACACATACATATGTATGTACAGATGTCATGGAAAAAAAATTCCTTCTGAATCCATTTTGGAAAGAAATTCCTTTATTCAGGCCATATATGCACAGATATCATTGAGGAGGAGGGAAAAAAAACCATTCAAATGGATTCGAGAGAGGTAAAATGGATATTTTCATTGAAATATATCCGGAAATGTTTCTATTACAAAGCTTCCTTTACTTTGTACAAAGAAGTAAAAAATGTTAAGAAATGATCCAATTACCAAAAAATTTATAAAATATGCATCTAAAACTATCACATGACTGTGCAGTACAATAAATACCTAAAACATATATTTTTTAAATGTTCGGGAACTTGCAAACATTTGCATACTACAGAAAGAAGGGAAAGAAATCATGCCAACTTAATAGCTGGAAATCATTTAAACTTCTACCAAAAACACATTTAGAAAGAATTAAATAATGTCTTTCCTTATAAAATAATATATTTGGTTTCAAAAGACATCTTTTTTACCAGAAGACACTTTCTATAAAAATGACATATCAATCTGGTATTATTATTCTTTTTAAAAACAATTTTAACTTCTCGCCTATTTCTAATTAACTTAAAAAATTCTTATTACAAAGAAAATGTTTTAAAAACACTTAAGCATTAATTAAAATACTTCTAGCATGTTTAATTAGATATATATTACCAAAAAAAATCTATCAAATATAATACAGTCAAAGTAAAGAATTAATGGTACTTCCTTATTATAGTGGCCCCCAAGACTAAGAATCGCCAATCAACAAGATATCTCACCAGCTAGTGAGACACAAAGATATAAATAAATCACACAATATACAATAACAATAATACTCAAATCTTGTTGCCTAAGAATAGTTTTAACAATCATTATGGCAAGGCCATTTTTCTGAAACTGCTTTTAATTGATTCCTCAAAAACATAATTTTTGCCTCCACAGAAATTCTGAAAGATATGATTTGAGGTGATGTTGAGCCATGGCCTGTTGTTTACCACCACGCCACTTGGCTAAACACCCCATTCTATCCACATCTAGAATGTGGAATCGGTAGGGAAAATGACGAATTCTGATTCCTGAAATTTTAAACACTCCGATTCCCTCATATATATATATATATATATATATATATATATATATATATGTGCATGTGTAATGTTTTCAGTTATTCCCACACATCGTGGGTGAATGGTGAGGCTATTCCATTTCGCGTTTTGGCAGATGGTTGACGAAGCTGGGATGATTGCAACACGGAGAAAAATGACGACTCAGGACTTTTCACTTTTAACAGCACATCTTTATTTTATTTTAAAGCAGATGATTTTTTCCAGATGAAGTTACTCAAATACTTATTCAGTAATTGAATTATTAGATACGACTGACTTATAACGTTCTAACAAAGAAAGAAGAGCATAGCGGAGGCATTAGCCGAATGAAGGCGAGAAGGCATCTGTGTAGGAGAACTTATGACGCAGCATTTATATGAAAGGTTATGTAACAGAGTAGCTTCTAGAAAAATGTAGAAAGACTTATGACGCAGCATTTATATGAGGAGGTTATGCAATAGGCGCGAATGTTCTAGAAGGTACTGGTGTAGGGGAAGATCCTGAATTGCAGAAAATTAATTAAAGGTTGCTGGTTCGCAAAGAGCAAAGCCATCATATTTCTTTTTATATTTTACATCTCCCCCCCCCCCCCGTCAAAAGGAGAGGCCTTGGTGAGAAAAGCATTAGTACAGGAGTAAAGCAAAAGTATGAGAAAAGACATGAAAACATCCAGGACATAGCGTACAAGCTTTAACTATGGCCTATCATAGTTTATGACTTTCTCATATAAAATTTGGACTTTATAGCATATGAAATTTTGAAAATTAAAACTATGAGTTATAAATACATATACAATATATGACTAATTTTAAAACTATAACATAATAAATATGGAATACTGATAAATAAATAAGTTATTAATTACAAAAGTTCTCAATTTTGTTAAAATGTCCATTTTGTTTTTTGAAAGTCCTTTTCATAAAAAGAGTTCGAATAGAATGAAAATATCTGGTAAAACCTCTCAATGCCAGATAGTCCACAAATATGATGCATTTTTTTCGCTGAGTATGTTTTCATAATAGTAAGCTTTGATTAGAAAATATTTTACATTTTTTAAATTTTTATATTTTAAAATGCCTTTGTTGAAAAAAAAATTAAATAATATGAAAATTGGCATCTTAATTTGTAATATAATAGAAATATTTTCATCAACAAAAATTTGAAAGAATTTTATTTGAACATTTAGTTTGTGAAAAAATTTGAACTTTTACCATGTGGAACTTTCAAGAACTTTACAAAATTTCATTGGACATTCTTATCTCAGAACACTAAAAAATGTGAATTTGTTTTAAAAGAGTACAGCGTCTAAAATTATTATTGAATTCAAAATTTTATGACATTCAGTGAAATGTCAAAATTGATTCAAAATATCGGTCAAAGTTTTATGGCAATAATTTTTTGTTTAAAAAAAGTAAATATGTTTTATATTTTCACAATTATAACTACATTTTGCTGCTCTAATGCTTTTTCTTCCACTCTGCTCACACAACTTTTCTTTTGAAGGGGGGGATATGTAAGACATAACAAAATATGATAGCTGTTTCAAAAAAATAATTGACAACCTCAAAATTAACATTCTAAATTTGGTAATCTGCCCCTAAATTCATCTCTTCTCACAGGTTCCAGACTTTTCTATCTTATGTAACGTTTTAATGCAGATGCCTCTTGTCCAATCAAATTAATTCTAAACCAAAACTGTGAACTGAAACTTTCCCACTCCCAGCCTTCTTCCTATGAAAGTACTATAACTTTTCCCTTTTCCGCGTTAGCTCTCCTGCTGGTAAGACGCTTTTCATCCATGCTGCTGCCGCTTACTTGCTTAAGATGATGTCGTACTTCAAAATGGGAGTTATTCTATTCAAATATTATTAAGAAATATCTTGTCTGAAAAAGGATTATTTGATATGCATGGAAAAAATAAAGATTGTGATTTTTCAAGATATGTTGTGCTAAATTGCATCATCATGCTTTCCACTCTGCCACCTGGCAGGACATGGGAGTATCATGATCTGGCAGGACATGGGAGTATGTCATATCCATGAAGGCATTGTTGGGAGAATCACACAGTATATAGATGAATGTTGTCTTGCTGATATTGCCTTGAAGGACAACTAGAGGTGATTGTGTGTCCCAGCAAATCACTCCCCATATTGTAACACCTTGTGTAATAGCCATATGCTGCTTGACAACAAATCATGGATCAGACCACTGGTCTGGCCGCCTCCACACGTATGTGCATTGATCATCAACACCGAGACTGAATCGAGATTTATCGCTGAAGATCACATGCCTCCAGTCAGTCACACTCCAGCTTGCCCGAGTTCAGCCAAAAATCCAACTGACACTGTCTATAATGTGGGGTCAGCGATAGGCATCTTAATGGACATCGGCAGCATATACCAGCATTGGCCAGTCATCTCTGAATGGTTTTTCTTGATACCACTGGATGCCTGAAAGGTGGTAAATGGCATCGAATCGTTAGTAGTGACGTTGTTGGTGCGGAAGTGGCCACTCTTATGAGTGCACGATCCTCACATTCATTCGTGTACCTGGAATGCCCTGACTCTATCTATCCCTTCTGTTATTCATAGTCCTCAACACTGAGCAACTACCATATCGCTCTGCCCGAGATGGTGGCCAATATGCATGTTTGACCAACCTGCTTCTCTGAGGCCTACTATACGCCCCTTCTCAAAGTAAGACAACTATTTGTACTGCTGTCGGTTACATCTCAGAGGCATCTATAGTCACAATACCATCAATCCAAGTTTAGAGATTCGTTCAAATAGCCCTATGGCACAAGTAGTCATGCTTCAAAACTCTTCCAACTGTACACCTCATATGCCCACAGCACACTTACCCATGTCTCATTGCCGTTGAAATTTAAATCATTCGTATATCTCTTGACCACATTCCTGCCAAGTTTTATGGCTATGGCTCAATTTCTTCTGAGTGCATATATATATATATATATATATTTTTTTTTTTTTTTTTTTTTTTTTTTTTTTTTTTTGTGATTGACTGTATATCTCAACATTTTTGTTCTATAAAGTTAAAGATTAAACAATTCTACTTTGACAAATAAATAAAAGTTGACACAAAGTAATAAAAAATTAAGTAATTTATTTATTTACTGCTAAAAGTATATTTACAACAAACTTAAATTATTAGCCAGACCCATCTACTAGAAATTAAAATACTTATTCTATGCAGTGAGTTTATCGAAGTAGACTTACTTTCTATTTCATTATTCTTGACCATTGGTAGACATTCTGCTAAAATATTTTCATTAAATGCTGTCACAAGCACACTTACACATGATTCAGTCAACTATTAATAAAGAAAATATTATTAACTAAGAGCTCAGATAAAACTTAATTATATGCAGCTTATGCACAGCTAAAAATAATTGAAGAAACTATTTAGTTTGCATATCACAGTTATTGAAACAAAACAATCAAGATATTTTTTTATTTTTTCTATTTAAAAAATTCTCTATAGAAAGATACATATGCTAACTTGAAATTTCGGGTGAAAAGATATTTATTTATAAAAATCCAAGTACATTCCTAAATAAAAACTAATTGAACAGATCTCAGTTAACATTGATGACTGTTGATCATCATTAATTAAATATTAAATATGTCACTTATCTCTTTTAACTGTGATCTTGCTTTTAAAGAATTGTCAATAAAATATTTTTAAAGTATATACAGTACAAATTCTGAGATATGGACTTAAGCAATTCTGGATTTTGGAAAGTTTCTGGATTTCAGATCATCAGTTTATACAGTCAAAAGTCTTTAATCCGGACTCGTTGGGACTTCGGCGATTCCAGATTATACAGTTTTTCCGGATTATAGATCATCAGTTTAAATCTGGTAAGATGACGTGCAGAAATTCTAAAATTAAAAATTTGAAACCGTAATTTAAGAAATAAAGAACAATTATGATCTAAATGGTATCAAAATTTACCAAAAAAAAAAAAAAAGGTTAATATTTATTTGTTTACTTTATTAAACATTTCTTTCAATGCACGCATGCGTAAAGCATACATTACGCATAGTCGAAATTAGAAAATTGCAACCAGAAAACTATTTGATGTGTGTTCGTGATATTTATAATGAAGAGGAATTTTTTTAAATCATATCAAAGACAGAGTACATCGAGATGAAATACTACATTTAGTAATGAACTATAAGCCGAATAAAATAAAAACATCTGCCCCGAAGATAAGAATAGTGCTGACAGATCAACTTCCAGTTCATTGCGCACCGCGACGTTCTCCTCCCCCGCAGAGCAGTGTGAAATTGATAAGCAGATTTTGGAATGGTTAGAGAAACAAAGGATATGCATTTATCCATTTTTTGCAGCAATTCCACTTTTTGTTTGATGGACATCGAAACATGCTTTCACTTTGTAGATCCTTTGGCAGTATCCAGCATCGGAAGTTCTATTTGACATAATCGAAAGTTCAAGCTTACTTTTATAAAATTGCTCTAATAGTCTACAAAAAATAATAAGCTGAATCCAATTCGAAGATTAAGGAATAATGCAATCTGCAACATTAACTGAAATAGATAATTTTAGCTTAGCTTATACCATCCGTTATACATTAAACATGCATGCGTAAACATACTATGCGCATGCGTACACACATATGCACATGTATAAAGGTATTACGCGAATGCGTTAACGCATATGCGCATGTGTGAACGCATTATGCGTTGACGCATGCGCAGAAAGTTTTTAACTTTGAGGTCCGGATTATAGATCATTGCGGTTTATGGGCATCCCGATTAACGACTTTTGACTGTATCTAGTACGATGACATGTAGGCATAGTAATATTGCTGCTTTGCTCATTGTTTAGCTCAAACAGTAAAATGGCAACCCCCCAACCAACCAAGGGACAAAAGTCTGTTTGTGTCCAACATCAATACAACATCAATTATTGTCACTGGCCACGCGATGTGACTCCCTAGCTAGCAAATGTTAGATAGTAATGTGCAGAAATCTCAATTAATCACATTTATGGCACATGTGCTTTCTTTTCTTCAGCATTATAGTTTCCGTTCCTACACTTCATAAGGACTTTTTTTTAATTAATTTATTTTATTTACTTATATTTGTTAATTTATTTTGTGTTGATAGTCAGGAGATGCAATTATTAGATCATTCCCAATATCGAATTTTCGGATTTTGTACTGTACTTCAGTTTTAGTCTTTGTTTATGGAAATAACTAACTTAAAATATATATTTTATTAGAATTCATTAGAAAAAATTTGGCACTTTCTGATTATCCACATCTTTACAAAAATTTGCAAAATTATTTGTGGCTTTGAGAATGGACAAAAAATTTTTGTTTGGCATCTTTACAGATTTTAGGTACTGTATTGCTCACAAATAATAATAAAAAGGACACTTTCTAAGAAGCAAGGAATTTTACAAGGAAAAAAAAAAAAAAAAAAAAAAAACAATCTATACAGCCAAAATTTACATCTTTAACAGCCAGTACAAGTGAAACAGTTAAATATATAGCATATAAATCCATATGCAACTACCATTTGTATGCAAATGCATTAGTTGGCTGTTGGCTGCATGTATACTTGAAAATATGGCTAAAACATGGCAATTTTATGACATGCTGATATTGGAGAGGTCCAGATAATCAGAAAATACCAAAAATTTATCCGCCTGTGATTCTGTCATAGATTTATAGTAGTTTATAAGTTTTCCTCGCCTATTTTCTAAAACTGCAGAATATGATCTTTTTCGGAATCGAAGAAACAAATTTTTAAATAAGGTAGAAATATTTGGTAAAAATTTGGTAAGAGTCCTTACCAGCCCAGCATTGTATTCACGAACATATTTACGGTCCAATTTCGATGTGCTTCTTCGGAGAACAATTTTGTCGGATTTGGTTCGGTGAAGGAAGACCGTGGTCAAGAGCATGTCCCTTGCATAACTGAACACATATTCCTCTTGCGATGTTAAATTCATCATTGTTGTCGTGGTTCGATTCTCAGCAAAGGCCTTGCATATTTTTCATCGTGCATAAACAACCTCTTTTAACCAAGACGGGGCAGCCAGCTTGGCTAAACCCCCACCCGTCTCCCTGTGGAGGCTTGATCCCAACGTTCTTGAAGGAGACCACATGAGGAACGACGAGCAGCCAGTTATTTTCAGGGGACAACATTTGCATAATGCAGTTTCAAACCCTCCAAATGAATTCTGAAGAGAATTTTTCGTGCACCCCCAATTCGACTTTTGTTCTCCCCTTCTGAGATCTCTCCAATATTCTTTAGACTTAAATCCTGTGGAACATGCATGGAGTGAGTTGTAAAAAAGAATGTGGAAATATGACAACAATAATTATTAACAAGCAAAGCAGGAAGGGTGTACTGAACCCTGGTGTTGATTAGTTGTCGCTCCCGACCTGCGATGTTTTCGGTGGGCTTCTGCAGACGGGATTTTAGTTGAAGCCTGCTGTAGTCTTTGGTTTTTCGCTGAGTAACTGGATGAAAAAGAGATAAAAATCTTTGTAATTGTGCAGTGCCCTCGCCAGGATTCGAACACTGTTTCGTGGTGTCTGTACAAAGCCTGCGTAAGCATTTTTTTTCCCTCTCTCTCTCTCTCTTTCGCTCCCCAAGAGCAGTGTCAACACTCTACGAGGGGAATATCTGTACTTAACCCTTTCACCGTCCTCTCCTGTCAGCGAAGATTTCCCCTGAATTACGGAGAAGAAAATAGAATTCGAAAGTGTGCTTTCTTGCTTCACGAGTGTGGAAGGGGCATTTTTTGAACATTTTGTCTCTGTTCAATGAGAAGAGAGTACCAAAGGGGCTTTGTAATTCTGTCTCAGATTGCCAGTTTGATAGTCTTTGAGAGGAGCGTAAAGCATTCCTTCCCCCCTCCAGCGGAAGAATCTTTTCCCAGTGCATGGAAAAAGAAGCAAATGAGGTCTCTGAGAAAGTAGTTTTCCACTTAAAAAAAAAAAAAAAAAAAAAAAAAAAAAATCAGAAAAGTGTAAACTGAATTTTACAGAGAGAACTCCGGTGCGTTTCGCATGGGCATTCTTTCTATAAATCTATACGGGTTTTTCTTACGGGTACCAGTAATTTTGAGGCTAACTGAGAAATTTTAAGTGCAGGCACGGTGGACGTCAAGCAGCCGAAATACACACTTCTGCGCCATTGCTCTGCTACGTCACAGAAAAAGGACGTGGTGGCCATTTTACTTTACAGACACCCGACAGGCTTTGAGGCGAGGAAGATAAGAAAATCGGCGTACGCTAGATTTCGCGCGCTGTTTAAATGTACCCTACCCCACTTTTCGAATTTTTGACCCCGGCGCAAGCGACCGCAATGCGAGAAACATGCGAGATTCTTCTTCCATATGAATATAGAGAGAGAGAAATATGCGAACTTCTTTTTCCATTTTCTTCTCTCAGCCCCGACATAGGCCCCTCTACTCGTTTAAAGCTATGTTTTCGACACACATGATCATGTCTTCCAGTTAGACGAGAAAGTGGAAGGAAAAATCACTCCCAGGGTGAGAAAAGACTGGAACTATGCACAGCGCTTCTTCTTTCTAGGCTCTACTAAGTTGTTTCCAAGAGCGCTTCTTCTACTCATTTCCTCCCGCCTTCTTTAGCATGCCCAAATATGTATTTCCTTATCCCTTCCAGCATGCATTTTTTCCAGGAAAGGTTGCTGTAAGTGGTAATTCTTGTTTTATATTAACTTTATTTCTATTCCTCTCCCTTTGCGTATAGCCCTCGAGCATTTTTTCTTTGATCTGTAAAAGATACGAGACTTACGTGTTTCCTTTTTTTTATTGCAAAACGAACCTTACTTTAGACATACGATGAATTCTTTTGGAGGAAGAGTGCTTTTTCCATCCTTTGCAGCCAACCCAATTCTTCTTCTGGGGTTCTTTCTCCCGTCTGAATGTCACCTTTGCCCTCTGTGGAAGACTTTCTAAGGGAAACTGCATTTTATCTAAACTTTCTTAATACACTGAAGGAGGAGAAGAAAATTATTGGTCACTGTTCTTCGCAACGAATCCTTCTTTTTTATCTCCCAGGGAAGGTGCTCCATCAGTGCGCTAGGAAAGCGGGAGAAATACCTTATACTCCCCCTTTTGAACAAGCCCCCGCAAGCGTTCGGAAAAAAGAGGAGGAAAAAAACCAAAGAGTCAGAAAGGGTGCTGTAAAAGAAAGAATAAAAACGGCATGAAATTGTTGACCTCCCGCTGAAGAAAATAATATTGAACTGAGGCCATACACATAGTAGAGAAGACAGGAAGAAGTTGGTTTTTTGGACTTACTGTACAGCCTCATTAATCAAAACTTTTCTCTCTCTCTCGCACTCTCTTTCTCTCTCCTTTTTATTTCAAATATTTAAGTAAGTCTCAAATGTCATCTCTAAACTCGAAATGTTTTTCATTAGTAAGTATGCTGGAGTGAACTTAGTTACAAAAACAGGGCTCGTGTAAGACTGAGAGGTTAACGAGAGTGTTTGAGAGAGGAAGACGACGAGAAACAGAAGGGTGAAAGAACATGTCATGAAGATTACATGCTAATGCCTGTTTTAGCTGGGCTCGAACCCGACTACATCTTTTTCGGTGATGAATTCATTTTCGAGGTTTCCAATGCCAGCGTTTCGCCTTAGAAAGTCTTCCACGAAGGCATTTTGCCCCTAATAAATACTGCTACAAGACAAATATAAGACAGAGCAGACTTACAGTGAAAGCCCCCGCAAGCGGTCCGCTGCCCATCGGAGAAGGCGTTCTCGTCATGTAACATTGGGGTTCCGGGTAAACAGTCTAAACTTGAAAACAGAATCAAAATTTAAATTATATGATACTTGTATATTAACCCATTACTCTGCAATACCAAAAGCTTCAATCTATTGCATCTTTGAACAATGAAATATATTTTCAACATCAGCAGATTGACGGAACTGGTTTTCTGATTCCCATGGATACTGTTTAGCAATCACATTCCAAAATTTATTAGATTGTTATTCTCTGCGGCTTTTTTCTATCTCTGTGCGATTTCTGTTGAATAAGGCAAGTGACTTATCTCAATCCATTTCCCAGTTCTTATTCTAACACTTTGCTGGCTCTCGCTGAAATTTTATTTCCAGTATATGGCTTCTGTCATGAATAATTTCCTACACACAAATTTTTGGCAAAACAGCATACTGCTTAAATTAATAGATTATTTCTAATACATTTCTCAGCAAATCTAGTGAAGACAAGATGAAAAATGCAAAAAAAATTAAATAAGATGAATAAGCTCTGTCCCTTAAAACATTCCACAAGAAAAGATCCATTCCCCTCAAAAATGATGCAATGAAAATAAGTACTTGCTCTAATTGATCTAAAAGTTGAGACTGCAAATTAAAAAATTGGCAATCCTTCCTCTTCTCCCCCCCCAAAAAAAAAAAAAACTGAAGAGAGAAAGTAAAAGAAAAGAAAAGACAAAGGGAAAAAAAAAAAAAAAAAAAAAAGAAGTCATTTTTTTTAGAAGAATCTGCAGCAGCTTCATGGTTTGATGGCCATCTACGAGAACCAGAGTCAGAGATAGTATTTTTGCTGAGTTTCAGCTAATACATAAGCACCAATTTCCTTTCAATAAAATTCTTATGAAGGTGACAGTATACTGAAATTTTCTTTCTACTTTCATATTTGCATCGCAAATTGAACTAACAGAAGTTGTTAAATATTTTCCTACACATTGTTTTTCCTACACTTTATTTTCATTACATTTTAAGTTCCAGCATTTTTTGATAGACAATCATTATATTACAGTCAAAAGTCGTTAATTCGGACACCCATAAATCAGAATGAAATATAATCCGGACCTCAAAGCTACAAACTTTCTGCGCATGCGTCAAAGAGACGCATGCGCATAGGCATTTACGCGTTCGCGTTAAGATCTTTACGGCTGCGAATATGCGTGTGCGCATGCGCATAATACATTTACGCATGTGCATTTAATGTATAATGGACAGTATAAACTAAGCTAAAATTATCTAATTCGGTTAATGTTGCAGATTGCGTTGTTCCTTAATCTTCGAATTGGATCCGGCTTATTATTTTTTGCAGACTGTTACAGCAATTTTATAAAAGTAAGCTTGAACTTTCAATTATGTCAAATAGAATTTCCGATATATATTTACTAATATGTAAAGGATCTACAAAGCAAAAGTATGTTTCGAAATCCGAAATATGTTTATCAATTTCATGGCCGGAGGGGGGGACGCCGCTGCGCGCAATGAATTGGAAATTGATCTGTCAGCACTATCCTTATCTTCAGGGCAGATGTTTTTATTTTATTTGGCTTATAATTCCTTACTAAATGTAGTATTTCATCTCGGTGTACTCCGTCTTTGATATGATTTAAATCAAATTCCTCGTTATTATAAATATCATGAATACACATCAAGTAGTTTTCTGGTTGCAATTTTCTAATTTCAACTATGCGCGTGTTGAAAGAAATGTTTAATAAAGTAAACAAATAAATATTAAGCTTTTTCTTTTTGTAAATTTTGATACCCTTTAGATCATAATTGTTCTTTATTTCATAAATTACGGTTTCATATTTTTAATTTTGTAATTTCTGCATGCCATCTTACCAGATTTAAACTGATCCAGAAAAATCGATAATCCGGAATCACCGAAGTAATGACGAGTCCGGATTAATGACTTTTGACTGTATTTGTCTTAAACTCAGTTTCAAAATAAGCACTCGTGAATTTAAGCTGCAATGAAGAAACTACACTAAAATTTCTACAAAAATACAGTATTTTGGTGCAAAACCACTAAATTTTTGCTTTAAATCTGTTCTTAAAGCAATCACCACAAAATTTTTCACAGAACAAAAGAAATGAAAATTTGTTGTGTAAATAAGTTTCCCGATTTATTTTTTTTAGGAGATAAATACCTAATTAGAACATAAAAGATGTGTGTACATAACTTTTTGAAATTTTAGATCAGCATTATTCTCTGTCTGTCAAAAATCATCAAATTGTGCGAAGAAGGCTACAAAAAATACCGCTTTTCCGCTTAAGAAGAAGAAATTATAGAAAGAGGAATTTGAAAAATCTTTTAGAATCATTTTTTATAAAATCTTTTTAGAATTTCTTGTTTTCAGTTGAAAACCTTCTACAGAAAACTATGAAATATACAGGGTACACTTAAGCCCGATACCACCCGTTTAACTGCCGAACGGCTGCAGATATATTCATAAAATTGTGTCTAGGCTATGTGCTACTTGATGAGACAGCTTACACCTGGTGCCTACTTGATGAGCTAGCTTACAGAGCCACCTGGTGAACAATGGCAGAGTTAGCCTCTCTATCTTAAAAGCAATATGAAATGGGGAGAAAAAGTGAATTACAAAACTGTAGAGCATTGTCGATACGAATATACACCTTATGAATATGAATGCTAAAGACAGAACACTGAAAACGCACATTTGTTTCTTCGCTATTTCCAAAACTGTGACGTCACAAAACTTGAACAAAAGGAGAAAAGATTATTTTTCGGATGAAAAACATGGCCATATCGTGGCACAGCGATGTCGCATGTAATTCACAGTCGAGTGGAGTCTGGTTCAAAACCCATGGGGTGCATCCTTATACTGATTGTCTTTACAAACAGAGATGATAACATACAGATCACGCACAATCGTGTCGCAAAACACATCAATTCAATGCAACTTGAGCTTGGTATGTGAATTTGTGCATTGCAAATAGTGTACGAAACGCCACGCCGTTTCACCTGAGCTATAAAAGAGATATGTCCTCATGCTTGTATGTTGAAGTTCATTATCATGGAGCAATTTTCAAAAAATGATTATTGAGAATCTACTTACATGAATGTGAGCACAAGGAATGATCAGCAATGCAGTTGCATCGGCAATGTTTTCTTGCAGGCCTGCATTCTTCATAAAAAACTATCCTACAGGTTGTGAAACGTTTAAAGGAGATAGGCTGCATGACTAGCTGACTTCGAACTGGCAGACCAGCAAAGGTAGGGCGGGAAGTGCAACTGGAAGATGTCTTATCATACGGCCTCACATATCCAAACAGTAGCACAAGCGAGATAAGTGAAAACTGTGGTCTTTCAAAAAGTTACTTTGGGAAAATCCTAAATGAATCAGGTGCTCATCCATACTGACCAACACCTATTCAGGCATTACTGGGGAATGCCTAGAGATGTTTCACATAATGCAACTTCGTCATGAACCTGATAAATGTCCAGCCAAAATTCTTGGCAGGTTTAGTGTGGACGGATGAGGCATGCTTTTCGCGAAATGAAATATACAATAGGCAGAACACCCATTACTGGGCACTGGAAAAATCCATCATGTTCTGTCAACGTTTGACATCAAATACAGTTTTCAATTAATGTTTGGTGGGGACTTAGAACAGGCTAATTGGCTCAATATTTTACCATGATATGCTAATGGCCTCACAATAGTGAGAACTTCTGTAAGACATACCAGATTTTGCTGAGAACCTGCCGTTGCTTCAACTCCCGAATGGTTGGTTCACCCATGACGTTGAAAGTGAACCAGTACCTGATGGAGGAATCTGGAGAAAAAATAATCGGGTACAGGGGTTTCGAACAGTGCCCCCCCCCACGTTCACCTCAGACTCCAATGGAGTTTTTCCTGTGTGGATACCTCAAACAACAGGTGTGTGTGACCCTTCCACAAGCACTGCAACAACATATTACAGATGCTTGTGCAAAAGTGTCACCCGCTATGCTACAACATGCAACATGAAGTTCTAACAAGGTCCAGATGTGCATTTTAGGTGAAGTTTAAAACATCAAAAACAAAGATAGCTGGTGATAACTAGTTGTCTTTTTCTTTCTAAGATTGTTTCATGACGTCACAGTTTCGAAAACTGTGAATAAACAAATGCACATTTAAAACATTCTGTTCTTAATATTCATGTCCACGAGGTGTCTTTTTGTACTAAATCGATGATGCTCTAGAACTTTGTAATTCACTTTTTCTTCCTATCTCATACCGTTTTTGAGATAGATACGCTGTTTTCCACCAGGTGGTGCTGAAAATTATCTCACGTAATAGTGCATAGCCACTTTACTATACCTGGACACCACTGACTATAGCCGTAGCCGTTCAGAAGTTAAACGGGTGGTAGTGCACTTTAGTGGACACCCTGTATATTTTAATATTCCAAAATTCCAACTTTTATTTTTAAACCTGAAAATATTACTTTAAATGAATAACCTCAATAATTATCATTCTAAACATTTAAAGGTACTTCCTGATTACCCAAAACCCTACCGAAAATTCTCAAACTCATCGGTGACTAGATAGCAATAATGCATTAGTGAATTTGGAGAGAAATCTTTGTTTGGGTATCCTTATGTGGAGCACAAATGCTTCTCCACATTCTTGTTTTACATAGAAAAATTAATTTCTCAGAGGAAATTACACCAACTGATATTTGTGTTTGGAATACTACCAGTTTTCTTTATAGAATATCTTTGTTGTACATTCCACTGTCCAACAATACATAGAGCAAGTAATTATCGTAAATTAGATATAGGAATATTCAAACAAATTCTAACACTTTTCTATCAATTTTTCACTTCATATGTCTATAAAATTTGGTTACTTAAAAAGTACAACTTCAAAAAATATGAATTTTTGCATTCTCGGTTATTGGCCACACTACCATATTTCTGAAGAACTGCAATACTTTCTTTTTCATCAGCCCTAAAACATCTTATTTTCTTAATTTTTCAATGATGTAAGTACAATATTTAGCTTATGGAAACAGACGAAAATAATTACACAAACTTAGCTAATAAAAGCTGTTTAAATGTTATGTTTCAAAAGCACATTCAAAAAGCTGTGCCACTGAGGGATAAAAGATTTATACTAGCCCTTTATTCAAAATTATAATACCGTTGCATTTTTCTCTTCACGTATCTTTATATGGATTTGAGTGAATAAGATCACAGCACTTGATGAAAAATAGAAACACAATTTATTGGCCAGTATTATTCAAGACAGCTTCAAAATAATGCTTTTTACAGTCATCGAAGATCTACTACAAACATGCTGGAAGAATCAGCGACACAGCCTTCAGGTTATCTGGCTATAACAGTGGAGACAGCTTCACAGTAAAACACCAGAGTACAGCTCCTGATTCTGCTCGGTCGTTCTCGGTAGTCTACATACTCTCGAGACTCTCCACACTACAACTCGCGATGCACTCGACAATACACAAAAGCACACCTCCCGACTCCTTGGTTCAGTGATTGCCGGAGCTCAACACACTCAAAGATCAAATTTGGCGATGTTCTAACTCAGAATTCCCAAAGAGGCTCTCTCGATGCACTCGACAACCAACTCAGCACTAGATTTGGAGACACTCGCTCAATGAATTGACTAGAACTCTGTGCGAACTGACTCTCCACATACCAGCAGAGTTTATATAGCTTTTGGCTTGTGTTCGAGAACATTCTGGGCTAAACCAGTAAGAATTCGTTTCAGAAGGTTCTCCATCTGTCTATGGCATATAGTCAATTTTGTCGCCAAATGTGGAAATCCTGTCTTCCCTTGCCTTTTTTTGGCAACCCTAAGACTACTTTGCAGAGCAGCTATCTTACTGAGGCTGGGCATTTCGTACCAATACATTGTAAAAAGTTTGAATAATTTTACATTCAAAGAAATACTCACATTTTATTGCACTTTTAACATTTCAAAAAGAAATAAAAAGATATTCCTTTGCCATCTTCTTAAGATACACTTATTAGTTTATCCAACTAGCAGATTTTCCCATTGCAAAAGAACAGGAAATTTGCTGCTTTTTGCAAATTCATATCAAAATTGCACCATTTAAAAAGATAAAATGAAGTAAAGATATTAATATTAATATTAATATATATATATATACAATAATATATATTAAAATTAAGCCAGAAAACATTAAAGAAACTACTTACCGACTGTACAGAATGAGATTCAAGGTACTTAGCAGCCTGCTGCTCTTCCTCTGTCAACTTCTGCTCAGCATATTGCATATAGTTTTGAACACCATTTGCTTCTAAATACTGTGGAGCTTTAACCCTATAGAAAGCTTCTGTTGCATCAATGTACGCCTTTTCAAAATGATCTGAATACATCTGCAACTATGTACAAGAATAAGCACATGCTGTTAGTTCTAAATTGAAACTAAAATATTAAACATAAAATTTATTGATTTTATCTTCAAATACTAGATATAGTTATTTACATCTTCAGTACCTTCAAATAAGAAAAATCAAGGATAGGGAAATTTCACCTTCCTTAGCATGTGATTTCATGGTTGAATCCTGGCGACGGAATTGTTCTAATAAATACATAAATGCTCTACAAGTGGCACTTGTATTAAAATATAGTGAATGATAATTCATTACCACTTGGATTTTACATTTGAGTTTCCAACTTTTAAGTTGCCCTTTAGTGAGGGTAAAATGTAAAGGACTTTTCCCTTTCCTTACCATGTACCTTCATGGTTTAATGGGAAGCATGTCTGGCTGGAAGTAACTGGAAGGTTCAAAGTTTGAATTCCAGCAACAGCATTGCTCATTTTTCTTGTTTCTTGCTTAGATAAATATCTAATAGCTCTGCAAGATACCAATCAATTTCGAGGTGCAAGCAACAATAAAATAATTTAGGCTATAACTACAAGCAAGTGCGTGGTGGAACACCAGCATAAGTGGATGGAACAACAGAATATTACCACCAGGTTGTACAGGTATTTCCACTACATTAACTCTGTTTATGTAGATTTCTGCAGTTCTGCTCTAATTTTGAGGGAGGTCACCCTGGAAGATGGCCCGAGGGTCTGCCACCTCCTTTCCACAGCACTGACCACTCGAGAGAAGAGGCTATAACTACAATAGCAATTTTATCCTGGAGGAAGAAGACAAACTTTGTGGGGCAAGCAAAGAATAAGACGTGAAAGTTCACAAAATCCCTATATTAGCAGATTTACAGAAAATTTCATGATGGAAGATAATAATGTTTGGGGAAGGGAGAGAATCTGCTAGAATTGCAGCAGCAACGTTGTAACTAGTACATGACAAAATAAGCATTATTAGATTAAATTTACATTTATAAACCAATCAAATTCTATGAACACATTCAATAAGTTTATTTTTGATCAAGATTATGATCTGACTAGATTGTGTTTTTTAATATTATATCAGATATATGCAGTTTTTTTTTTCCCCACTTAAGTAGAACACTTTAAAAAAGAAAAGAAAAAGCATCATTTGGCATCAAAATTGTTTATTGGCACTGATAGCAACAGAAGGCAACTTTATGTAACTTCAGCTGGTTAATTCAAAGTTTAATCTTGGAGTTTGGATCTTGGAGTCAGATTAGTTTGCAGTACATTTTTTGGATATTTTAAAAGAAAATGGCATAAAAATATAATGACATATTTAAATATTATGTAGTAATTATAACAAAATTTAAAAAATCATATATAAAATCTAAAATTTATGGATTTATTTGCATTGACAGAAAAATTTGATAGTTGTGAAGCCTCAGAAAATTCCTTAATGCTTGGATTTTTGATTATTTTGCACTGCATTTTTGCAAAATTCTAATGGAAAATTACACATAAAAAAAAAAAGAAGAAGAAGAAGAAAAAGAAGGAAATATTTTGAAATTTGCCAAAAAAAACTGACAGTTTTAAAATTTTAAAAATTCCTTAAAATTCGTGAAAATTTGTGTCATGATTAAGTTAATACCCTCATTAAAACCACAGCAAACGCAACTTTTTTCTCAACACTACTGTATGTAAGATAGTATAAATTGTCTTTACTGATACATAATTTCTTATAATCATGTCTATTACAACTATTACTTAATCTTACTACATGTGAATTTGCAAACTGACATCATACAAACTTCTTTTCAATCATTTTTAATAGTAAATGTCTATTCTATGTTTGAAATAGCAAGAAGAAAATACAAATACATACTACTTTCATTTGTTCCATTTCTTTTGATGTCAGTCTTCTCCTTGTACGTGCTTTCCTAAGCACAATCTCACAGTAATTCGAAAAATATTCAGGATAATGAGACTGTGAACGTGTTTTGCTGCCAGCCCTATACACAAGAAAACATTAATACTCAAAATCAGATCTGTAAGAATTTTTCAAAAATTACTAAAATTGCTTTAAAAGTTGCACTTTGATAGTTTATGTTACAGAGTAAAATAACCAATTTAAGAAATTTACATGAAAACAGAAATAATCTTACCCATTTTGTTTTGCAGTTATTCCTAAACTGAAAATGGATGAATCATTGATAACTTGCTTAAAGGCCTGTGAAGGAAAAATTAAAAATATTAAACAAACAGGGGAGCATTATAATTCAAAATCTGCCTGTTAATATCAAAAAGTAATAAATCTTTCTACTACAGCAAATAGAATAATGGAATTCAATAAGTATCTAATGCAATAATAAAAACCACAATTAAATGCATCACACACTCCAGTAAATCAAGTCAGAAAGCTTAGAACTTTCTGACTAGGTTTATAAAGTGAGGCATACAAATTTTAAATTAAAAAGAAAAAGATTATGACACAATATTTATATAAACACATAAGAATAATAGTAAATTATCAAATTCAATTAAGTTTGCTCTAAAAAGATTGTTTTCTTCTTCCACTATAGAACAGAATTCTATTGTAACATGTGAAAGTTCTGAGTTTATATTCTTTTGCTATTTTATTCACTTTAGCTAATATCAAAAACCAATTTTGAATTTGATTTGAAAATCAAAGTTATTAACATTTCTAATAAAGTCAAACTCAAAATTTAAACACACAATTCCCCCCCCCTCTTTCAGAGTAAAGTTTTATAGATAATTCCACAGTTAAAGGTGAGTATCTTTTATCTAAGCATTAATTCCTTTCTGTCATGTAATTCAATTAACTTGATTGAATGAGTTTAGATTCTTACTTAAATTCAGTTGTCTTATTAAATTAGTTTTGTTTGCCACTGAATTTCATATGCATATATACACATGGCTTTAAATATTTGTTAAGCTAGAAGAATTTTGTTTTTAAATAAATAAATGATTTAAAAAAAAAAAAGCAAAGTCAATCTTTCAGTTTTATAAACTGTATATGTACTTGTTATATGCCTTAAAATGAAAAATAATTTTTGCAAACAAAGTTATATAATAATTTTAATCTTCAAAATATGGGGAAGGGGGAAAAATTTTTTTCCATGCTCTCAAAAAATTCAATTTTCTAGACATTGTTGCTTATTAATATCAGACAGATGAAAAATTACCTTAGCTATCAGTTATCAAGCTCAAGATGTTTGCCTAAAACATCATAATAGAAGTACCTAGATATGAGACAGATGGGAAATTTCTCATCTGCCACTTAAATTGAATGTACCTTGAGCATCTCATCACTACTTCAAAGAAAATAAAATTTAAGTGATTTTTATGAATTCTGTTGACTGTTTCTTAAGAACGAAGAATAGTTTCTTATCTTTCATTTTCCGTAGATTTTAGGTAAAGTTCTGTCCAGTTAAAGACTGCTATGAATCATAACTGTCAATGACAGCCATTGAGATTTAGAAATAGTTGCATGTACACTTTGCTATCTTTCCATAAAATTCTGACTTTTGGATTTCAGCAATTTTAATTCTGCTTGCAATAATTTATGTTAAATAAGTATTACTGCTACTAATCGGAATTTTTAACATGACAAATTTTTTTAATAATTTCAACTAATTTAAGCATAGCACCAGAAACTAATACAGTACAAAGTCTGAAATCCTGACGTCCATTATCCGGAATGATCTAAAATCCAGACCTCAAAAGCCACAAAAACTTTTTTGGGGGGGTATATTTTTTTTTACACATGTGCATTTGATTTTTCCTTCCATAATAAAACACGTGGAGATTTTCATTTAAAAATTTCGATTCTTAAATTCATTTAGGCACTAAATAAAATAACTTGTTATGGAAAAACAATCATGTAAGCATAAATTTGTGAGATTAATAATTTGGATCTGTAGCTGTCTGCTTGGCATACATCTCAAACCGAAACACTCACCTATTTTATATCCATGATGTCGACCTGGCAAGTCATTATTTATTATATTTTGCTTTCTTCACTGCATGTTTATCAATACATGACAGCTTCAGTAATAACTTATGCAATAATATTTAAACTTTTTTTTATATTAGTAATTGAATAACAAGAGTATGGCAACCTTTTACGCTTAGCAATGATTATAGATTTTTAAATGCTTTAATAAATGTTGACAAGGCAAATTCAACAAAAATTTCTTTTCATATTCTAAAAATAGATTTTGTTAATGAAACTCATAGGCCAAAAGATTACATTTAGTGCTATTTTAATTAAGAATAACTGATATGTTATTCACCATAAACCCAGAAGCGGCGGCAGAATTTAGGGAAGACGAAATTTTTAGAATTTGAGGAAGCACCGAGCAGGAAAATTAAGGGATGAGAAGTTTTTTATGATTTAGAATGGATGCAAAGTTAAAGTGCGGTGAAAATTTAGAACTTGGGAAGGCACTTTGTAGCAGAATTTAAGACCCGTAGAGACTGCATTATGTGATTTTAGCGGCGGCCCTAGATAAAGCATTAAGCTACGAACTTTAAAGACATTCAGGTACAGTAGACTCCCGATTATCCGCGCCTACCGCACATTTTTTTTTTTTTTAAAAAAACAAGCGTAAAGCAAACAAAATAAAAATTTTCACAAAACTGAGCGAAACGGTAAATTTGCTAACATCGTGCTTATTTATTGCAAAAATATCCCAGGCCTTCTCGGAACCTTACCCTCGGCCCCTATGATGAGTAAGTGATTACTCACGCTTGCAGTGCCCGCTCCACCGCCCTTTCTCGTCTTAATCTTACTGACACGTTCACTTCCTTTCACTCGCCATTGTTAGTTTAAGCCTAATAGTGTTTGTGAACCGGTCCGAGTTAAATTTCTTATCTTTTTATTGTATTCAGTGCTTGTGCTTTTTGGTTTTGTGTTTTTGTTACTCATTTAAAATGTCAGGAAAATGAAAGAAGGTTGTGTTGACGATAGCGCCAAAACTAGAATTAATTTCCAAAGTAGCAAACAGCGCTACAAGGTAGCATATGGAATTGGATTACAGAATCGCGGAAACAACAGTGCGTGACATTCTAAAGCAAAAAGACAAACTGGTGAACTTTGCATCAATGTCGGATAGTGCTTCCGCAAAGAAAACGCGAAAAAGTGTGAAAGGTTCTACCTTTGATGAGCTAGACACGGCATTGACAGAGTGGTTAGCTGAAGTACGAAAACAGGGTACTCCTGTAAATGGTCCTATCATTGCGGCGAAGGCAAAAACCTTTTTTGAGTTGTTAGGCCTGAAAGGAAATTTTGATGCATCTTTTGGCTAGTTGACTCGTTTTAAGCAGCGACATGGAATTCGAGAAATTGGACTTCATTGGGAGAAACTTAGTGGTGACCAACAAGCAGCCGACGATTTCCACCATGAATTTGAAGAATTTGTATTAAAAAAAAGAGCTATCTTTTGATCAAATTTAAAATGCCAACGAATCGGGACTTTTGTCGACAAATCGGGAATCGCACTTTAGCATTTGAAAATGAAAGTAAAGCGGCGGGTTATAAAAGCAGCAAAGCATAGGATCACTATCATGTCTTGCAGTAAGGCTACCGGTGGACATAAACTTAAGACTTGTTGTCATTGGAAAGTTTAAAAAAAAAAAAAAAAAAAAAAAAAAAAAAGAGATCTTTCAAAGGCACAAGGATAGAAAATTTACCCGTTGTTTACTTTAACCAAAAAAAGGAATGGATGGACCGAAACATTTTTCAAGAATGGTTCGAAAACATCTTTTTTCTTCAAGTGCAAAACATCTTAAATCGAAAAGCCTGCCTGAAAAAGCTGTGCTATTGATCGACAACACACCTTCTCAGTCAGCAACAAGCATGTTAAGTCTTCTGATGGACAAATTTTTGCAAAGTTTCTCCCCCCCCCAAACATTACTGAGCTAACCCAACCCATGGAACAAGTAGTCATTGCAACAATGAAGAGAACATACAGAACCAAGCTGCTAATGACCAAAATTGAAGAAGGTTATCTGAAAGAGTTTTGGAAACACTACACAATCTTCGACAGCATCTACGATATTGCATCTGCATACAACTCAGTGAAACCGTCAACCCTCATAACATTATGGAGAAAACTCATGCCTAATGTTGAAGCCAACAACAACCTAACCCCTTTGAGTTGTAAAGAAGAGAAGGAAGCTATAGAGACGCCCACAGCAACTTTTGCCGATATGGTGAAAACAGTTCCGAGTGGTGAGAACGTTGATGCTGAAAGCATTAACGAGTGGTTGGAGTGTGACGTCAACGAACCTGACTTTGAACGCTTGACAGATGACGAAATTGTGAAGAAAGCAAGGGGAGAGACCGAGAATGAAGGACAGTGAAGTGAAGACGAAGAAGATACTGTGCATATGCAGAAGACTCATGAAGTGGCTTTGCACAAGTCTACAGATTACTGAGCTATTTGGAAGAACAAGACGACACGGAGTTGGCCGAGAAACTTATGCTACGAAAAATGCAATCTCGGATCAAGAGAAAATGCTTCCAAAGCACAAAGCAAACACAAATGACTGATTGTTTCAAAAAGGTTAGTTTTACAGTTATGCTTTTGTAATTACATAATACATTACAGTATTAAAACAGAACATATGTATTAATTTTTCTGTGTATCCTTGACGCCTCTCGTAAGTATACAAAACACTTTTCTATTTTCATTAACAAAATGCATTTTAGGATAGTTTTGAGTGATATACTAAAATATTAAGCGTTAGTTAAACATTTCCCGCTGTTTATTTTACATTTTATTGTATATAAAACGATTTTTCAAAGTTGGAATGACTGTTTTTTCTTTTGCTATATCCGTTTTTAGCTTTTTTTCGGATTATCTGCGATTTTTGTTATCCGCGGCGGCCGCACCACCCAATTCCGCGGATAATCGGGAGGGTACTGTACAGCAAACCAAAGGTGAAATTTTCCAATTAACGGATTTTGTCAAGAAACGTGGAGAAGCGGTAAATGAAGATGATATAAAAGAACTTTTTCATTGCAACGACAATGCCCCAATTATCAATCAATTAATGGACAGCGAAATCTGTAGTATGGTTCAAGATCCAGAAAATACCGCTTCCGATAGTGAAGAAAGTGACAGAGCGGTTATTGAAAATGAAAAAATTTCGATTTATAAGTTAGTTGGTATTCTCCACACAGCAATTACAGGACTTGAACAGTGGAACTTTGTAACTGAACAAGAAATTATGTCTGTTTATAGAATTAAAAAGAAAGTATGAGCACAAAAAAATAAAGCAACTTAAACAACTTACATTGAAAGAAAGGTTTAATAAAAAAAAAACAAATAAATAGTAAGCTGCTTTTTTTTTAAAATTAATAAATTTTGATACTTTTTAGATCATAATTTCTCTTTATTTCATAAACTCAAATTTCATATTTTTAATTGTATAATTTCTACATGCCATCTTACTAAATTTTAACTGATGATCTAATATCCAGAAAAGTCCCAAATCCGGAACCGCTGAAGTCCTGACGAGTCCAGATTTCAGACTTTGTACTGTATAACTGCATTTAAATCAGGCAAGTGGACAAATGACTGTGGGAACTGCAACTGTAACTAAGATTATATAAAAGCGCCGTCTAGAATAGGGTGTGATCAGACGAAAAGTGAACAATCATGAGGATGGACGTGTACAAAATGTTTTACAACTATTCTTTTACTTTTATTTTCATTCTTATGTAAATAAATTCTAGTTTTAACTTCATGAATTGTAGTCATGTTTATCATCAAGTCTTCCCTACATAACAGATAATGTAACTGAGTGCAATTTTTTGGTCCATTTCTAATCTTCCGTGCCTTTTCAAACATAAACTTCACCACTATAGTCATAATTTTATCTCATTTTGTGCTTTTAGAGAGATCTGAGCTAAAACAAAAAAGACAAAGAAACAAAAAAATTTATATACCTAATCATAACTATATACCATATGGTAAATTTTTTAATTATAACATAATATGTGTAATACCTTATCTCTTGATGCTGTGAACCTAGAGTCATCATTAAATGCTTCTTTGACTAGTTTACTAAATCTTATAAATAATTCTATTGCCTGGGCAACATATTTTTCACAGTCCTAGAAAAGACAGTAAACATAAAAACAAATCAATAAATGATAAAATAAAAAGCATTTGTTATATTAAAAGAAAAAGATGAATTTTGTTTAATGACTCAATTTTATGTACTCGCAGATATAATAACACAATTGCAAAAATTTATATTCTCAAAAAACAAAGGAAACAATTTTCATATTGTTTCTTTCTTTAGAATAGCATATTTGTTTAGAAAACCTACAGAAACATTTGTTAGAAAACCAACAGAAAGAATTTTTTTGAGTATTCATAATTTCAATCCTTAGATTATTTAAAATTTCAATGCCTTAATATAATTTATTATTACTCAGGCATGTCTCTTGATACAGCTATTATCTACATATACTTTGTTAAATCATCATGCATCTTCTAATATAACATACCAGTAGTTCTAAGACACATTAGTGATTTTCAGTTCTAATAACAGAGAAAAAGGATATGATTCAAAGAAAATACAATGAATGAAATCAAATGTTTAAATATGTTTAGAAAACTGTTTTTTAATGAGAGTTTGATCTATTTGCAATTTTAAATTCCTATTTAAATTAATAATTTGAAAAATATGCAATTATAAGATCCATCAATTCTAATCTGTTTTTAGTAATGTTTATACAATCGTTAACAAAAGTTGAATCTTAGATTTAAAGAAAAAAAGTATAAATTATTACTGGGAAAAGCATACCTAACTGTTAAATTAAGTTTGCTGAATTAAAACTTTGCTTGAAATTGTTTCCAAAGTTATACATATGATACATTGATAATCTTGACTCGACTGGCTTACAGCTATTCACAGCCTCATATCAATGCTCAAAAGGGTGAATAACCACTTCTGGCACCTTTCTTATACAGTTAGCTGAACAACTGTTCCACCAAATGAGCATATCAACTTAGTATAGTGAGCAAGAGGAATTAAAGCCTCTAAATAAGATGAAAACTGAAAGTTGGAAAATATTGCTAAGCTGCGTGTAAAAAAAAAAAAAAAAAAAAAAAAAAAAAAAAAAAAAAAAATTGTTGATTTGTCAAGAAAACACATATACAGTAAAAGCTCAATTATCCAGCATTCAAATAATCAGAAAGTTTAATTAACGAGAATATTTTAAAATTTTAGTAAATTCATTGTTATTATTTACAAAAAATTAAATAAATGAGAGACTTTTACAGCCATCATGAAACACACAGGGACTATGACCCAGAATTTTTTTTAAAAATGTCTTCAAAATAGTGATATTTAGTCCAAATAATGGATAGATATGATATCACATTACAATCATAAGATCTTTGCCCTGTTTTTATGGAAATCCAATTAATTTTCAAAAAGCCTTTTTTTTTTCTTTTTGTAAAGAAGGATGTAAGTTAATAGTTGTTTATTTGTTTTTCTTTCACATTTTGAAGGAATGATTAAAATTTGGGACTTGCCCTAGATGAGCAAGCAGTGGGTTATAGAGGCAATGCTAAATTTTTTGCCACAGAGTACCTACCTAAATTTTAAAAATTCCACAGCCCTTAAATTCTATCGCCAGTGCTATTTCACTGTTTGTAATCATTTTGGTGCCAACCCTGGAGTAGCATTTATATTTATATTAAGTTATATGATCCTGCCAAAGTGTGTGTTAATGGGCACAATATGATATTTTATTTGAAAAAAAATGGTTAAACACTGGTGATACAACATGAAAAGTTTTGACAAGTAATTTAAGCTTTTTTAGATAGTATAGCCATAACTCGTATCCTGCGATTAACTAATTTAATAAAGAGTAACCAGTTCTTTCAAATTTTGGCCAGAATGATTAGCAGAAATTTGGCAGGATCTCCACCAACTTTCATGGTCTATGGCAGCGGTTCTCAACCTTTTGACTAACGTGTACCATCTAAACAAAAACTGAAAACCTTTAGTACCATCATTACAAAGTACTACTACATCACCACTCTTGAACAAAGCTCAGATCGCATAAATTTACAAGTGTTAGAGAAAAGACTCAGTCAAGATGTTGGGGTTTTAATTTTTGAATTCAATAGTTAAAAATACTTCGCTTCTTTACCACCAATTTTTCTCTTGTGTACCACCCAGAGATTTCACTGTCAGATAAGATGTATTACTTTTACATGGTTAAGGCCTATGACTATAGATCACCTTTTATGTCTGAAATGCATTTTTATTCTTTAAATATTCATGACGTTTAGATAGGCTTTTGATTCAAGCTGATAATAAGCAAGATGGCAGTTTTCATAATTTTATAACAGATATCTTCCCCACATTCATTTAGCTTTTCTACCATGTTTACTTTTATACCTTCAATTATCCCAAATTTTCCCTTACTATTCATTTCCTGAGTTTTCCAGATTGTCGAGTTTTTACTGTAATTATATTATTACTTATCACTTTGGGAAAAAATGCTGAATATACAATGTATTTTGGTTTTGAATAGAACACATTACGGAAAAATCATTTATACCATGCACAGAAAAGCAAAAAATACATATCCAAAGACAGACATACAGTACATGAAAATATAAATACATAAGCAATACTTTAATAAATCCAAGAAAAGCAAATATTATATAACCATTCATTGAGATGCAAACTAGATTTTTTTCCCTAGTAAGGCCACTGCCAGTTTTAGAATGCCTAAAGCAGGTTTGATCTTTCTTATTATTAACTGTGTTTTCAATCCAAGAGATATGACTGTTCACTGTTGGATTTCTAAACTGACAAATAAATAAATGTATGTATAGATTTAAAAATACAGTGATTTATATAAAAAAATATCTTCATAACAGCAGATATCTTCTCTGAGACTGCAATGGTGGTGACTCCAATACATGGTAAATAAGTCACAGCTAGTAGGGTTTTTTACTTATTAATGTGCTGGTCATTTCTGGAAAAATTTTTGTGAGTTTTGCAACCAGTATTACAGTTCCCACTCTGCTGCCATTTTGTAATTAAAATAAAATGAATTTACATTTCATGACATGTTGCAGGCAGTGGAATTGGAATACCTGGAAATATTTGCATCCATTTCTGCTTGTCTGACTGCTCTGTCTGCAGCTCTGTTTCTAACTATACAGTGGGAAGCTACTATAGTGGGGGATTGTAGATATATACAGTTTTTGCATTTTCTTGATAAGAGGATAGCTGCATTTCTTTTATAGGTGGCAGACTAGACATGTAATTAAAGTATATGCAAGTTTTTATGCATCTTGGTACTTATATGAGTCATTGCTACACATATAGTCACCAATTCTGTCTGAAATACAGTTTCTATTACTTTGTCTGCACATTCAAGTACTAGTTTCAAACTTATTTTGAAGAATACAGTATCTACTTTTCACTCATCTGTGTACAGTTTAAAAAACGTATTTTCCAAAATGCCATGGAAGTTGGTGAAAATTGTTAAATGTCATCAACTTAGTGACAAAAATTAGCACTAAGGCCAAGTAAAAGGAATTTTGCTGTATCTCCAGTTCTACAAGAGATATCCTTAATACTGCCACATCAATTGATTTAGAAGTTAAATTGCTACAAAATAATACATAAATTTAAAGACTAACACATAAAGCAGCCACAAATCCTAGATTAAAAAAAAAACATAATAAAAAAGCATAAAATTACCTTACAAAAGGCATAAAATAAATAAATACAAATAAGCAACAACACAAAAATATGTAAAACCAAATTATAAACACATAAATACAAATAGCTATATAAATTACAATGACATACACTATTGTAAATCTGTATACAAAGAAAGACAATGATTTACAATACTCTCATATTTTTTAACAACTCCAATACCTGTTAAATGTTTTTTAGTTCACAAAAAAAAATTTAAACAGAGATGACTGTGACTATAGCCATTGGGGATCACAGCTCTCAAACATACAAAAATTTATTAGTTTCAAATAGTTAATTTATACCAAATATATTTTCATTAGGTAGTTTGGTTCCTTATATTTGTGCAGAGTTAGGTAGGCCTGAAACTACTAAAAATTTGGAATATTTAAGGAATTATGTAAGTTAATATACAAGGTGAGACCAAAAAGTGACTCACCCCTCCTTTCAAAAATGAGAACAGCCGATGACCTGACACATGCACATTACGATATTTGGTACGCAACGTTGAAGTTCAGGGTCATTTGAAATTCAGAGTCAGTCAAGTTTCTTGTTTCCTGTTTGTTTGTGCAGTCACTTAAACCTGAAAAGTGTTAGTGCATTGCACAATTTACCAGAAAACAATAATGAAATTCTGTTTTAAAATGGGTAAAATTGCTACATGAACCTTGGAAATGCTTCGAAGTGTGTATAGTGAAGACACTTTATCTCACAAGATAGTATTTCAGTGGTTCAAACTTTTCCGTGAAGGCTGTGAAAGCATGGAGGATGACATCGCAGTGGAAGACCAATGATGAGCAGACTGACAGCAAATGTTGAAAGAGTTAGGAAGTTATTGCTGCAAGATCGCAGTTTGTCCATCCGAATAATGGCAAACAAACTGAATCTTCCTCATGAAATCTTCTGAACAATATTGATGCAGGATTTGGGTAAACAAAAACTTTGTGCGACGTTTGTCCCTCATTACTTAAGCGATGAACAAAAACAGCGGCGATTGGACTCCTGTGGCGACTTGATCAATGCAGAAGATAAAGATGACACATTTTTACAATCAATCGTCACAAGAGATGAAACGTGGTGTTTTGTGTATGATCCAAACATGAAACGCCAAAGCATGGAATGGTGCACTCCCTTATCGCCGAAATCAAGAAAGTTTCACTCCAAAAAATCAAAGGTTAAGACAATGTTGATTACCTTTTTCAAAGCACAGGGAATTATCAATAAAGAATACATACTGGAAGGTCAAACAGTTAAAGGTGAATTTTATTGAAATGTTATGAAGCACCTCCTGGCTCACATTCGTTGTGTTCGGCCCCATCTCCCTGCATCAAGCAAGTGGTTTCTGTTGCATGATAGTGCACGCCCTCATACTGCAATGTGTGTTAGATGGTTCCTCGTGCAGCAAAAGGTTACGGAGTTATTTCACCCTCCTTATTCCCCTGATCTTGTGCCAGCAGACTTTTTTCTCTTTCCATGACTGAAATTGGCACTAAAGGGACACCGATTTTCAAGCATCTCAGACATTCAAGCTGCTGTTACCAAGGAACTTAACACAGTCTCAAAGGACTAAACTATAAAGTTTCTAGATAGTTTCTAGAAACTATAAAGTTTCCAGAACTTGTATGAACATTGTCAGAAGTGTATTGTAGACAGCGGGAACTACATCCCGCCACCTACAATACACTTCTGACAAGGTATTTATATGCAAATATATAATATTTTACATGTAATGGTATTTATATGTAAATATATAATATTCTGGTATTTATATGCAAATATATAATACAGTTATTACTATGACATCAGTCACCTTACTTTTTGGTCTCACCTCGTGTAATTCCATAGCTCACTCAATAATAATAAACATTCTTACTTATACATATATATACACATACACATGTGTGTGTATATATAGTATATATATATATATCATGTACAAAAAGGATAGAGAATGGCCTTATCAACACAAAAAACTCAAGGCAGTGACCAGAACAAGTTTGAGAAACACTAACTTAGAGCATAAAATATGATAAATCAATCATGACTAATGCATGGATAAAAGCAATATAAATTTAACTGATTTTCAGCCTCCTTATCTATCTATTTTCCTACATACAAATTAATCTTTTTTTTTCTTTTGTTTTTTAAATTCTGATTTACATATATTATTTCTAGCTTAGATAAATGTAACTTGAAATCCTTTCCCAAAGAACTGATCCAAACAGCTTTCGATGCAAAATATTGGAGGTTTCCTCAGATGGCCAACAGAAGTAGGAAAATTGCCAGTGTTTGGTGTGGGATATAATAATTGGTCTTATTACATTATCCCTATTTCTTCCCCCAAAGAATTGACATGCAGGGATTTTCACACCAAATCCACAGTTTCTAGGAATTAGGGATGGGTTGTTTCTTTGTTTAGCACTAGATTAATGTAATTTGATAACTTCCTATTTCTTTAGCAATTCTGAAGGAAATTTCAAATACTGCCATTATTTTGACTGAAAAGCACTGTAAAAGGTATCATCATTAAAGACTCTGAAAAAAAATGTAAGTTAAGTAAAATATTTCATCCCATCAGTAAAAGATATAGAATACAATACTATAGCTAGAAACTAATATCTGAATTAACTAATTTCAAAAAGAATATTGGAACAGGAACTTCTCTCCCAAAATTTCCATAACTCTTTTCACTTAATTAATCATATAAATTATGAGTCAAATTCCATACGAATGAGCTTAACATCATCAAATATTAATACATAATGCAATTAATTACACAACATAAATACCTGAGTAATAATGGGTGCAGCAGCCTTCATTTCAGCTAAACCTTCACTAATAATATAATGCTCTAAATCTCTTAGCATAGGACTAATACCATCTGAAGCTTTGTCCATCAATTTGAACATCAACTGAAGCTCTGAAATGCAATTCCGTTTTAAATTAAAAACTACAGAATAAACAATGAAATTGGAAGAAAGAAAAACATCCACAAAATTTTCATTCTTTAAAACTAAAGAATTTAAAAAACTAAAGAATAATGTAAATTAAAGAGTAATATTAAAAACTAAAGATTAATGTATTATATTTTTACAAACAACAGCCCTTTTCTAAAAAATAATTTTCAACTCACTTGTCTGCTATCAAAATTACGATAACAGTTAACTAATAAGCTTTTACCTACATGCAGATAATAAAGTTTTAAAATTCATGTTAAGTAAGTCTTGTTAAACTTACTTAACATGAATTTTAAAACTAAATTTTAAACTAAGTAAGTTTAACAAGACTTACTTTCTGCCTCATGATTTTTTATCATTGCTGGACATTCTGCTAAAATAACTTCTTGAAATGTTGTAACAAGCAAATCTACAATGCATCTGGTAAACTAGCAATAAAGAAACATTTATTAATTCTGCATTTAAAATAAAACTGGATAACAGACAGATTAAATATGTATTAAAAGAACAAAATAAGCTACATAGGAAGACTAGTTAATGAATAAAACTCTTCAAATTCTGCTGCTATAGAAACAAATTCTATTATTATAAAAATAAAACTGCATGATATACTGATGTAGCAATCAGTTTTGTTTTTCAACATTAACTCCACTCACATCAAAGCTCATTCCATCAGTGCATAAAAGTCCCAATACTTACTGCATCAAAATTTTTTTGCATTATGTTGCAATCATATAAAGATTTCTTGCTCAGTGTCTGCATCATCCACAAAACATGCACTGCCAAAGTGAGCTTTGAGGAAACTAAAGTGAAACTCACTTGCAAACATCAGTCCATAATGTCAGAATATGATTTAACACTCACAATCAATCCTATCTTTAGAAATGTAAAAAAGAGGCTTCACAACCATAGCTAACCTAATATATATTTAGTACTTTGACATAAATCAATACCTTTTGGTAAACACCAATAATGATACATGTGTCCTTTCCATGTAAGTGTTATGCCAGCTCTAGAAATTTTTTTGTATTTCCTAAGTTGCCCTGATTAGCGTAGTGGACAGTGACACTGTCTGCTGTACTGATGGGCATAGGTTCTAATTTTGGAGAAGGCACTGATGTTTGTCAGCGTCTATGTGGCGTGGAGAGCACTCAAAATACTGGCAAGCTGAAAGTAATCTTCAGTAGTTTGGTGGCAAAAGAAGAGTGGAAGACCTTTTGAAACCTTTGGGATGTGCTCCATCAAAATGGGGGTAGAAACGTACAGTTACTGCATTGGGATAATAACTGTATGACCAATAGTGAATGTATTTGTATTCTTCTAAAGACTGTTACTTTAGTCACTTTAAGGAAATATTTCCCTTTTTAACTAGCCTTATAATCATGGTAACAACTACTGCAAAGACTGCCGAGTTCGCTAATTTTCTAAAATTCCCTAATCCTTTATATACAATGAAGACAACATAAATTAAAATCATGAATGAAGGAAGGTCCACTAAGATCTTGAAGTGCACATTTTAAAGAAACAGAGTTTAGAAACACATAAGTTTTCTCTTTCTTTTCCTTTCCTGCTTAATATGCTCTCTCTTCTTGAAGGCGAGGGTTTAATACAGGATAAAGATGGCTTCTTTTGTTTACCATTTAATGTCAACTTCAAATTAATTAAATACTAGCACTTATCTAGATAATTTTTACTGCATTTCATATCATGTATTTACTAGATTTATAGAGATACTAATCAAAAGCAATCCATTATTTTCTGGCCCGTTCTATTTTGCTAAAAATTTACGAGTCTTCCAATGTTCCTAAAATGAAACTGCACGTAACAATGGTTGAATAATAGAAATAGTGTTAACAAAATTGTCATCAAAGTATTGGAATAAGAACTGGGAACTGGTTTGAAAGATGTCATTTGCCTTATTTAAACGACTTCATATGGAGAGACAGATAACCTGTGGTGTTAGAGTGATACAATTTTGTAATCTAATTGTCAGATAATATGTGTAGGAAATTAAAAATAATTAATCAATTAATTAAAAACTGATTAATTTGCTTATATCAAAAAGACATTTCATTGCCCCAAAATGCCAACTGATTGTTGGCAATGTGGTGTATTGGCAATTATGAGCTAATACCCAGACACTATAAATTCCTGTAACACAGGGTCCCCAACCTCTCTGTCCCTAAGAGCACATTCTACAATATCTGTTGGATGGTGGGCACCATTTATTTTTTCAAGGTGAATTATAGTTGGAAAGAGTTAATATTACATGCACGTAAAAAAAAAGATTGGTTGCATTTTGTTTTGTGCTGGTATCAGGGTTGCCACTCAAACAGGAGAACGAAATTCCCTCCCTTTCTCAGGTTTTCCAGGAGTGTTTTTAAGAAAATTCCAGTCTATCCATGTAGTGTGCATTTGTTGTGCTAAAGGTAAATTAATTGTGGTGCCACTTGATAACACAAAAATTTGCTAACTGCATATGACTTATATACATATATATAAAGTATATTACCAAAACATTACTATTATGACTACAATAGGAGTTATTTTCCATTTTCCCCAATAACTTTCATTTACAAAAGAAATTAAATAAGTACAATGCATTCCATCTAAACCAAAACCAGAAATGAAATTCATTGATTTTTCAATGCAATGTATGAACTTTTAAACATAAGATTTTCTCCACCATTAATTGTAATAAAATTATGTCATGAATGATATTAAAAAGTATTATACATAAATTCTGGAATGGAAGTTATTGTTCACAAAATGGCAGTGCGGGGCCCATTTATATCTATCCTATTAAATAATATATAATTGGCAAACAATCACCTCAGTGATATTTCAACACTTGCTAAATTCTGAAAGGTTAAAAAAGCATTTTTTATGCAAAACTGTTAATATAAGCATACATAACATATGTTAAATGAAAAATATTTATTAGAATTAAAAATATGACATTTAATATATTTAAACAAAACACTAATAGAAAAAATACTAATGAAAAATAAGCACCAAATTAGATTTCTTGTTTTAACTTTGCAATTTGCAAGTCAATTGAAGAAACATCTCTGCTCAATTTTTGTTTTTTTGACTCCAAAATTTTAATATGTGCCTTGTTCCTTTTGTCTAATAGTATTTTTTATGTTTATTATCACACAGTTTTTTGTCTTCGAGTGCTCGGTGATATGCACCACGAGCAGATCTGGCATATCATAACATATAAGGAGTTACATTAATATTAATCACACCTCCATTTACTTTTATAGCATCATAAACAGTTTGCACTGCTGTTAAAGAATTTTCCTGCAGATTTTCCACCAACATATCATTATTAACTGAAAATCCACTTTCTACTGTGGAATTGCCATGTGATAAAATTAGAACTAGTTTTACAACACTCCAAAGTTCTTTAAAATCTGAGTTATTAATCAAATCCTTATAAAAGTGATCAAGTCACATTGAAGCATAATTAGTAAAAGCGTCTTTCCAAACACCCTTACTTCTGAATAATAATTCTTTAAACTGCATTTTTGATTTATCTGAAACTGTGGAATTTATCCATTCACTTTCATATATTATATGCAATAACCTCTCCATCCTTTTCTCACATAAAAATTCATTAGACGTAATGAGCTTAGGATCTAATGAAGAAATGTATTTAACTAAGCTATATTTCAATGGGCTTCTTTCAAATATTTTTTATACCAGCTTAACCAAAAATGTTCTGCACCGAGTTCTGAATTCTCTTTTGTTAAGATCAGATACTCCACTTTTAGCTAAACTCGCACCAGCAGCAATACCCACATCTATATCTGCAACATTACAATAAATGTTTTCATCCAGAATATCTATATTTATCAGTTTTTCAGGAGCTTTTGCCTCTCGCAGTATATCTCTTTTGACAAATTTGGAGAGAAGATGACTTAGCATACTATGGAAAGTTGTATATAGAAAGGGGCACAAAGGATCAGCTGTCTGAAATGACTTTAGAAATGGATGTAAATTAACTCCTGCAACCGAAATAAAAAATGAGATTTTTGCCAAAAGTAGCTTATCTTTAACAGCTTCTCTCAGTCTTTTGAATGACACAGTTTTTGGTAGTTCGGATGATTCTACATATTTTTTGACATGATGAAAAATATCAATAGCTCTCTCAGCAACAGGTATGTTTTCACACCATTTTACTTCACAAAACTTCAACGGAAAAGTTGTACAGTTAGTGATGGCAATATAGTCTGCTTGCCAAGCAAGACTGTCTTTACATACTCTATGCATATTTTTAAATAATGCACTTAAATTCCAGTCAGTACCTTTATGGCCAGCTCTAAAGGCACCATGAACAACATGCAAACCACAGGACCCAATATGTAATACATGGCAGGCATCATTATTTGCTAAATTTTCTTTCAAATCTCTGAGGAATTTAAGATTGACATTTGGTCCATCCAATGATACTTGCAGCAATTTCTTTTTATCTAGCTCTGAGGTTCCCTCAAAGAAACTTCTCAGAAGGTCATTGGCAGATACATGTCCCCAAAAAATTGATGTGAGGTATCTTCATTCCTCGCACTGTCCCAAAATCTAACAAAAAGATCCATTTTGCCTCTCTGGACAATTCTATTTAATGCTTCATTGAAGCAAATTACAAATTCAGTGTTCTAAGATCAGAAATGAGCATCTTTTTGAAGTATGGAGCTAAACCAAATGACACTAAATATGACATTTTTGTATGTCCCAGGGTCATAGCTTTAGCTTTATTGCTGTCATCAAACACTTTCTGGAACAGAACAGCAGCAGCATTAAATGCATTATAAGAAACATCTGAAGAAACAAATTTCATAGCCCACAGTAATTCCGCAGCAAAAACTTTGTCCTCAGGTGTGAACGCGTTTAAATTTGATGATTCAGCAACTAGTGCCGAAGACTGCTGTGTTTCAGAACTGCTTTTATCTATGGAGAAATAGTTTTTTAAGTTCATCTTCACAAAAATGATTTTCTTATGTTTTACACTGTTTATGTGGCTTGTAACTGCTTTCCTTCCCATGGTACTAAGCATGATATTTTGTTGGCAAAACGTGCATCTTGCCATGTTAGGAGCTAATTCGATAGGTTGCAACCATGGATTCCACTGAGGATTGAGACTAGAATCTGCCCAACCTGGATTAAAAAATGTCTTTTTTCAGATATTTTGCAGCTAAAAAAAGAAAGAAATCTATTTAATATTTTTAAATAAATTCAAGTATTTTATACTTATTTAGCAACACACATAAGTTAAAAATATGTGCACTAGATTTCGTAATGGTATGTTATCATACTGCCAGAATTAGTTTCACGAGTATGCCACAGAAAATTGCCTGAAATTTGAAAGTATTAACTAATAAGAAATAAATTTAGAAGGATGAAGCAACATTAAATGATATGAATAACATTTAAATAAATTAATTGAAGATTAAAAAGTGAATTACAATAATTAACGGTATTTTGCCAAATATAGTTATATTGAATGGTTAGTCAAGATAACTTGTTATTATTTTGTTTAATTTACTCCAAAATAACAAGGCATTTATAAAAAAAAAAAAAAAATGTTTAAAAGATTTTGTTTTGTATGAGCTTGGAGGAAGGGCACAGCAAAATTGGAAATTTCAAGCAAAAGCAGGATTGATTACTGATTTTTACAACATGAAGTGTATAAAAAAAGAGGGGACAAACATTTTAATATTTACTGTTTGTTTCTGAATTCGGCAACAAGTTTTATCGTCGTTTATTTCTCAAAAATAAATTTTAAATGCGAATTATTTAAAAATCGAAACAACGGAAAACCGAATTCAGAACACACACACACACACAAAACAAAACAAAACCAAAAAAAATGGGGGGAGAAGAATATTTTGCCAATTACAAAACAAAGTCAATTTTTTTAATGAAATTATAAAGTATCAGATTTTTTTGCGTCATTTCAAAGTCCAATAATCATAATACATGCCACCAACGATGTTGAAAAGCTAAACAGTTCAATTTGATTTGTTTAATACTGCACAAAATATGATTCAAAAAGCAACAATAAACTTCTTTTAACTTTAAAAATGCACTGCATGAATTCTTATCATTTTAAAAAGCAAATACGATAGAGTGTTACGTAAACATACATTAAAAAAAATTAATAAGATGTAAAAGATTACAAAATTTAACTTACCAGACTTTTTAACTGAAAACAGAAAAACGTGCTCTCTTAACCACGAGGCATAACTTCATCTCTTTCTTCCGTTCCACATGTGCATACGATTCTTTGTGCGAGCCTCTGAATTCAAGAGGTTACTGGAAACAAAGATACTAGAAACTTTCTTTGCCTTTCTGAAAGACAATCTGGTTAGCGCCGCAAAAATTGGCTCTATGCCAGCTGCCCGAATGACAAGCACGCAATACATAATTCCCCAAGAACGTGATCACTGTCAACATTGGTGCGAAAATCGGTTTTGGGGGGATTGCCGTTATGAAATTCCCTAATTTTTTTCAAATTTTGACTAAAATTGTTAAATTCCCTGATTTTTCCCTGACTTTTTTGGTCAATTTTCGATTTCCCTGACTTTTTTCGGTTTTCCAGATAGCGTGGCAACCTTGTTGTATCTGTGATGGACGCAATTTCTATTTCATTAAAAATGAGAAAACATTTTATTCAAAATTAAAACATTTTTATTGTGATCGTATAGTGACAGGCACACATTAAACAATTGGTAGGCACCATGGTGCCTACAGGCATAGGGTTGGGAACCCTGCTCTAACACTTCCTCTAGCTATTTTCACAGTCTTCAACTGCCCTCAAAGTTTGGTGGAATTACTGACTGAGTAGAATTTTTTAGAATTACTCACGCAATTCTTGTTATCTCACAGCAATTTGTGAATTACTTAACTTTTTGTTATATATACTAAACAGTTTGAATTAATTGAAAAATGTTTGATCAGATTGTGTGTGTGTGTTCTGTCTTATTTTGTTTTGGAAAAAGCAATGATTTTAAATTTTAATGCTTGTTAAGACAGCAAAATAAAAGTTCCATTTCATTTTTATTAATATTTTTTAGAATTAAGAGACATTTCATACTGTTGATACTCTAAAATTATTAGGAAATGGAAAACATTAGGAAATGGTTTTAATAAGTTAAAGAAACCTTGAATAACTTTTAAAATTTCACATAAAATAGCATTACGTTAATATTATTTAATTTTTTTAATATTTTTGCATACATTTTAGCAATCAAAATTAACATTTCAAAGCAGTTTGCAAACTACCTTTCCTGAATTACATGAATATAAAGAACAAAACAATGAACATTAAATACTGGGAAACTTTTTCAGTGTGATATTTCTTGCTGATGACATTCATAAAACTAGCCTTAGAGTTCTAATAGTGATATCAGTAAAAAATTTAAAGGAGCAATTTAGTTATATACACTCTCACAAAAAAAAAAAAAAAAAAAAAAAAAAAATATATGCTCAGAGAAGGAAATAAACTACTATCATGAAACTTAACAGGCATGTACTGTCTGAGGAGATAAACAAGTGATTACAAATTCAAAACAAAACTCATTTATTAATAAGTTATGGCATGAAAAAGGTTACAAATCAGTAAGTAGTATTGGCGTCGCAACAAACCAAGTACGTCACCTATGAACCTCTGCAGAAGATCATGCCATAATCTTTACAAATGTGCAGTTAATTCGCTAATATTACAGGATTCCATGCATGTCCTAAACATGCTCTGCTGGTGAGAGGTCTGGTGACCTGACAGGCCACAGGAGTATGTCATATTGTTGAAGACGTTGTTGGGAGAATCACACAATATGTAGATGAGCATTCTCTTGCTGATAAATGGCACCTGGACAACTTGATAGTATAACACAGTACAACCAGCATCAAAATATCCTCCACGTAACTGCAAGTGGTAACAATATTCTGAAGGATGACTAGAGGTGATGGTGTGTCCCAACAAATCACTTGTCACATTCTGTCATCATATGATGTTGCTCGACAACAAATGCAGGATCGGACCGCTGGCCTGGCCACCTCCACATGCATGTGCAATACATCAGCATTCAGACTGAATTAGGATTCATCACTGAAGAAGATCACACACTTCCAGTTCTTCACACTAAGACTTGCCCAAGTCTGGCAAAAATTCAGTTGATGTGGGGTCAGTGGTAGGCATCTCAATGGATGTCGGCAGCCGATACCAGCATCCTGAGCCAGATTTAGACTTAATAAGGCCCTAAGCTATTTGAGATATGAGGCCCTTTATAAGTCTGTTATAATATATTTTAATACTATATATATTATTCTTTAATTTGGGGGGCAAGAAAGTGGAGGCCCTAAGCTATAGCTTGTGTAGCTTATATGTAAATCCGGCCCTGCCAGCATCGGCTAGTCATCTCCGAATGGTTTTCCATTTCAGAGGCATCTCTAGTCACAATACCATCCATCCAAGTCAACAGACTTGTTTAAATAGCCCTACGGCACAAGCAATCATGCTGTTAAACTCTCCCGGCTGTGCATTTCAAATATGAACCTCGTGTCATTGGTGTTGAAATTTAAATCATTTGCACATCTCTTCCCAGACTACATTCCTGCTGAGTTTAGTGATTGTGGCTCATTGGGTGCATATATTTTTTTGTGACATAGTGTAAAATAAAATGCTGAGTTTGTGTCAAAAAAATCTGTGCCAAAAATTTGTGATATTCGTAAAAAAATAGATAGCTTTTCTCATAAATTAAAAAATTATAAATATGTCTTCAGAATGTTTTTAAAGCGAGGTAGATTTTTTTTTCCATAATCTTTATATTTGGAAAAATAAGCATATTTTCTTTGCATACACTTTTTCTTCTAAGATTTCAAATTTTAGGCACATGTATAAAATCCTTCAGCACTTAAATTTCTGTAATTTATTACATTTGTAAACATTTAAAGTCATATTGACTGAATTTGAAAATTCAGAACATTTTTGTTGTAAAATATATGAGCAATAATCTCTTGTACAGTGCAGCAAAATTTTATATTATAACTGCACTATTTAACATCATCTCATACATATAGAAAGGGACAGTGGCAAGCATTAGGAAGGACATGGGAATTAATGACAGCCCTTTCTTAAATTTGTCCTCTAATTTGAAAGCTTATTGCTCATTTTTTGCTTACTCATTCCAAAAAAAAACCATCTTGCATGTCATAATTATCATTAATCTTTCTCTCCTAGGAACTAGGGTCATCTTTTAAATTCATGTATGCATGCTGTAGATAACCTAAAATTTAAACATATCCTGGAATGTGATTTTGGGGATTTGATAGAAATGGTTTTAACACGAAACTTCATACTAAGTTCCTGTAGAAAGTAAAACATTTAATTAGAATTTGATATTTTGTTTTATAAGATAAAGTTTCGAGTCTTACAGTTAAATTTTTCATATTTCACTCTTATACATACAAAACACTAAAGTATACAATTTTCCATAATAAACAACAATTTTTCAAGGTACTTACAGAAAATTCCGTTGACCATAAAAGTTGGAGAGAATCCCACCAAGCATACTCATTGGCATGGACCAAAAATTTCTAATTGCACTGAAGACAGAAACAAATGTATCCTTTTCTCCACAAAGCTACACTAAATAAATTCATCCATATGATGAATCTCAGTGGTAGCACGTGGTTGCTTCCCCATTGAGTTTTTGTTATGCAGTTGAGCTGAAACCCAGATCATTCAATGTTTTTGGTATAAACTCTAGAATTCATTACAAAATTACATTGGTGGTTAACTTCGAGATGTTCAAATCTTGCAGTTGTTAACTCATCAGGTTATATAACCCTTCCACATTTCTGAATAAATCATAGATTCTTCTTCAATATTTTCTTTTACTGTTTGCAAAAGGGTAGTCACTTTCTCACTATGAACTCTTATGATATAATACTTGTTTTTCTCCCAGCAAATTCTTCCCAACATCCATTGCTCGGGTTTTCTACCTTCTTAAAAGGCTTTCATTAATTTTAAACTACATGGTTAGCATATCCAATTTTTTTCTTTGGTCTTGATAAATGGCTGTGTGCGCAAACTTCTCCTAGGTACTAATTTATAACTCTCTCGTAACTTGAATCTAATGGTTCTTTTCCCCATTCAATAGTCGCTAAATCTTGAAACCAGCTTAGATGAACCTGAATACAAAATTTAAATAGCAGAAATCTCACATCATGTACCTTTGCGAGTCTGAACATTGTGATGCCACTGCTTGTACGTTTTCAAGTGTATTAAAGTGCCGTATCATGCCCCTTACCACTTTTCATTAATTTCACATTTAATATTTTTTAAATACTTTGCTGCATCTGCTTTGTAGCGGGCAGGTTTCAAGTTTTAATAGTCCCCCTTAAACTAAGACCCCCCCCAAAAAAAGAGAAAAAGAAATGAGTAGGAAAAAAGAACTTACAAAATTTTTTAAATTTTAGTTTAAAGATCAAGATTACACAAAACCAAATGTTTTTGAAGAGTGGCTTTTCCATTACTGGCAAAAAAATTGCTTTTTTTTTTTTTTTAAGGGGGTGAAAAAAGTCCATGGAATTTTTCGTATGTACCTTTTTCAACTGCGATATAAATTACTAAACAGTTTATTAAAAAAGGGGTGCTGAGAATTCGTTACAAAAATACAACATGAATACATTATAAAAATTCCTTACTGGTAACGTAGAACAGAGTTCAAGGTACTTAGCAGCTCGCTGCTCTTCCTCCTTTAATTTTTGATTAGCATACCATATGTAGTTGACAACACCATATTCTTTTAAATACTGAGGAGCTTCTGCTTTATAGTAAGCTTCTGTTGCATCCAAGTATGCCCTTTCAAAATTATCTCGATAAATTTCATATTTATCTTCATTTAAGCACAAGGCAACTGTTGGAACAAACACAAAAAAAAAAAAAAAAAAAAAAAACATTAAATCCACCAACATCTCATACATGCACAGTCAAAGCTGACTTTACATGAAAATTTAAATACATGCATTACTGAAATCTTGGCAGTTATTTAAGAATTCAGTTTTAGATGTGTGGAAAGAACAGCTGAAAGAAAGGAACCTGGATTCGACTTTTAAGCTCTCCGCTAAGTCTAATACAGGAAAAATTCCAACTAAATATTATTTCTAGAAATTGTATTTAATATATCAATTTATTTCAATACATCTTTTCTCAAAATAATTGTTTATATACTATGATGACATATCTAACATAGCATGTTCATCGGTAAATTCTTAATGATAGCAGAGAATTACAGAATCAGTAAATTTCAGCAACAAAATGAATAAATGAAGTTTTCATAAAATCTCAATAAGGCATTTATAATTTTCCAATAACTGATATCAGAAAAAAATGTGTGGACTACTTCAAGGAAGTAAAAGAGAAACCAAATCAAGAGCTAACAAAGAAAAAATGATTAATCAGGTGCCTCATTATTATTTTTTAATTCACAAACATATTAGTGTGCAAAACTTAAGCAATGTTTATAATTTTGGCTGCAGTTCTACAAAAAATCAACTGGGAGACAAGAAATTCATACTACAAAGGCATAATGTAGTATTTAAAGAATACTACATTCTTTATTTATACATTTATACATTTAAAGAATACTAATTAATTTAAAGAATACTTATTTATACATTTAAAGAATACTACATTTAAAGAATGTAGAAAGTACAGCAGGGAAAAAAAAAAAAAAATTCATAGGCTGCATACCATATAGAATGAATAGAAACGGCGTTAAATGGCATTGGTACAAGGTAGCACAGCACAATTGTCTGATCAAGACAGACAACAGCAAACCAAACAGCCTTAGTGACGGATATGAGCAGTCCTAACTGCAATGGTTTCAATGACTCATCAATAATTCAGAGACTCATCAATAATTTCACAGCTGTATGTTGAAAAATGAATTTGTTACTAAATTTTGCATACCAGTGTACAATAGTGTCAGACATAATTATTTTTAATTAATAAAGAGCACTGCAAAAAATTTATCTCAAATAAAAAATGTCTATAATTTTGAACACTCTCAGAACCAAGAGAAGTGAATATTGTCAACTATGTCCCCTACCCTTATGTTTTGGTGAAATGTTTTTCCCTCAAATATAATAGTATTTTTCCCTCAAATATAATCCCTCAAATAGCAACAGAAATCACTTTAAAAGAAACAAAAACATTCAGATTTGGAACATGCTTTGTCTTCTTTAATTCTATATCATTTGAAATTTTTTGTGATCACGACAACTTTGGGCGAAACCATAATTTAATGCATATTTTTTAATGAATTTGTGAGATCTATAACACAAATAAAAAGTCATCATTTGTATGCTAAATGTTATTTTTGTAGACTCAAAATTTATAGTAGCTTTAGAAAAAACAGCCTATACACACACACACACACACACATATATATATATATAGTACAAAGTTCGAAATCTGGACTCTTTGGGACTTCGGAGATTCTGGATTTGGGATTTTTCCAGATATTAGAACAGCAGTTTAAATCTAATAAGACTGCATGTAGAAATTATAAAATTAAAAATATGAAATCATGATTTATGAAATAATGAACTATTTATGATCTAAAGGGTATCAAAATTTTAAAAAAAAAATTAAACTTAATATTTATTTGTTTATCTTATTAAACATTTCTTTCAATGTAAATTGTTTAAGTTGCTTTGTTTTTGTGCTAATACTTTCTCTTTAACTCTGTAGACAGGCATAATCTCTTGTTCAGTTACATTGTTGAAGTCCTGTAACTGCTGTTTCGAGAATTCCGACTAACTTGTCAATCGAAATTTTCTCGTTTTCAGTAACTTCTCTGTCACTTTCTTCACTATCACTATCACTTTCTTTCTTCACTTATATCTATCACTATTTCTTCACTATCACCATGGTATTTTCTGGATCTAGAACCATACTACAGATTTCGCCATTCGTTAATTGATTGATGATTGAGAAGCATTGTCATCACAATGAAAAACTTCTTTTATATCATCTTCATTTATTACTGCTTCTCTAAATTTCTTTACAAAAATCTGTTAATTGTAAAATTTCACCTTTGTTTTGCAATATCCAAAAACCTTTAGAATTAGTGGCTATCATCATCAAATTTAGCTATCCTTCACTATACATATTTGGCTATGCATCATGCGCTTGGCGACTAATGACAAGTTGTTCCGTTAAATTTTATCTCGCTTCTATTGCGCACTGTGACAATTAAGCCTGAATTGTATTAGTTTAGTTATTTATTATACTTATGTCTATTTCTTGCACATGCTTTTAAGGCTTATCAGAGTTCTGAATAAATAAATTCCCACATATATTTAAGTCTTATTGACAGCTGGCGCTAGATATCTTACCACCTGATGCAGCCTGTGGTTCCTAAATTCTGCGACTCGGCGTGGCCATACGAGCCCTGGCACTGGTTCTGGGTTTATATGAATAATAAATCAGTTATTCTTAATTCAAATAGCCCTAAGAAGAGGCTCAAACTCGGAATGATTTTTTTTTTTTTTTTTTTTTTTCCTGGAATTTTGGATTACAGTCCAAGATTTGTAGGTATGATACTTGAAAGTAGGGATGAGAGAAAAAGGTGATGCTACATCATTTCCGGCTTGTGCTTTGTGAGTACAGCTAGCATTTTGTTAGTATGAATATAATATTTATTAGTCTTATTTTCATTGATCGTCTGCTCTTTTTTAATTTTGATTACCTAATTTTAAAAATTCTGCGCTAAATTTAAATAAGATGTGGAAAGAAATATTACTTGTTCTTTATACAAAATGGAATTAAAACTAAATTGTTCTTTCACAAGTGGCTACAATACTCTTTTCATATAAAGACAGGTCTTTTAAAGCTCCATCAAAATATATCATACTGAAACACATTATTTAGTTTGTGTACCAGATTTAAAAAAAAAAAAAAAAAAAGTTAAATAACTATGTTTCGTTGCTATCATATTATCGGTGAATATTATAAATATCAAAAATTTACTGTTACAATTTTCTACAATACCTCAAGTAAATAAACACTTTACAGTTACTTATTGTAACTTCATGTAATACTCAGTTACTTTACCGAAATAAAGAGTTCTAGTAAATATTAGATTTTGTTGGAATAAACAAGAATATGTAATTTCCCCAAAACGTTATGCTTTAAGAAAATTTTAAATAAGCATACAATGCGTAAATTTTACATTTCAAAAGGTATTTCTCTTCAAAATATTTTTGTTTCATGAATTGATAAAAATTATTCCGTCCTTGAACAAAATGTTCAATAAAACACAGAGCATAAAAATACACAGTGAAACTCCATCCACGGTTTAGGAAAAAGCCAGCGAGTGTATCTCTAATGCCCACTAAAAGCCATTCCGCAATCTAAACTCTTTCCGTTGCAAGACATTCCGGAACCTTTCCTTTTTCTTCCTCTTACCCGAGTAAATTGAACTCATCCAGTTAACAAAAGCAGCCATTCTGGGATTGCCAGTCTAGTACAAAAGCAGCCATTCTGGGACTGGCGGTCTAGTATACCTCTAAATGTTATCATTGGGTTTATGAGTATTATCAACAAAATTTATTTATATGGAAAGAAATTTTTGGTAAATTTTTCCTTGTCAACAATTTTTAGTGCATTTAACTTAAATCTGTAATTATCGCCAAGCATAATGTGAGCATAAAAAGTTACCATACTCCTTTATTATTCAATTACTAACATAAAAAAAAATTGTTTAGGCATGGCTACATAATTCATTACTCAAGTTGTCATGTTTTGATAAACATGTGGTGAAAGGAAGGTATAATAAATACTGATTCGCCAGGTTGACGTCAGATCAGCGATGTATCTATGTGGAATGTTTAAGTTTGAGATGCGTGCCAAGCAGATATGCAGCAACGAAGCCAAATTACTGATCGTACAAATTTATGCTAAAATGATTGTTTCTTCAATAACAAGGTATTTTATTTAGTGCTGAAGTGAAATTAAGAATAAGGACTTTCCAGATGTTTTATTACACGCGAAAGGGGGAAAATCAAATGCGCATGTGTAAAGCCTACCAGAAAAACGTTGTTGTTGGTTTTGAGGTTTGGATTTTAGATCGTTCCAGATAATGAACGTCAGATTTCGGACTTTGTACGTTTACATATTTCTGTATTCCCCCCAGATTTTTTTCAGCATATGATTTAACAATTTCTTATTAACAGTAACAATATAAAATATATGCACAAACGGAAACTTATTTTGTGTAAATAATAAGAATATTATTCAAATTGATAAGTTATTTGAAATATATAATGCAATAGTATTATTGTGTATTTATGTGTGCTTTTCAGCGAAATATATTTATGACTCACGCCATATATCTTTAGAAACAGCATACATTGCATATTTTTACCTCTTGGTTTTCAAGCAGTAAACTTAATAGGTTAAATGGGATACAGAGTAACTATGGTATGTATATACTGCATCACAGAAAAACTATTTAATTCATAATATCCAATTCTGCTGACCTCTGTACTTCATTTGCTCTGAAAATAAGGATAATATTATCATAATAAAATCCCTAGCCAGAAAAAGAAAGGGGGAAAGAACATGTAGCTCATTTTTAGGTTTTTTATTTCAAATCCTGAACAGTTTACAAGCAAGAAATTCAGTAGCGTAAATTTTTTAATCTTTTTTTCACCTATATTTCTGAATAAAATAAAGTATATCACAAAAAAATCCATTTAAGCTTTGAAGTTCATTTTTAAATAATAATAATACCATATGATTCTCTAACTCCTATCACCAACTGTGAATCAATAACCTCTCCAGTTCTCTCAGCATGGACAAGTTTCATTGCACTATTTTGAAGCCTATGCTTAATGTTCGAAAAAATACTCTGATTCCATCTCTCCAGCAGTGCCTGTAAATACAAAAGCAACAAATGTTTTTAAATATACACTTACTTGTAAACTTACTTTGACAGATTTCAGAAAAAGCAAAAATTAAATATCAACAACCTTTCGAATTCCATTCCTCTTAAATGAAGGGAATTTGCCAGCTACTGCAGCTTCCAAATGTGAAAATGGCATAAGCAAATAACTGCACTGAGTAGAAAACTTTCTCCATTCTACTATATAGGCTTTCAGCAAAGCTTCATCTTGTTGAACAGAAAGAACATACTAAAAAAGATACCAATCAATTAACATATAAATGCAAACCAAGAGATAATATTTTTGAAAATGAGCCAGTATTTATGACATTTTCTAACAGAGATTTGATAATACTAAAAATACCACATATATCACTATTAAACTATTCTTCACGGTTCGTACACATTTCCTTATATGAAAATTAAGGACTTTTAAGGACCATCAAAGAAAAAATTAAGGACCTATCAGGAAACAAAAAAATGAATAGAATAAAGCAATTATCCATACAACCGACTTCATGCTTGTAATTTCACTTTAAAAAACTAACAGAAGTGTGTATTATGCACTATTATTAAATTCAACTTAATACTTACCATAAAACAATTTTGAAAATTAAACTAACTCCCTACAAGTTATGAAGTAGATAACATTAAATGAGGAACATAATTTCTTGAAAAACATGTATAAGTGTATTTTACACTAATAACAGTCACTATTTTAGAGATTTACATGATTATTATTTAACTTATTTGATATTTATTTAAACATAGTCAACTACTATTATAATCACAATGTAAGAATATTTTGCAGATTAAAATAACTGATTTGTAAACATACAATTTATTTCCTTGGTTTTTTGAAAGATACTAGAATAATAAACTGTACAATAAAAGATACAAAACATTTGTGCTTTTTTTAAATCTGAAATCTTCCTTTTCTTTAACTATTCTTCTAAGTTCATTTGCTTTGATAAACAAATCAATGTTCCTGATGGTCTCAGCTTTATCTGCTAAAGCATCTACTTCTTCATTAATGTCTTTAATGTCCCTTTGAGGAAAGTTTTTCTTCTGCTTCATATAATCAATTTCTTCTTCAATAATATTTCTTTTCCTCTTTGAATTTTCAGATTTAGTTAAAGATTTTTGTTCTTCTAAATACTGAACTTCTAAATAACGAACTCCACTTCTTGCAGAAGCTGCTGCTGATCTCATTTCTTTATTAATTTCGATATTAAGAACACCTCCAGAAAATTTTATGTAATCAAATACTGTGCGTTGAAAAATGTATGATGAGTCACTTAAATTTTCAAATTCAATTGCTTTATTTACAGAGAAGCCCCTTTCCACAGAGGCCTGTTCATGTGACAAGATAAGAATACTTGTCACAGTGAATACTTGAATAGTGAAAATATACATTTTTTACTATATATATATAATTTATTTCCTAAACAATATAGATTAATTGATTATATTATCTCCTAAGTTTAATTAAAGTAGAATTATTTTAAAAGAGTGAATCCATACTGGTAAGTTATATTTTGAAAGATGTATATATATATATATATATAAAGTCCGAGATCCGGACATCTAATATCTGGAATGATCTAAAATCTGGACCTCAAAGCCACCACCAACCAATTGCGCATTAGATTTTTTCCCTCATCATAAAAAAAATGCCAGAAATCCGATTCTTAATCTTAGTTTGGTGCTAAATAAAATATCTCATTATTGAAGAAATAATTATTTTAGCATAAATTTGTGTGATTAGTAACTTGACTCCATAGCTGCGTATCTGCTTGGCATAATCTCAAACCGAAACATTTGTTAATTTTACACCAACTAATATTTTATATCCTTGATGCCGAAATCGCGAATCATTATTTATTGTATTTTGCTTTCATCACCGCATGTTTATCAACGAATGACAACTTGAGTGATGAATCATGCAGCGATGCCAAATAACAGAGTATTATACGATTACAGATTTAAATTTAATGCGCTAAAATGTTGACAAGGGGAGATTTAGCAGAAATTTCTTTCCTTATGCTAAAAATAGATTTTGTTAATGATACTCATAGGACAAACGATTATATTTAGTGCTATTTGAATTAAGAATAACTGATTTGTTATTCACATAAAGCCAGAACCAGCTCCAGAGCTCGCATGGCCGCACCAGGCGGCAGAATTTAGCGAAGTTAAACAGAAGTTTTTCATTGCAATGACAATGCCCAATCATCAATCAATTAACGGAGGGCGGAATCTGTAGTATGGTTCTAAATCCAGAAAATACAGCTACCGATAGTGAAGAAAGTAACAGAGAGGTTACTGAACGAGAAAAAATTTTGATTGACAAGTTATTCGGAATTCTCGACACAGCAATTACAGGACTTGAACAATGGAACTTAATAACTGAACAAGAAATTATATGTCTATAGTATTAGTCTAAAGTATTAGCAGAGAAAACAAATCAAACAACTCACATTGAAAGAAATGTTTATTAAAGTAAACATATAAATATTAAGCTCTTTTCTTTGGTAAATTTTGATACCCTTTAAATCATAAATGCTTCATTATTTCATAAATCACGATTTCATATTTTCAATTTTATAATTTCTACGTGCCATCTTAGTAGATTTAAAATGATCTAATATCCGGAAAAATCTCAAATCTAGGATCGCCGAAGTCCCGACGAGTCCAGACCTCGGACTTTGTACACTGTATAAATATATATATATATATATATATATATATATAATACGGAATGTATATTTTCAGTTAAACTTCTACCCAATAACTTTAGTAATTCATGAAAGTTAATTTTGCGTCTAGTTAATTCAGGAAAATTAGTTTCAATTAGTTGTTTTCAGCTTTAAAAATATTTAAAAAATTTTAATTAGTTATTTTCAACTAATAATTGTATCGCCATTAGCAAAAATTATGCATTACTATCAAAAACATAGGTTTAAACCAAATACTTAATTGTCTATTGAAGCTTCAAAACGTATTTCCGAACTTCACTTTTTCTCAGCTAGCGTTACCGATTTTGCCCTTGGCGACCTAAAATCGAAATGGAGCCAACAGATTTCCCGCGAAATCGATAACAGACCCTCTGCAGAAATAAACTCATAATCCCGATATCCCATACATATAGTATGTGCAAAAGAGAATAAACTCCGTAGAAGGTGATAAAAAATTAATTTATGGCTTAATTGAAACAAACACAGAAATTAAGCTAAGCAAAACCGTGTAAAAACAAATTGAAATGATAAAACGAAACTTAATTTTAATGTGAATTTTCAGTGCTGACTCTCCCATTCTAGAAATTTCAATTTGTTTCAGACAAAGACCACATTTAAGGATTGCCATCCATCAATATCCAGTCTTTGTAGTCAGCTTGATGAAGCCACAGTTTATTGAAAATGCACTTTCCAGGCATCTCGTTCCTATTGGCGTCGGAAGGGTTGTGGCCTTCCAGGTTGGAATTGCTCTAGTTTTGGCAAATATTTTCAGAATCTCCCCCCTCCCTTTTTTTTTCTCGAGCACCTTCATCATCACTTTCGCCTCTTAAAGAACTTCCAGCTTCACGCTTTCGTCACAGTCTGCCTAAATTTATGGATAACACCTGTTTCGAAAGATTGCGTGAATAGCCAATCAGACACCGATACTTTCGTTCGGGTAGCTAATTGTTTTTTTTAATCGTTTGCAATGCAAATCCGCCAACAGATTAGTTAAGAGCTGTGTAATTTTAATTCCATATTCATGAGAAATCGTAATTCACACTTAGAATGGCAATCATTAGAAATAATAAGAAATGTCAAATGAGCAAAATTAAGGATCGTTTATTCCTTTTGGCCAAAATTAAGGACTTTTAAGGACCGTACGAACCCTGTTCTTTAACAAAATACCAACCTGCTAAATATATGTATGCATTTATGTATCATTACAGTATGCGGTGGCATAAAATTTATACAAAATAATTAGGGAAAGACTTTTTGATCAACATCTACAAAAACATAAATATCTACACTAATGAGTACAAGCATACTTAGAGGTAACAAAAAGTGGAATACGCAATATTTTTCTTCCATTCTAAGATACCATTATTTTATCACACCTCTCTTTAACTTCAGTATCACTATCAAGGGAGGAGGGGAAGATTTTTCATTTTAATAAAATAAAATAAATGAAATAACAAAATTCAAACACATCTAGCAAACATTTCTTTCTTAAATTATGTTTGATTTATTAATGACAATATATCTGTTTAAGATTAGGAAAAATCTATTACTCAAAGATGCTTTCCATTTTTAAAGACATCCATATGGGGGAAAAACATGCATCTTAAAATCAGAGAAATATGAAATTATGCCTAGCTTCTTTTCCCCAAGTACAAAATACTATCCCATGAGAACTTAAAAAGAACACAAGATTCTTTTGATCATTTCAACATGACATCATAAAGAATATCATCTCGGATGAATCACAGATAGATGTGTATTACACTCTAAGAGGAGAAAAAAAACTGAATATTCAGTTCTTTTCTTGGATTTGAAGCAAAACCTTTTGGCATATACAGTCAGCCTCTACTAATAAAAGAAATGATTAATTCTGCATGGTTAATAATTCATGGTAAATATGTAAATGACAAATGCAGTTCTGGTTCTTTTCAGCACTCAAATGCAGACAATTCCTCCTGCATTATTAAATGTGGTCAAAAGATTTATTAAGAAAGGTATATTATTCGCTGGATACTTTATTGCAATTACATTCCCCTTAATGCTAAGAATGTCCTTGAAAAGTATCACAATTTTTTATAAAGCATCAAAGCAATAGGTCTGAGTATTTAAAAAAAAATAACAACATTATATGTATATTAAATAAATGAATAAATATACAAAGCGAAAAACAGTTCAAGCCTAAATATAATTACATATATACATATATGTAAGAAAAATAATGAATATGTAAAAGATTAAATTATTTATGTTTTATTTATTTAAAGAAAAATAAATCCTGGTGCACCACAAAGTATTACACGAGACATGCAAATCGTAAGTAAAAAAGGCAAAATTGTAAGTAATAACATCAGTTTTCAATAATACAATGAAATCATACACAAAGAGGAAAAAAAACACACAAAAAAAAGTAAATACAAAAGTATAAAAATGTATAAAGAAATCTTTTACAATGTTTAAAATAAAAGTCAACAAAATCGTTGAAAGCTCAGTAGGCCAAAAAGATTAAATTAGCAACGTAAATTTCCCTTCTCTATTCTAAAAATAGTAACCCCTCTCTGTACTGCGTCATTTCGAGACTATTCTATGCCATATGATTCTTACGTAATTATGATGATGTAAATGGAACTAAAACTCAGCCAGCCAATAATAATTTTACAGCAATATTGACTGTCCAATCAGAATGCTTTGAAAACCAAAACTAGCTCAGTTTGACTTAGATTTCATCCTGAACATTACGCACTTGCTTTCTATGCTTTGGCCTGGCCACACTGCAGACTGTCTGCTTTTTCTTTCTTATTGCAAATTTATCTAAAATGTAAAATCTCTTGGAATAGGTACAATCAATGTGCCAACTTGATTTTCACCGCAACATGTTTGCTAAAATAAAAAATGAAGATTTAAACCTGCATTCGCCTCCAATTTCCTAGTCATTATGGATCAGCACTTCTACGCTATATTATGAGCACAAGGAAAAGCCGGAACACTGTCGAATTGTGCTTAGATCCATATTGAACAAGAATTTTGATTGCATAGTATCTAAAGAACTTGGCAGTCGTGGCAATTTTAATTCCATTTTCATTTGCAATTGATAATTTGTTGCCACAATCACTTGGCACTCTAGTCGTGCCTTTCCACAGAAGATTTACATTTTTGATATTGTTGAGATGGAAAGCAAGCCAGCGAAATTACATCTTAGCAGAGTAGAGAGCAAAGCTGAAGTGCATAGTTATGCAAGATGGAAGCACACGAAGAGAAAAGTTTTGGTTTGCAATTCGGTGATTGGCAAGAGGCATCTGCATTAAGGATTACGTAAGATCGCATGATTAATTTAAATGATGCAGTTTCGACTTAAGTGCTATTTTTAGGACAGATAGATGAAGTTTCCAAATGAAATAGAAAATAAAAGAGGTTATAGTGAATTAAATTTAGAAGTTTGCTTTCATATTTTTTTATCTTACATATATATATATTTATTATACCTTATATAGATATATATATGTAAGATATAATAAAATATGATGGCTACTACACTGAGAAATAATTGGCAGCCTCAGAATGACTATTCTAAATTTGGTGTTCATCCCCTAAGTTCATCTTTTCTCCCAAATTTGAGATCTCTCCAAGATCATATGACCGTTATATAAACGGCTTGCAAAGAGAACTAAAACCTAAAATTAACCAATTGTGCTTGGCTGTACATATATGTACCTGCCTAATATAAATGCTGCTTCGCGCGCAATTATGTCATTCATTTTCATAACTTCTCTTGCACTGCAAAACCTCTGTGCTGCTATGCATAATTGTCCTCCTTTGTTCCTGATCTAAGATGACATAGTATGGTGTCAACCTATGTACACTGCGCAAAAAAAAAAAAAAAAAAGGGGGGGGGACAGTTCTATATCTGCCTTTTCGGCTGAGCCGATTCACAAAATTCAAATTGTGTTCTTCATGTCTCAAAAGCGCGACTTAGGATATATATTACATTTATATATACAGTAGACTCCCGATTATTCGTAGGCGAATTATGCACAGAGCGGATTATCCGCGCATGACATAAAGTTTCCCCCCCCCCAAGCGTAAAGCAAAGAAAATAAAAATGTTCACAAAACTGAGTGAAATGTTAAATTTACTAAACATCGTGCTTATTTATGGCAAAAATATCCCAGGCCTTCTCGGAACCTTACCCTCGGCCCCTATGATGAGTAAGTGATTACTCACCCTTGCAGTGCTCGCTTCACCACCCTTTCTCATCTTAATCTTACTGACACATCCACTTCCTTTCACTCGGCATTGTTAGTTTAAGCCTAATAGTGTTTGCGAACCAGTCCGAGTTAAATTTCTTTTGATGCGTCTTTTGGCTAGTTGACTCGTTCTAAGTAGCGACATGGAATTCGAGAAATTGAACTTCATTGGGAGAAACTTAGTGGTGAATAACAAGCAGCCGACGATTTCCACCATGAATTTGAAGAATTTGTTTTAAAAGAACAGCTATCTTTTGAACATATTTACAATGCCGACAAATCGGGACTTTTGTGGAAATATCTTCCCACTCACACTTTAGCATCTGAAAGTGAAAGTAAAGCAGCGGGTCATAAAAGCAGCAAGGAAAGGATCACTATCATGTCTTAATGTAATGCTACCGGTGAACATAAACTTAGACTTTTTGTCATTGGAAAGTAAAAAAAAAAAAAAAAAAAAAAGAGAGAGATCTTTTAAAGCCACAAGGATAGAAAATTTGCCCATTGATTAATTTAACCCCCCCCCCGATATAATGTAAACAGTTCCGGGTGGTGAGAACATCGATGCTGAAAACATTAACGAGTGGTTGGAGTGTGACGTCAACGAACCTGACTTCGAACACTTGATAGATGATGAAATTGTGAAGACGGATTACTGAGCTATTTGGAAGAACAAGACGACACAGAGTTGGCCAAGAAACTTATGCTACGAAAAATGCAATCTCAGATCAAGAGAAAATGCTTCCAACAAAGCACTTTTCTGTTTTCATTAACAAAATGCATTTTAGGTTAGTTTTGAGTGATATACTAAAATATTAAGCATTAGTTAAACATTTCCTGCTGTTTATTTTCCGTTTTATTGTAAATAAAACAATTTTTCAAAGTTGGAATGACTGTTTTCTCTTTTGCTATACCCGGTTTTAGCTTTTTTCGGATTATGCGCGATTTTCGTTATCCGCGGCGGCCGCACCACCCTATTCTGCGGATAATCAGGAGTGAACTGTAGCTCTATTCTAACACAGTTATTTTGACACAAAATTGGACTTTTTCTGAAATAACATACCAATTTTTTTCCATATTTCGATTCTACGACTCAAATTATGCCTAAATATGAAATTTTGTTAAATTTGTTGGGAAATTTACAGAGAAATTCACAAATTTATGTTTGTGCTTTTTTTTTTTTTTTTTTTCAGTTTGCAGGAAGAATAGTTTACTTGACGAACTTCTTAATATATGGTAACCTATTTTCCTTTCCCTTGAGCGGAAGAAAGTCACAATCGTTCCTTTTTTCAAATAATGTTCTTTATATTATATATTTAATTATAACTGTTATTACTTCAAGTAATTTTTTCTTTTCGAATTTCATTTTAATTGTTTAAGTTGCATGGTTTCTTTCGAATAACTGTTTTAAAAATTTCTATTTACCCATTCGATTTGGGTAGTTTCAATAAAAGGTGCATCATTTATTTTCTTCAGATAATTTTCTTTGTAATTTTTTTTTTTTTTTTTTTTTTCCCCTTCTTTGCCATAGTTGTTGTTTTAGGTAATTTTTAAATTTTCAGACTTTTATTTTAATTGTTTGTGTTGCACTGTCTTTTCAGATAATTATTTTAAAATTTTCTATTTATTCATTCGAACTGAGCCTTTTAAATATATTTATTAATATAAATTTTTCAGGATTTTATTTTATTTATTTAAATTGCATTTCTTTTGAAAGAATAGACTACGATGCATCTGAAAATTGAATATATTAAAAGAGAAAATACAGTAAAGCACAGTTAACACGCCTTTCAATGTTCCGTTTAGAAAAGATATATAAATGAGAAGGAAGTATAATCGAGATTTTAACTTAGGGTGACTTGCATATATTGCTTTAAATAGCTTTAACATTGTGCACATTGCTTTACACAATTTTATCATCCTAAATTTAGTTTCTTAAAATGTTATTCATACCTTAGTCAAATATTTTATTTTTGAAATTGCAAGAATCAAATATATCATACGATAAAAAAGTTTTAAATAAAAAAAAATACTAATTTAATTTTTTCCCCCTTAATGGCTTGCTTTTTTTCTTCAGGCATTCTGCAAGTATATACAAAACCGTCCAACTTTTCGAAACACCTTGGTATTTCTGACGCCAAATTCTCCTTCAAATTTTTGCTTATTTTATTTTCTTCTTTCCTTCTACATTTATTTTTAGTGCTCACACAAGAAAATTAAGATTTTTCAATTGTTACACTTCCATAAATTTTGCATTCTTGTCAAATTTTTTAAAATATCAATTACATCAATTGCGTTTCCAGCTGAAGACACTTTTTCATTTTCTAGACATTTTAACTATAAATAAAGTTTAAAGCAAAGTCCAAAGTATAAATATTTTAATTAAAAGATTTTTTGCTAAATGACAAAGAAATAAAATACTCGAGCAGTGTTTATTCTGCACCACCGAGAGACTGATTATTATATTGGCTGCAAACAAACTAAATCATATTAAAGATCATGTTTTTTATACAATTAGTAGAATTATTTACTTAAAATATTCTTTCTAAGAGAATTAATGTAAAAATTTATATATATATTAAACTGGGACATGACCCAAACTGTCAACGTCCTGTTGCTTAAAAACATTGTGAAAATAAACATTAAACGAACTTTTTCAGTTTTAGACAATTCAATTTAAATGCACTTAAAGTAAAGTAGCAGACAATAACATGGTAAAGGTAAAAATTTACTAAAAACACAAATATTTTTTAAAAAAGGAAGAAATTAAAAAGAAAGTTAAAATTTTGAATAATATCCATAATTTTAAGAAAGTAGCTTTTCATATAGTATTAATAAATATTTATTACGAATCTTTGAGGGAAAAAATTTCATATAATTAGTTCTCCGTAAAACTTTATTTGAAATTTAAGGTTAAAAATAGCTGTGGCAATTCACTATAACAAAAAATCCATAAACCACATTTGGCGTTAGAAAATGTTGAATAAAAAAACTCTAATTTTTTGTAGATATGCTTAGCTTGGATAACTACACCTACTTTAAGATGGTGGTAAAATTTTATGGGTTATAATTCAAAATTTTTTTTCAAAAAATTTATAAAAATTATTTAAAAATACAAATTTTAAAAATAAATCATAAAAAATGGGTGAATTTTATTTGGAATGAACCTAAATTTCGAAACGAGAAAGGAAAAATCAAAAAAGTTTAATAAAAAAAGAGATATTAATAAATATATATCAAATGTAATTGACGTTAAGGAGCTAAAATTTTGAGAGCTAATTTTTTTAAAAACTACTCATACGATTTTTACAAAATTTTGCAGACTGGCATAATTTGAGCTGTAGAATTGAAATACGGAAAAAAATTGGTATGTTATTTCAAAAAAGTGTGATTTTGTGTCAAAATACCTATGTTAGAATAGTGCCATATATAAATCTAATACATATCCTAAGTCACGCTTTCAAGACATGAAAAACACAATATGAATTTTGTCAATTGGCACAGTGGAACAAGAGTTATAGAACTGTCCCACCCTTTTTTTGTGCAGTGCACATAAAAATTACTGTTGCTAACTATGATATAGAACTATCTTGTGTACACAAAAAACAATTGGATGTGCATTATCATGGAATAAAATTATGGTTTTTAAGTGGCCACATCCGCATTCGAGCATCACCTTTTTAACTAGGCAGTTAAGCCTCTCCAATGCAAATCTGTTGCAACCTTTCTTTCTTCAAATCAAAATATCACATATATACATACAAAAAATAAGAATTTTACATTCAAACTCACATACAATTTATATTTTAGCCTTCCTCTCGAAAAACAAAAAGAAAAATGAACTACAGTCAAAAGTCGTTAATTCGGACACCCATAATCCGGAATGATCTATAATCCGGACCTCAAAGCTACAAACTTTCTGTGCATGCGTCGCATTGACGCATGCGCGTAAGACCTTTACGGCTGCGAATATGCTTGTGCGCGTATGCAAAATATGTTTACGAGTGCGCGTTTAATGTACAATGGACAGTATAAGCTAAGCTAAAATTATCTATTTCAGTTAATGTTGCACATTGCGTTGTTCCTTAATCTTCAAATTGGATCCGGCTTATTATTTTTTGCAGACTATTAGAGCAATTTTATAAAAGTAAGCTTGAACTTTCGATTATGTGAAATAGAATTTCTAATATATATTTATTAATATGTAAAGGATCTACAAAGCGAAAGTATGTTTCGAAGTTCATTAAACAAAAAGTGGAATTGCTGCAAAAAATGGATAAAGGCATATCCTTTATTTATCTAAACTTTAACGTTTATTTATCTAAACTTTGTTTATCTTTAATGCCAGGGTGTGCAATGAATTGGAAGTTGATCTGTCAGCACTATCCTTATCTTCAGGGCAGATGTTTTTATTTTATTTGGCTTATAATTCCTTATTAAATGTAGTATTTCATCTCGATGTACTCCGCCTTTCATATGATTTAAATCAAATTCCTCGTTATTATAATTCGCTTCCGATAGCGAAGAAAGTGACAGAGGTTATTGAAAACGGAAAAATTTCGATTCATAAATTAGTCAGTAGACACAGCAATTACAGGACTTGAACAATGGAACTTTATAACTGAACAAGAAATTATGTCTGTTTATAGAATTAAAGAGAATGTATTATCACATAAAAAACGAAGCAACTTAAACAACTTACATTAAAAGAAATGTTTAATAAAGTAAACAAATAAATGTTAAGCTGCTTTTTTTTTTTTTTTTTTTTTTTTTTTTTTTTTATTATTTTTTATTTTGATACCCTTTAGATCATAATTGTTCTTTATTTCATAAATTACGGTTTCATATTTTTAATTTTATAATTTCTGCATGCCATCTTACCAGATTTAAACTGATGATCTATAATCCGGAAAAATCGATGATCCGGAATCGCCGAAGTCCCGACGAGTCCGGATTAACGACTTTTGACTATTAATAACACATAACCATAGACAGCAGCTTGAAGAGAAATTAGTAAATGAGAAAAATTTCATAATTAAGATATTCATAAAATAAAGAATAAAGAATTCAAATACATTACGAATCAAGACTGGAAACAAAAGAGAATATTCAGTAATAAAGCGAATATTATCAAAAAGAATTTGCAGCTGTTAAGGCAATTTCAACATTATGAAGTGATTTTAAATCTTGAGATTATACAGTTTTTCAAAAACCTATAATTCCTACATATGTAACTAAAATACAAATAGTTCACTGCAGAGCTTGGTTTTGCAGCCATAAGCCAAACAGAAAGCAATTTTTGTATTCTTTAATGAACATAAAATAAACTAAAACAAAAAGAAAGGTTTTATTTTGATAATATAAAAATTCAAATTTTTTTTTTAGTTAATGCATTTTCAAAAAGATGAAAATTAAATTCAAAAATCAATATCGTTTATTTAATAGGGAAAAATTTACTCACAAAAATAATCAGATACTTTAAGTAATAGTAAAAAATTTACATTGTTTTTGCTTCTTAGCCTTTCATGAGATCACCTTTACACTTGATCACTTCATTTAATCTTTGGTCGCCCAAACGGTATAGTGGTTAGGGAAGCCCACTACGGTACCGAAGGGCCCGGGTTCTCCGGGAAGTCCAACCTCTCTTTGGAGTAGGCTCTCGAAAGCATTGTTCCATGTAATATGAATAAGACAACAACAACATTTAATCTTTGTGGCATTGATTTTACGAGTTTTCTGTTATTTTTTGGAGTATTTTTATGCCACTCCTCTTGGATTACTGCTATGAAAATATGCTCAATTTTCAATTTTTGTTTCTAGTTCCTTCCAAATATGTTCAATAGGATTCCATTCTGGCGATTGGAATACTGCCTTAATTACTTTTGGACACTTATATAACAGCCAGAGTCTAATTGTGCACAGTATGCTTTGGATCATTGCCCTGGTAGAATTTGAAACTATTTTGAACAGTAAGTTTTTGTGCTGACGATGCCAAATTTCACTTCAAGATGTCAAGGTACTTATACTGATCCATAATACCATCCATAAACTCTATACTACCAACACTGGAATGTGGCATAGATTCTCCATACCATAACTCATACTCCTTCATGTTTAATACTTGCTACTAAGTTTTGCTTTCGAAACTCTTCTTTGAGTTTCCTACACACCAGCACTTGTCCAACTGAGCAAAAAATGTTAATTTGCTTTCATCAGCAAACAACACTTTTTTCCAGCAGTCAGGTGTCTTTTGTTTCATCAATTTTGTGAAAGCGAGTTGAAATTTTCGATTTTTTCTTTAACCAATATAAAATTTTCTTCTTGCTACTCGCTTCTACCTACAACTACCATGATACTGCTCCAATACCAATACTCTACAATACCAATGCTCCAATAATACTATCCTACAAATTGCATTACTCTTCTTACAGTTTATGGATTTACACATATTCCATATAATTCAAGAAGTTCCGCAACAAGTTTAGGAGCACTCAGTCTTGATTCCTTTTAATATTCCTTAGAATAAAATGCTTCATTCTATAAGAATAAGATAACTTAAATGGTCGTCCAGGTTTATATATATATATATATATATATATATATATAAGTAAATAGGCAATTTTTCTAATAAATTTCCCTTTCTTTTGATGGAAATCAATAACTAATCTGTGAGTTTCTAACAATGTTCCCTTTCACTGCAAGAATACATTAAAATAACCACTGCAAGAAAAACTAAAATAACAAACATTTTCTAAAAAGAAAATTTGAATTAAAATAGCAAATGATTTTTAGATTTTTGCCTAGTTTCTTTATTCTAATTCCATAAAATACTGTTTTTTATTTATTACAAACAATTTTAGTTAGAAATTATGAAAATGCCCGATTAATTTTGTGATATCTTTTTTCCCCATTTCAGCCTAAAATGCTATAAATCCTTTGAGAATATATAGTCAATAAAATGGAAAACACACAGAAGTTCTTGTCACTCAATAATACTCCCTAACTTTTGAAAATATCTGCACAACTCTTAAACATCCCAAACATAATTTCACAGATATAATTTCATTTGAAAATAAAATTTTACAGTTGTCTCTCAAACATAAGGACACTAAAATTAAATAAAATTTGATCAGGAAATTGCTAAAAACAAAATCTGCAGCTTGATGAAATATATGGCAGTAAAAATAGCAAAAGCAAAACATTTAATTTTTTTAATTTACTATTTAATTTTTTCAAATTAATTTAGTACAAAAACAGAGCTAAGAAAATATGAATTCAAAGGGAATATTTTTTAATATTTTATTTAAAAGCTTTTCTCCTATTACTTACAAAAATTTATAGTCACCGATAATTTTTGTGAGACACTGTATGAAAAAATTAACATGAAACACAGTTTAACAGTTTTAGTTTACTTCAGTTTTCTAAAACTGAATACATGAATACATCAAAACTGATAATATTGACATTCATAAATTAATGGGAAAGAAAAACATTATTTGATACATATACAGATAATCCTACTTTATATCACTTTTTTCACAAAAAAAGTCTTCCATACCACATTTTTCAATTTATGAAAGAAATCTAAAGAGATTTGGGGGTTTCATGAGAAAAAAGAAAAATGTAAAAATAACATTTGCTGCTTCTTTCAAAGCATCAGCTGGAGAAAAATATAGCTTCGACTGCAAAAAAATATGCAAGTATACAGAGTTTTGTCTACCATTTTGATGATCTATGATAGATTTAATCATTCTAATGCTGTCATACTTCCAAGTCTGTAATACGAGCTATCAAATACTGACTTTTAGCTTTGAGGCACATAGATAATTGAGCCACAGTCATGTTGACCTGGTGAATAAAAATGACAATTTTTTCTCTGTCCACCAATATTTCCTAATTATTACAACCTCTGCTATTTAAACTGTGCCTAAATTATTGCCAAACAAAGAGCAGCCCTAACCATTCTGAATTTTAGTCCACCTGCTATGAAAAGAGGTTTGAGTAGAACTGCTGCTTTGGCACAATCCATTAACTTGAGGGATAATAGATTTAAAGTTGTAAGTTTAAGCATTTATATGGAGAAATTCTTGGGATCAGTAAATGTTTTTGTGTCTACATTCAAAAGAATCATGGAAATATACTAGTTACAGACTGCATATGAGATGTAAATATGTTTGTTGCACACGTTCTTAATTTTTTCTTGATTAAGACTCATTGATAATTATCTGTGCACTGCTTAAATAAGGGGGATCAACAAGGAAGTACCCTTTTACCACAGTACCCTGTATTGCCTACCAGTTCCCCTTTTGACTAGTGATGAGTCGGTACTACCGAACCGGGTATTTTGTAACGGGTACTGAAAATCGGTACATCCAAGTACCTGTTACTTCAGTACCGAAATCGGTACTTTTCGGTATTCGTTACTTTTGTACCGAAACGGGTACTTTTTGGTATTCGTTACTTCTGTACCAAAACGGGTACTTTTCGGTATTCGTTACTTCTGTACCGAAACGGATACTTTTCGGTATTCGTTACTTCTGTACCGAAACGGGTGCTTTTCGGTATTCATTACTTCTGTACCGAAACGGGTGCTTTTCGGTATTCGTTACTTTGTAACGAAAATATGCATCTCTTCTCAGTATTTCGGTATTCGTTAATGGAGGATCGATGAGGGTTCAGCTCACTTCGGTTTTGGTACGAGGACAGTAGTATCTGGTTGTATTTGTGAAATGGTGATATGCGCTCCTCTTGTCCATGAATAGTCTGCTCCTCAGACACTTCCGTAGTTGATATGTTTTCTGATATTCAAAATCTTACTCCGTACAGATAAAATCAAACACGTGGTGACGTGGCAGAGTTCCTTCAGTGCACAAAATCGTTATCAGTACTCCAAATCGTTACTAGGGCACTTCGGTACTCCAAATCGTTACTAGGGTACTTTGGTACTCCAAATTGTTACTAGGGTACTCCAGTACAGCAAACCGTTACTAGGGTACTATGGTACAGCAAACCGTTACTCCGGTATTTCGTTACTTCGGTTCTCCAAATCGTTACTTGGGTATTCGGTACTTGAAAAAGTAATGGTTACTTGAGTAACGGGTACTTGTCTGTACCCGTTACTCTCGTACCGGGTACAAGAATGTACCGAAGTTGCCCATCACTACTTTTGACACAGCTTAATTCAAGGTTGTCATTGCTATTATCTCTAAACTCCTATATTTTTAGCTACCGTCCCAGTTCAGTTTACATGTTATTTCTGTTTATTTTGACTCTGCATACTATTCTTATTTTTAGCACTAATTTAAATTAACTTAGTTGATATTACTTAACAGTTCTTTTAAGGCCTCAAAAGTATACAAAATTTGGTCATACAATGATTGATAATTACCTTTACACTATACGCCTTTTTACATCAAGTATGATTGAACAAAATTGCTCTATTTTCATAAAACAGATAAAGGCTGTATATAATCCTTACCATATTAACTTTGCTTAATAGTTTTCTCAAAAAGCTAATTACAGATACCTTTATGCAATAAAAAAACTATACAAAATATTAAACATTAGTCAAAATTTTATACCAGAAAAAAAATATGAAGCTATTACTTACAGATTGAGCTTGTGGAGTAAAATCTAGGATATGCTCCTGCAAACTCTGATACAATTTTAATGCACTGTTATCTTTACCAAGGCAAACATTATGTACCAACCTATAGAATAAAAAATTTTTTAAAAATTAAAAAATTTTAAAAAAATCTACCTCAGTAATTATTATTTTAGCTCAAACCAATACAGTTTAATATTTCCAATCTGTACATCATTCCATTAAGTACACCTAAACATGCAAAATTCAAGTCATTTACTTTAATGTGTATTATATATAGATGATGCTTGTTATGACAACTATAAGTAGTATTTTATAAACTGGTGTAAAACATCCTTACCTGATGAAAATATAATCAATTCCTTTCATTACATCATAGCTGGTAATTTCAAAATATGAAAAAGCGGAGAATCTTGCAGAAAACCAGGAGTTGCCAAGAAGTGGTGTTCTTTTTTTTTTTTTTTTTTTTTTTTTTTCTGGGCAGCAATGTCATTTCAAAATAACTCCATATTAATTCAAAATTTTTTTGTAATATACTATTGTGATTGACTATTGAGCTATTTATAATGTGTTTCTGGTGTAAAATATATTAATATTTAATTAGATATTCTACATTTTATATTCTTTGGCTACTTCAGTTTTATATTTTTGTAATGTGAGAAGATCCTGAGCAAGGCAGAATTTTATTTAATGACGTACTTTTTCAGTAGGATGAAAATAAAATGAATAATTAATGTTCATACTACAGTCAAAAGTCGTTAATCCGGACTCGTCGGGACTTCGGCGATTCCGGATTATCGATTTTTCCAGATCATAGATCATCAGTTTAAATCTGGTAAGATGGCATGCAGAAATTACAAAATTAAAAATATGAAACCATAATTTATGAAATAAAGAACAATTATGATCTAAAGGGTATCAAAATTTACAAAAAGAAAAAGCTTAATATTTATTTGTTTACTTTATTAAACATTTCCTTCAATGTAAGTTGCTTCGTTTCATGTGATAATACTTTCTCTTTAATTCTATTAAACAGACATAATTTCTTGTTTAGTTACAAAGTTCCGCTGTTCAAGTCCTATAATTGCTGTGTTGAGAATACCGACTAATTTGTCAATCGAAATGCTTTCGTTTTCAATAACCTCTGGGTCACTTTCTTCACTATCGGAAGCGAATTATAATGACGAGGAACTTGATTTAAATCATATCAAAGACCGAGATGAAATACTACACTTAGTACGGAATTATAAACCAAATAAAATAAAAACATCTGCTCTGAAGATAAGGATAGTGCTGACAGATCAACTTCCAATCCCCAGCGTGAAATTGATAAACAGATTTCGGATTTCAAAACATACTTTCGCTTTGTAGATACAAATTACATATTAGTAAATATATATCGGAAATTCTATTTGACATAATCTTTCTAATCTATCATAATCTAATAATGACGTTTCTGCCCCCCCCCTCTGCCGCAGAGCAGTGTGAAATTGATAAACAGATTTCGGATTTCAAAACATACTTTCGCTTTGTAGTAAATATATATCGGAAATTCTATTTGACATAATCGAAAGTTCAAGCTTACTTTTATAAAATTGCTCTAACAGTCTGCAAAAAATAATAAGCCAGATACGATTCGAAGATTAAGGAACAACACAATCTGCAACATTAACTGAATTAGATAACTTTAGCTTAGCGTATAACTCCGTTACACATTAAACGCGCATGCGCACAAACATATTCGCAGTGCAAGGGTCTTATGCGCTCCCGTAAACGCCTGTGCGCATGCGTGAACGCGACGCATGCGCAGAAAGTTTGTAGCTTTGAGGTCCGGATTATGGGTGTCCGAATTAACGACTTTTGACTGTATTATGTAAACAAACTTACTATATGTGAATAAATTAAAATATCATTTTTTCATGTAAAATAAATTAAACATAAATATTAACTGATTAAATGTTGCTCGAATCACGATGAAAAGTTCTGTAAATACCTACAGCAAATTAAGACAAATCAAATAAAATTTAATAGGAAAAGTTATGCTGAAAATCATTAGAAGTGAAAGAATGGAATTAGCCCAATTTCAGTTTCCTTTACCTAATAAACTGCATTTATTGGCAGGAAATGTTTTACTTTGTAAAAGATAAAAATTTGAAATCAGGAGATATAATGAAAAATTAGGAATTTCCTTCTAAAATTGGAAGTTGGTAATTATGTAATACAGGGTATCCAGGAATTCTTTCCCTGCTTATAAATATTCATAACACATAAAATATGACATAAAGACACATACTTTTTTACCTTGAATTGCATGTAACATATTCAAGTTTTTGTGTACTTTTGTGTGTGTAGTAAGTTTTGTGTAAATTTATACATGTGATTCTTTCATTGCCCAAAGGATATCCAGGTGATATTTCAATTCCATCCTTGTGTTGGTCAACATTACATGAGAGATGGATGTTATGACTTCAGTAATTCTGCATTGTAATACTACAATACAGGCATGAAAGCGCATGTTGGCAAAAAAAGCTGAATAACGCGCGGACACAAAATTACACAAAAACTAATTGCGCACGCGCGACCTCAAAAAAAAAAACACATTTTAATATAAAAAGTATTAAACATATACATATAATTAAACTAAAATAATACTTGTACTTACTATTTTGCTATTAATTTTATCTTGTAAAAAAAAATTAATAAATCACCAAGAGATTGTAATGAATTAACCTTCTTTAAGATGCTATTTATGTAACTTAATTTAACAGTTGATACATGAATACTGTACACAGCATTACAACACACTAATATACATATTTATGTTATATATTACTGCCCATTTTCAGGCAATAACAAGTTTTAGAGATAATATATAACTGTTACTATAGCTCTCAATTATCTTCAATAAACAGTACTTTGTATAACACCAGAAAAAGTAGTCATATGAGATAATATAGTTACAAAATAACATATAGTTAAAGGAGGAATACAAAAAATAGCTATTTTGTCTCAGTCTCACTCGATCCTGATTAAAAATTTTTAGGGAAAAAGCTTTTTCTTTTTTGCTACTTTTGCAGCCAACTTTTTTAATTTCCGTTTGCGAGTTTGTCTCGATTTCTTTTCAGCAGCTTTCATACAATCCATTGATACTTTTTTATTTTCTTCTTTATTTTCTGCAATGTTTAATTGCTTTTTTTTTTTTTTTTTTTAGATTCTCGCTCCTCCTTTTTAATCTCTAGCTCTTCTTTGTACAGTTTATGAGCATTCCTTAAATTTTTACATGGAGTTTTGTGTACTGGAGAATGCATGTGGTTATCCTTATGTCCGACAGATGGCACCAGCACTGATGGCTGAAATTATTGAAGTCCGCTCTTGTTTTACGGTTGGTTGCTCTTCTTTGATTCGATATCCTGCGCATCTAGTTCCGCCTTTCCACATAAGCCCCACCTACTTCGTCTTGATGTGAAACAACGTATTTCGTGATCTCAGCTCAGGCAAACTCGAAAAGTTCGCAACAAGGAGTGCCCACGTTTGATCGCTAACCCAGCGTAATATTATACGATGGCATGATGTAAAGTTTTTTTACAAAGAAAAGAGGAAGAAAGAGAGCATGTCCTGTATTTACCTCCCCACACAACACCACGCCGGTCGCGATTTTTCAACGGTTCTGCATCGATCTCAGAAACAGCCTGGGTGATGTTCAAAAAAGCGGAATTACGCGAAAACACAGAAAACTTTGATACCTGTACAATATCATTCACTGGTGTCTAGTAAACCTGGTCCTTGACATAACCGCAAAGGAAGAAATTCAGTGGTGTTGTCTGGTGATCGTGAAGGCCAGTTTATGGAACTATCCTAATAGGCATGGATATCTAACCACCACTAAATTAACGCACTATCTTGTGGAAAATTAAGTCCAGAATATCCCAAATCTGTGGCACAATAAGTAATTGCAATATATTGCGATAGGTATTGACTGTGATCATCTTTTGACTGAAGACACAGGTTCCATGATTTAATTGTGCATAAAATCGCACCACACATTCAGCTTGTGGCTGTTTCTGATGGTCTCCAACATAGTGTGAAGAATCTCGCATCCCCAGATTCTAGCATTGTGTCACTTGACACCACCATTCAAATGAAATGTGGCCTCATCTGAGAAAAGGACACATTTCAGATAGTCAATATTTTTTTCAATCTCACACAGCTTGGCAACAGCAAAGTCATAATGAGCAAGGCAATCAATCCAACAAACAAAGTAACAGTAAGCATGTACACCAAAACTTGAATATGTTACATGCAATTCAATATAAAAAATATTTGTCAATGTGTTACATTTTGTGCTTTATGAATATTTGTAATCAGAAAAAGAATTTTGGGACATATTGTATAGTGATCACTCGGTACAGTTCAAAAGCATGACAATGTAATAATAATAAATTAAATAAATAATAAATGAATAATTTATGCTAACATAACTTATTAACACAAATTTTGTAAAGTTTGAAGGCAACCCACATAGGTTCCTATTTTTGAAGTAACAAATTCTTCAGAATTTTTCTGCGCCTTCAAGAAGATGAAACAATGTCATCTTTCTTGAAATTTATAGTTTAATATAAAATTTAAGCAAATTGAGATATCTTTACCAAGTTTTTATTTTTAATTCCAGTAAAATTTTATTTTTAATTTAACCACTTAATTCTTTAACTAATTATAAAGCATACAAAATCTGTAAGTAAAGCAATACGAGTATGTTTAAAACAGAATTCTAGATCTTGAAGAAGAATTAAATTTTGATTAATCTTTAGTTGTATCACACTGCTGATAATGGTTAAAAATATATAACATGTCATAGCTTTCAACCCTGAACATGAAAATTCAGGAGGTTTTTCAGACCCGAAATTGGGTGTTTCTGGAAGTTTTCCGCATTGTATGGTAGCACCTTTTCAAACGAACTTCAAACTGGCCTTGAAGACCCTTTATAATGGTTATTCAACTATTTATAATGATTCTGATGTAAAACATATTAATATTAGTTGGTAAGTTAAATTAAAATTTACTTTTTACTTGCCTTTTTAGTATTATTTATGTATTTTTTTATAAATAGCATCTAGTTTCTTTTTGATTTATTTGCATAATTTGTGCCAGGGAAGTTTTTTTTACGCAAGAGTTTCTAAATTACTTTGGTTTTCTACTCTTAATTGACTTTAGTTATCCTAGTCTTTACTTGCTAATTTCTCTAAATTCCACTTGTTTAAATTTCTTTTTAGTAATTCACAATTTTTGGTTTTGAATTTTTCTTTTACCCTTGCCTACATGAATGACGAAACATGAATTGAATAACTGAAGAGTTAGGTTTGGAGGCAACTTCGCCTTGATAAGTCTGTCTCCTGCCTGCTCAACAATTATTCACTTATGCATTTTTATAAATTTTTAGGATTAAAAAAAAATTATTGGAATTATATATTATACATTTATTATATATTCATAGATTTTGATACTTGCACTTGATTTACATATGCTCTCAGAATTTAATGATATTGTAGATTATTATAACATAGCAATAATTAATCATTTATTTGTAATTCAAGTTCATTTAAAATTTAATCAACTTTAAATTTGCTTTTTACGAATAGAGAATGTTTTTTAAAATTTAATATTTAATTAGATCTTCTAAACTTTAAATTAGATATTCTAAATTTTATGTCCTTTGGCTCTAATTTAATTTTGTAATTTTCTTACACTTTTATACTAAAAAAAATCTTGAGTAGAGAAGGAAGAGTTTAATTTAGTGCAGTACTTTCAAATGTGACAAATATTATATTAAATAATATACATACAGTTGTGTAGATAAACACAGTACTGTACTATTCACTGAAGTAAAACAAAATGAAATATAAATACTACCTAATTAAACATAGGCTGAATTTTCATAAAAGGTTCGATACTTACACTTACCTGGTGCAATTTAATGATTTTTTTTGTAAGTAAAAAGATAAGTTACTTGATGAGTGCAAGATTGTAGTTTTTGCACCTGTTTTTAAAAAGATTTCCAAACTATCAATATTTATTTTAAGTTGGCAAGCATTATCAACAAATGAGCATGTAAGCCTATTTTAGCAATTTAAAATGCAAATTTTAATTATTAAATGAGGATTATGTGATGCATTAAAAAACACATTACATTCATCTCCAGATCTTTCCGTAATTTTTTAGCATTCTTCTTCCAAGTACACAGTGCTCTGTTTTCACTTTAAAAAAATCAGAGAATTCCAGAGGCGGGAGGGCTGTGTGATCACCGAGGCAAGCGGCAGCACGATCGCTGCGCTCCGTAAAAAAGTGAAAATTTTTCCTTTCCTCTTGGTGATTATCAATTAAATTTCTTTGAAAAATTTTTTATTTTTCCTCTACAAAACCTATATCATTCCAATGAATTTCGGCTCCGATGTTGACGAGAATAAAACAGCGGACAATGTAAGGATATACTTCAAAAGACTGGAATTTTAAGATAAGTACTTTTCTTTCATCTAAACTAAATCAAATTTCTATAAATAAGTGCCTTTAAATCAATAAATCTTAATTTTTCATCAGTTTAAAGCATTAAAAAATACTTGAAATTGCCATTGCTTGTGGCTTCCTTTGTGTATCAACTCGAAACAGACGCCAGCATTATCAGTTCACCTCTGTCAACACTTACAAAGCCCTTAAGGAATCTCGAGAGAGGGAAAATTTGGGGATGAGAGGGATAATTTGGGCATCGCGCTATTTCCCTCTCGGATCTTCTGGATTCTCTTTTCTTTCTAGATCGCTTGAATATAGTTTCGCCTTTAAATAATATTATACCTCACCGATTTTTCTCATACTGTTCTTTGCTATCTGTTAAATGTCCATATGTAAGGGATGGTTTATTCTTCACCGCCTTAAATAAATTTTTAGAACTATGAGCTTATATAAATAACAGTGTGCCTCATTGTGTTATATTAACATTATTTAACTAGTAATAAATTATGATAGTAGAATAATTAATCTTGTAATAAATTATGATAGTTAAATTAATAAATACTGTTTAATTTGTGTTTTTAATACATATACTCAGTTATTTACACACATAAATATATATATATATATTTTTTATTTTATTTTTTTATTTATTTATTTTTTTTTGGGTGTATGCGGTTGTGGTCTTGTATTGTATATGGTTCTATGTTGTTAGTCTGCTGCTGCTTTTTGAAAAATGTATGAAAATGTTGAGAATGAAAGTAGCATAAGTTACTTTGGTTAAATTAATATATACTTTTGTTTGACGACCTTTGTTGATATCTCAGGATGCAAGCATACATATTACTTTATATTCCATGCTAAATACCTTGATACGAAGCATTTTAACACCGTCAATATTTGTTTTTTCCCCAGTAACACATCTATTCACCATTACCAAACACACTCACTACACAAACACACCTGTGAGACACTATTTATTGTAAATGAAGACAGTTTCTTCTCCTTTTAACTACACTCATGGACACAATCGTATTTTAGGATATTTTCTACTTCTTTTCGTTTTCTTTCTATAGGCCCTTTTTTTTTTTTTTTTTTTTTTCTTTTTCCCTCTATTATTTTTGGGCCATTTATTTAAAATTTTATTTTGTCCCATCTTTTCTTCCTGGCCTTTTGAACTCGTACAAGATGTACGAAGTTCCTTTTTACTCTCCTCAAATACGAAATTGCCCCTCTTTCTTTATACCTTTCCTCGCACCTATGCTTGATTTTTCGCCCATCGGTGCAGAAAGACTTAGCGGGTGCAAAACAAGACATCTGTCTACTTTGTCTGTCTGTCTGTCAGAATTCCAGAGGCTCGGCATTGCGCAAACCTCAGCAATACTGGCTACCTACCAAAATGTGTCTCCTCACTGTTCCCTTTAGAGGTTTTGTATCAAAATTCTGTATTTCTGCAGAAATTTTACTGCAGTTTCTTCCACTGCTGACAAATCCCACAAAAGCTATTGGATTTTGAAATACATTAAGAATACATACAAAAATGGAGACATTTCTTGACTGAAAGATTGTTATGAGCAGGGTTGCCTGAAGAATAGCTATGCACATGATTCCTAGAGTTTGCAACATTCGGAAAATTTGGTGACTTCTAAGAAAACAGTTGCAATAACACATACATACCAAAAGTTTTATACATACCATGTCTACAGAGATAAATCAGATAAAAAAAAATTATTATGAAAAAGCATGCTGAAATTCACTACAGGTGGCAGAATCAAATTTTCACACTTTTAAGTTTCATTAATTCAATGAAGTTCATTTATTCATGGGGGAAAAAACTTTTCTTAATAAAAGTTTAAAATTGGGAGATTTTGTGGTCTAGCAGGAGGCTTGGAGATGCAACAAAAAAAGTCTCCCGATAAAACTTAAAGAGTTGGCATATCTTACATGTATATATAGAAAGAAAGAATAGCATTAATAAAACACCCACAAAATGTTTAAATATAGTACAGCTGAAAAATGTGTCCAAAAATGGAAACATTAGCTAAAATGTACTGAGGTATTATATAATCATTAACTTTCCAAGTGAGTGAACCATACATATAAGTTCACAAATAGTAGTTACAAAAATTGGACAAGCTAATTTCAAACCCAAAATCAAATTATGTGTTGGAAGCTGCAATAATTCAGTGGCAATATTTATTAAATACAAAATATACACAAAGTAAAAGAAAATCATATTCCCACTCAAATAAGGAATTGGTAAAAAATTGATTTTTTTTTTTTTTTTTTCCCTTTTGCAACGGCAAACTACTGCTGTAAAAATAGCTTGTTGAAACTCTCACCGACAACCACGTGATTTGCGCATGCGCGCAGCAAAACCTAAAACAGAACTTTTTTTAACTGAACTTTGAAAACTCGTGATGGACGTTTGAGTGAAACATGTAATCCTACTCTTCTGCGTTATATATATATTTTAGTTTAGTGATGTGATTGTAAATCAAATATCTTATTATTATCTTAGAAGCCTCTCTCTTTCTGTGAGTAGTGCATCGATGAATGAAATAAACACTCCCGATACGCCTTTGGATTAGAAAGAAGATCGACTAAAAGGTAAGCCTTTTTACCTTTTATTTTCTAAGAAATTATTATGATTACACATTTTTTGGCATCCCGTACCGCGAATGAAAGCAAATTGTTGATACTTGTTGAATTATTGAATACTAAACAATGACAGAATTCATCGATACATTGAAAAGGAAACGCGGCCACATAAGGGCTGCCGTTACAAAATTAATTGGCTGAATCGAAACTGAATTATCAAAAACAGAAGTGAATGCAGAGGAACTAGAAATTTCCTTAGAACTCTTAAATGAAAAATCGATCGAGTTAAAGCAAATAGATGCCGATATAGAAAAATTAATAGACATAAAGGATCTAGACCAGGAATTAAACGGTGTTGACGAATATCGTGAAAGAATAACTACATTTAAATACAAAGCTAACAAAAAATTGAAAGAAATTAATATAGAACAACAAAAATTTAGTGTGTTAAGAAGCACTGAACAGTTAAGTATTATAGAAAACATTAAAAGCGAAAATCATAATGTGAAGCTTCCTAAACTTACGATTCCGAAGTTTTATGGCGAGAGCTGCGAATGGCTGACATTTTGGAACACTTTTTCATTAGCCATACACCAAAATAAAACGCTTGACGCTATAAGCAAATTTAATTATTTGAAATCCCTTTTGGGAGGTAATGTTTATAACACCATTGACGGTTTCGATTTAACCGAAGAAAATTACGAAACTTCAGTTAAACTCCTCACAGAAAGATTTGGAAATAAAGATGTACTACTAAACGCCCATATAGACAAATTACTGAAAATAAGACCTCTAAAGGATTCTAATGACATTCAAAATTTCCAATTACATACAAAAACAGAATTAAAAGTTATTCAATTACATACAAAAACATATTCGATGTCTTGAATCATTAAATATGACCTCAGAAACATATGGAGCACCTATTTTGCTTAAAACATTGCCTGCAGATTTGGTTTTGGAATATAATAAAACACTTCGAAAATAAAATTACGATTTGAATCACCTAGTGGAATTTCTTTCTCAGCAATTAATTGCAAGGGAAAAGCTTTGCAATCGAAAGAAGCACCGTCAATTTCTCCTCATACAACCCCCTCCCCCGACAAACAAAACGCGAAAGCAAGCTGTCAACTTGGCATGATAAACGGGTACCAGATGTATCGTCTGCCTCGCAGTTGCTGTCTACAAATGAGAATCAAAATTATAAACATTCAAACTGCATATTTTGCGATTCAGATCATGAAAGTTATGAATGTCGGAATGCGAGTCGTTTAACCTTAGATGAAAAAAAGCAAAAATTGCTGAATCACGGATTCTGTTTTAAATGTTTGAAACGGAACCATATTTCCCGCTTATGCAAAACCAAAGTTAAATGTTCCATATGCGGTAAAGCTCATTTGTCAATAATGTGCAACTCTCACGGAAATAATTCTACAGACATTATTGGGGATGAAAATAATAAAAAAGACTGTGTTCTGACAAATAAATCTTGCATGCAGTTAGTAAATTTGCAAACTTTAATATTAAAACTTCGTGGGGATGGGATCGAAAAATATGTGAGAATTTTAATAGATAGTGGTTCCCAGCGATCCTACATTTCGAAGTATGCAGTTAGTATAATGAATTATAAAACAAGTGGTAAAGAAGAATTAATCCATGGTTTGTTCGGAGGAATTGAAAAGAAAGAAACTCATAGTAAATATTTAATTAGATTGAGTAGTCTTAAAGGTGATTATCACTGTAATTTTCAGGTTTTGGATCAGGATAAAATATGTACTGACATTCCTCAAATTCGTAGAGATACATATCTTATTGAACTGCGAAAACATGGAATTTAACTGACATGCAGAATAAATCTTTGATTTGATGTATGAAAAATCACCTTTAAAAATTCATGTTCTTTTAGGTGCAGATGTGGCAGGAAAGCTTCTAACAGGGAAAGTTAGACAACTAAAATGTGGGTTATCATGCGTACACACTAGATTAGGATGGACAATGATGGGGAAAAATGAAAAGCGTGAGTTCTCTGACAGTACGAAAACTGTATTGTCACTTCATGTTAATGATGCTAAAATTTCGGATTTACGGTGTCTTGACTCGTAATGATGCTAATGATGCTAAAATGATGCTAAAACTCGTTAATGATGCTAAAATTTCGGATTTACGGTGACTTGACTCTGCTACAACCCACACAAGAAAGGAAATTAATGAAATCGCTAAAACATAATTTTGTCAGTCATTAAAGAGAGATAGTGAGGGTAGATATCAGGTCTCTCTTCCTTGGTTAGAAGGGCATGAGGTTTTACCTGACAACAGATTATTAGCAGAGAAAAGGTTAAAATCCTGCATCAAAAATCTTCAGTCAAAAAACTGTCTGAAAGAGTATGAAAATATTTTTAGCAAATGGGCTGAAAAAGGTATTATAGAATCTGTTGAAGATAAGAAAACCAAAAATTGTCATTAACTACCACATAGGGCTGTAATTAAGCAAAGTTCAACCACAAAGATTAGACCTGTGTTCGATGCCTCAGCGAAGGAAAGGAATGGTGTGTCCTTAAATGACTGTTTAGAAAAGGGCCCAAATTATTTGGAATTAATACCGAGTATTTTAAACAGATTTCGCCTAGGTAAATACGGGGTTATCTCAGATATATGTAAGGCCTTTTTGCAAATAGGTGTCTGTCTTCGAGATAGAGACTTTCTTAGATTTCTCTGGTGGGAAGAAGGAGATTCCGAAAAATTTAAAATATATCGACATAAGCGCGTTGTGTTTGGCGTTAATGGCAGTCCTTTTTTTCTCGCCGCCACACTGAATTATCATCTCGAGAATGTTCCTGAACATCAACAAGAGGTAGCTAAGAAATTAAGTGAATCAATGTACGTCGACAATTGTGTGGCCAGCATTGATACTATTGAAGGACTAAACACTTTCATTAATGTGTCGAAGGAAATTATGTCGACTGCTAAATTTGATTTAAGGGGATGGTGTTACAATGAACCTAGCAATGAAACTTTAAAAGGAAATCCTTGCAATAAAGACTCCGATAAAACCGTATCAGTTCTGGGGTTGAAATGGAATTTATCAAATGACACTTTGTCCTGTGACTTTAAAGATAGTTCTGTGAAACAGCCTGTCAACAAAAGGAATATATTGTCAATAGTACACAGGATTTTTGATTCGATTGGTTTTACAGCTCCTGCTACTCTGATTCCTAAGCTAATGCTTCAAGAATGCTGGAAACAGTAGATTTCATGGGATAACAATTTACCTAAAAGCATTTCTGACAAATTTGAAAGTTGGAAAAATAAATTGCACAATTTGGAAAAAATAGCTATACCCAGAAGAATTTTTGCTGACTCCGAAAGAATTTCCGATTTATCTTATTAATGATATTTATCTTATTCCGATTTATCTTATTATTATTATCTCTTATTAACGTGTTTCGTGACTCGAGTAAATATGCCACATGCATATTTATGCGAAGCTGTAATGAAAATTCCGTTACATGTCAGCTCATCTCAGCTTGATCCAGAGTGGCACCTATCAAGCCGATTTCCATACCACGACTAGAGCTCTTAGCTTGTACGATTGGTGCTAGACTAGCACATCGTGTTAAGGAAGATTTGAGACTAGAAAGCTTGCCTATTTATTATTGGAGTGATTCTATGGATGCATTATTTTGGATAAAAAAGAATGAAAACCGGGCCGTTTTCGTTCACAATAGAGTGAAAGAAATCCGTACTCTAAGTAATCCAAACGACTGGAATTATATTCCTGGAACACTAAATCCAGCTGACCTCCCTTCCCGAGGATGCAGTCCGGAAACCTTAGTCAAATAGAAATGGTGGGAGGGTCCCGATTGGTTGAGAAATGATTCAGAAAAATAGCCTACCTCTGAAATTGTACTGAATTTTGACATTATAAATGCTGAAAGAAAGAAGACAATAATTTCTGCAGTTAATTCGAATGCTATGACTGAAGTTAATTTTGATAAGATTTCTTCGTACAATACCATTCTAAAGATAATATCTTGGATCTTCCATTTTGTTAAAAATGTCAGACTAAGTCCTAATGATAGAACTTATGGAACAATTACAGCGGAAGAAATTAAAGGAGCCGAACTAACTCTTTTGAGATTAGTGCACAGCAAATCATTTTCTGGATTAGATGACAAAAGATTACGTATACTTCAACCAATGATTGATTCTAACAGAATCCTTAGGGTTAAAACCAGAATTCTGAGAAGAGATGATGCAGAAAATTTTCGAGTTTCTATTATTCTTCCTTCAGATCATCCTATTGTAGTAAAATTAATTAGAGCTAAACATGAAATGAACAATCATGCAGGAGTACAATTTTTAATATCTGCTTTATGAGAACAATATTGGATTTTGAAAACACGAAAGACTGTCAAGAAAGTCATAAGAAGCTGTGTTGTATGTCAGAGGTTCGATACTAATTCTTTGAAAACACCCATTGCTGCTCTCCCTGAAGACTGAGTAAGAGAAGCAGCAGTCTTTGAGATTGTAGGTGTTGACTTGACTGGATCGTTGATATTGAAGGGAAATCAAAAATCATGGATAGTGATTTTTACCTGTGCTGTTTTTCGCGCAGTACATTTGGAATTGATTTTCTCGCTATCAACTGAAAGTTTTCTGCAAGCACCGAGACGTTTCATTGCTAGACGTGGAAGACCCCACACCATCTATTCCGACAATGGAACGAATTTCAAAGGAAGTGATAGATTATTCAAAAGCTTAAATTGGGATAAAATCTTAGAATAAGCTAGTATCCACAGAATTACATGGAAATTTCTTCCGCCATCAGCTCCCTGGTAGGGAGGATGGTGTGAGCGATTAATAGGAGTCCTGAAAAGAATCCTTCGCAAAGTTTTAGGACGATCATCTCTGAATCATGAAGAAATTATAACAATTTTGTGTGACTGTGAAACAATAACGAATAATCGTCCATTGACATATGTCTCGGAAGATGTTGAAGATTTATCTCCGATCACACCTTCCATGTTTCTCCATGAGATTCAACACATTGGAGTTCCTGATCTGGATAATATAAATGCGAAATCTTTAAACAAAAGGCTTATTTATCAACAAAAACTTTTACAAGATCTAAGTAAAAGATTTCGAATCGAATATCTCGGACAGTTACAGCAAAATTATGAACATGTAAAAGCTTCACAACCTCTGAAAATAGGAGATCTTGTTTTAGTGTCCGATGATAATAAGAAGCGAACAGACTGGATATTGGCGAAAGTAACCGAGGATTTTCAAATCTCGGAATGGACATGTGCGTTTAGTTAAGGTCAAGACTAAGCTTGGAGAAGTTTTGCGACCAACCAAGTGTTTGTATCCTTTGGAGATAACATCATCAGATGAATAGTCTAGATTTAGAAATGTGGCAAGCAGCTCTTCTGGTGAACCAGAGACTTACTGCGATCCTGATATTCGTAATGACTTGCCTCAAGATCTTAATAGCGAAAAGATTCCATCGATGATTACAAGAACTGGTCGAATGGTAAAGCCTGTTCAAATGTTACAGTTTTAAATTTGATTTTTCAGCAAATTTAAAGCTGGGAGTATGTTGAAACTCTCACCGACAACCACGTGATTTGCGCATGTGTGCAGCAAAAACTAAAACATTAAACTAAAACTTTTTTAACTGAACTTTGAGAACTCGTGATGGACGTTTGAGTGAAACATGTAATCCTACTCTTCTGTGTTATATACTATATATTTTAGTTTAGTGATGTGATTGTAAATTAAATATCTTATTATCTTAGAAGCCTCTCTCTTTCTGTGAGTAGTGCATCGATGAATGAAATAAACACTCCCGGATATGCCTTTGGATTAGAAAGAAGATCGACTAAAAGGTAAGCCTTTTTACCTTTTATTTTCTAAGAAATTATTATGATTACACATAGCTAGTAAACAATACCAAACAAAACAAATGGTACTCAACATATTATCATAATCACTTTATCATTAAGTACCCCCCTAAAATGTGTTACACTCTGGCAACCATGCACATAATCACTCTTCAGACAACCATGCATATAACAATTCTTCAGCCAAACATCACCATTTTTGTACGAGTTCCTTTTGTTGTAATCAAAGTTCAAACATTTTTTATAGATGAACTGTGATACTTTTGCCTAAAATTTGATTTTAAAATATTTGCCACCAACAGAAAGACTAAAGTAACATTTCAACAAGATTATAGCATTTTATGCAAAATCACTAAAGGGAATAATGACATGATGTGTTTGGTAAATAGTCGGTGAGCAATGAAAAGGGTGTGATATTGTCTGATTTTTTTTTAAAGTGAAAACAGATTAATGTGTACATGAACAGAAGACCAGCATAAATTACATAAGGATTTGCAAAAAAATGTTGAGTATTAATTTTTTATGTAGCATATAACCCAGTGGTTGCCAAACTTTTACGAGTCACTAGATCTTTTCTCAATTAAAATTTTTTCACGATGCCCTCCCTACCCTAAGTAAATGTAAGGCTAATCATAAGTAAGAGATAAGAATAAATAAAACTCATGTATCTTAATTATTAAACATTTTTTGTTACTTTATTAACAATAAATTAATAATTAATGTGATGGATGAGACTACTAATCACAGCACACTTTCTCAAATCATGCAATTAAACTGGATATGGCCACTCTCATTTCCTTTTCCATATTGATTTTTGCTCTATATTTACTTTTATTATAGCAGCTGCCAAAAATCCAGCTTTGCATAATACGACATCAAAAATGGAATTAAAATCCACTGAGTCTTATCACTTAGAAAGGGATGTTCATTTTTTATCGAAATGAAAACTTCTACCAATTCCTTGCTGCCAAATTCTGCTTTCAAACTATTGTCGCAAAACAACTCGGTAAGATTCTTTCTTCTGCAGAAGTAAACTCAGATGAAACAACAGTGTTAAATAGATTTGAATCCACGCAAACCTCTCAAAATTTTCATTGAGGAAGCATTTCTCAAACTAGACAATTAGCTGTGATAAACATCCTTCAAACATAGTTCTTCAGAATGATCAAGTTCATTTGACATAAAAAATTGCTGCAATCTTATAAAACCACCTTTGCCTGCATTTTGATCCAATTTTCTTCTTCACAGTAAAGAGTTTTTTTATAAAAGCTGATGCTTTTTCTGTTGACTTCAAAAGGTGCATGTTTTTTCCCTGATGACAGAGAGTAGGGGAATTCACCTTTTCAAAAATTAGGCATAAGTATGTCAATTTTATTAAAAAATTGGGATCAATAAAACCGTCTGCATCTTTGTACCATTTCCTTTAAGGAGAATAAATATTTCTACCTGCGTTGAAAGGTATGTGATAAAACATTACCACGATAGAGCTATTTTGCATTGCTATAGTACAACAAAGATGAGTGTTTGGCTTCCATATCCTCACTTACTTTTTTTAAAAAAACATGCTTTCAGTGGAGAAGATTTTATAAAATACAGTCAAAAGTCGTTAATCCAGACACCCATAATCCGAAATGATCTTTAATCCGGACCTCAAAGCTACAAACTTTCTGCGCATGCTTCAACGTATAATGCATTCACGCATGCGCGTAATACTTTTACGCAAACGCATATGCGTGTGCGCATAATACGTTTACGCATGCGCGTTTAATGTATAACGGACGGTATAAGCTAAGCTAAAATTATCTATTTCAGTTAATGTTGCAGATTGCGTTGTTCCTTAATCTTCTAATTGGATCCGGCTTATTATTTTTTGCAGACTGTTAGAGCAATTTTATAAAGGTAAGCTTGAACTTTCGATTAAGTCAAATAGAATTTCTGATGGTGGAGCTGCCGTAGGATCTACAAAGCGAAAGTATGTTTCGATGCCCATCAAACATAAAGTGGAATTGCTGCAAAAAAATGTATAAAGGCACATCCTTTCATTTTCTAAGAATTCCGAAATCTGTTTATCAATTTCACGCTGCTCTGCGGAAAAAAAAAGGTTCCTGGTTCCTTTTTTACCAAATGAGCTGTAGAAAGCAATGAAAAGATCGTTCGATAACACGATCGAGAAGGCACAGCTTTACCGGCTACCCTTCGCAAGAATATTCTGTTATAGCAACTATAAAGGATCAAATAAAAACAAACAAAAAAAAAATCTATATATTTTTAGCTTCTCCTTTTATTGTTTAGTTAAGCTAAATGTCTCGCTTCAATCAATTAGGAAGGTTTTTACAATATTTTGCTGCATCTCTGTGAAGAGCCAGCAGCTCTCCAAGGCGCGGTAGTACACAATTTGGGAACCACTGATATAATTGCTATTTAAAATCAAAATTTATGTTTTAAATTGCTAAAGTATGTTTTCTTTTGATATGATGATAATGTCTGCCCACTAGCAATAAATGTCAATAGTTTGCAATTTTTTTTTAATTGCAAAAATTGCCAAATTGCACGATTGTGGTTGAATTAATTCGTAAGTACCAAACAATTTCACAACAAAAATTGCTGCAATACAAAAATGCAAAAAATAATAAAAGGCAAATGGACTTTACATCTACTGGTACTCCTTCATCAGGGGATTAGTGTAGCAAGAGAAGTACAAGAAAAAGCCTGTTTCTAAGCTGACAAATGTGCAAATACATGAAATTAATATTAAATTAGAAAAATAAAAATTAAAAATTTTAACTTAATAATATGTGCCTCCATCAATGCAGCTCCTACAGTTTGGGGTGGAAAAGGCACTTTATTCTAATTCGAACAAAGTGTATAAAACAAACAAACAAACAAAGAACAAAGTGTATAAATTCGAAAAAATATATAAAAACAAAGTGTAAACGAAAATTGAAAAATCAATACAAATTTACATTTTTTATCTTTCTTATATTTTAAATTATATATGTATGTGTGTGTGTGTATCAAAATATGCTTTTTATATTTCTAACATATCTTAAATAGTCTTACATCTTAAATTATATTTTTTTATCAATCTATCTATTTATATACACATACATACACTGACAGAAAAAAAATCCCAACACCAAGAAAAAAATTACTGTAAAGCACTGAAATTTCGGCAATACATTTACTTAAGTAACATATTTAATTGATTAAATTTTCAAAATCACAGGTTAGTTTGACCATGGCAAAGCACTCGAGGGTTATCTGCCTAAGGAGTAGGTATGCCATATACAGTGAAATGTCTTTAATCCAGATTCGTCGGGACTTCGGCGATTCCGGATTATAGATCATCAGTTTAAATCTGGTAAGATGGCATGCAGAAATTATAAAATTAAAAATATGAAACCGCAATTTATGAAATAAAGAGCAATTATGATCTAAAGGGTATCAAAATTTACAAAAAAAAAGTTTAATATGTATTTGTTTACTTTATTAAACATTTCTTTCAATGCGCACATGCATAAAGCATACATTACACATAGTCGACATTAGAAAATTGCAACCAGAAAACTATTAAATGTGTATTCGTGATATTTATAATGACGAGGAATTTCATTTAAATCATATCAAAGACGGAGTACATCGAGATGAAATACTACATTTAGTAAGGAATTATAAGCTGAATAAAATAAAAACATCTGCCCTGAAGATAAGGATAGTGCTGACAGATCAACTTCCAGTTCATTGCGCACCGCGTTGTCCCCCCCCCTCAGAGCCACGTGAAATTGATAAACAGATTTCGGAATGGTTAGAGAAACAAAGGATATGCCTTTATCCATTTTTTGCAGCAATTCCACTTTTTGTTTGATGGACATCAAAACACGCCTTCGCTTTGTAGATCCTTCGGCAGCTCCAGAATTGGAAATTCTTTTTGACATAATCGAAAGTTCAAGCTTACTTTTATAAAATTGCTCTAACAGGCTGCAAAAAATAATAAGCTGGATCCAATTCGAAGATTAAGGAACAATGCAATCTGCAACATTAACTGAATTAGATAATTTTAGCTTAGCTTATACCGTCCGTTATACATTAAACGCGCATGCGTAAATGTATTATGCGCATGCGTAAATGCATATGTGCATGCGCAGAAAGTTTGTAGCTTTGAGGTCCGGATTATAGATCATTTCGGATTATGGACATCCGGATTAAAGACTTTTGACTGTATATGTGTGTGTGTGTATTTATATTTTTTATCTTCCTAATACATGCAAATTTTCTTACATCTTAAATTATATTTTTTTAAATATCTATCTATTTATACATATACACTCACACTGACAGAAAAAAAAATCCCAACACCAAGAAAAAATTACTGTGGAGTACTGAAATTTCGGCAATACATTTATCTAGGTAACATTATTTAATTGATTAAATTTTAAAGATAACAGGTTAATGCACAAGCATGAGAAGAGTAATTTCAAATGTGAAATGTTGGTACATTTAAACTGGTGTAGCCACCAGAATTTTTAATGCAAGCATACAAATGTTCATGCATTGTGTTGTACAGGGGCTGGATGTCAGTTTCTGGGATGGAGATCCATGCCTGCTGCACTTGGTCAGTCACTACATGGACGGCTAATGTTGGTTGTGGATGACACTGGAGTTGTCGTCCAATAATATCCCATACACGCTCCACTGGAGAAAGATCTAGTGGTCTATCAGGTCAAGGCAACATGTTGACACTACTGACCATGCAGGGTTACAACAGTGGTACGAGGGCGAGCATTATCCTGCTGCAAAACACCTCTTTGTATGTTGTTCATGAAAGGCAGCAGAACAGGTTGACGTAAAAATTTGCAGTCAGAATACATGGGATAACTATGAGAGTGCTGCTGTTGTCATATAAAATTGCTCTCCAGGCCACAACTCCAAGTGTAGGTCCAGTGTGTCTAGGTCGCAGACAGGTTGGTTCCAGGCGCTAAACTGAACTCCTTTTAATCAATGCACAGCCATCACTGGCATCAGAAAACACAACAGATCTCCACTTAATCCTCTAAAGAACACAAGCTTGACACCACTGATGTCGCAAACAGCAGTGGTTTGGAGTCAATGACATGCACACTACAGGGCATCTAGCTCGAAGCTGTCTTTCAAGTAACCAATTAGTAACAGTTCGTTCTATCCAGCAGCTCGAATTTCGGCTGCTCGTAGTATGATGTGCTACAGCCATATGTCAAACACGGCAGTCTTCAATCTCAGTAGGGCCGTGCCAGCTGACTGGAACCCGGCCTTCTTGAGCCTAGTATCTTCCCTTGACAAACAATCATGCACAGTGAATACATTCCTCCCAAGATTTCTATAATATCAAAGAAAGAAAATCTACCTTCTTGTAGCTCTATTACACAACCTCATTGAAACTCACTGAGATGTTGTACTTCTTCATCTTATTAAAGGCATTCTTGACCAACATCAACTCACTACTTCAAATATCAATGATATTGTTGCGTGCGTACAGGTTCGTTACAAAATGAATGCACAAGTCCAATAAAAAATTAACAAAAAATTTATTATTATCACGAAATGCTTAAATTCTCTCAGATATTCTTTCAGTTTTACAATATCTCACAGTAGTTATCTTCTAACTACTCAAACGTTCAAAAGAACTTAATTCAAAACAGCTAAAGAAAGCTAATCCGCGAATTCGCTACAGTCAACAAGAGCAGTTTTCTAAACAACAACAAACTAAGTAACTACTACGAACTGAGAGGTTTTCCTCCTTTTATAAGATTTTAAAATCGTGCGTGAGAATTTTCTAGTACTTTCTCGAAATCAAAAAGAGATATTTATTAAATGTTACATGCACACGCTCTTGTATTTTCAATTTTCCGGCTTAGCTTTCTTTTAATAGTCGTCACGCGCTGCACTGCGCGGGAAATAAAACCATTTAATTTACCATTCAACTAACATAAGCTATTTAAATACCAAATCCGTAACACTGCCCCCTTCCCAAGGACTGCACGTCCCTGGCAGTTCAATCCCTGGACAGGAAGCCAACCTTACAACTGTGGCATAAATGCAATAATAAGCATTACATTACAATAATAAACAACATGAACAATAAATGCAATAAATAAAACAAATCAAATGCTGTCAAATACAAATCAAATACTAAATACACATTTAGAAACAAAAAGGACCATGGTCTTGCACTATTTACAATTATTTACATTACATACTATGGCCATAGTAATGACCTAACCTGTCGTAATGAACGACTTTAGGTTTAGAGCTCGATGACTTACGGATCCGAACCACGACGTCATTCGTTTTGTTTAGGACTGCGTAAGGACCATCCCAAGGTGACTGTAATTTCGGACAGAGTCCTTTCGGACAAGTCGGATTCCACAACCAAACCTTGTCTCCTTTGTTGAATGTATGTCCAGTAGCTCTCGTGTTGCATCTGGTCTTCACTTTCTCCGTCGCCAAGTTCACTCGCTTTCGTGCGGAACGGTGCATCACTTCATAACGGGCCTGGACATCTTGGATGTGCTGCTCAGGCGATGAAGGTGTATCCGTATGGCGATCAAACAGGTGGTCTTAAGGCAGACGAAGGTCTCGACTGAAGAGCATCTGGGATAGAGAATAGCTGGTAGTCTTGCGTTTTTTTTTCGACCCTAGTATGATTTCAGCAGCTTCCTGAGCTGGGTCTTTCGGACAAGGCATCGACATTTCCAGGCGAGGATCCCTGTTGAGGATGGATAGTCATGTCATCAGATGCTGAAAGCAGTTTGTTGTTTTTCAAGTCTAAGGAAAAATTGTATTTCCTTAAAAAGTCCAATCCGAGCATTTAAGAATCAGTGATCTCTGCTACATATGCCGTGTGATGGTAAGCGGCACTTCCAAACATGATGTTAATGTTTACTTTTCCGTCGATGTCGATCTTGTCACCGGACACGGTCTGGAGGGTAACGCAGGGCGGTGTCCAGATAAGTTTGCTTCCCAGTTGTTGAGCCAAATCTTTTTGGATGACGGTAACGTTGGCTCCTGTATCTATCGCCATATTGCAGGGAACTCCATTAATATTCCCATTGATGGACAGTCCGTTACTGTTGCCACACACTGTAGAAATCTCAAGCGCTTTAAAACAGGGTTTTTCATTATCTGGCAACATAAGTTCCTCGATATGGCTATTAATTTTTTTTCTGCATCGTTGCTGGGAAATAGTCTTAATTTCCGTGCTCTGGGGTGTTCTGCAGTTCCTTCGCACGTGGCCTTCTGCTCCGCAGTTCCAGCAGTTTGGTTTCTTGTCACTCCTTTTGCGTCCCATGGCATTTAATTGTCTGTTTAAATCATATGCCTTATTTTCCGTGCTCTGGGGTTTTTTGCAGTTCCTTCGTAGGTGGCCTCAACACCTCAGTTCCAGCACTTTAGGGTCGGTTTCTTTTCACCAACATTTCTTCTCAAGGCATTCACTGGTCTTGTCAACTCATCCGCTTTATTATCCGTGCCCTGGGGTGTTCTGCAATGCCGTCATAGGTGACTTTTAGAACCACATCTCCAACACCTTCGAGCGACTTTGTTCTCACTGCTACTCTGTATCAAAGCGTCGACTTGTCTGGATAAATCATCTAAATGAGCCATCAGTTGATCCACTGGCTCGTGGACTCACATAGCTCTGACTGGGTAGTGGTCTCTATGAGTTGCTTGCTGGGCTGCCTCGAATTTCATGGCGTACAACAGAGCCCTTTTTATATCCTTCACATCCGCAATTCATATAGCTTTCTGTATTTCAGGATCCTGGATGCTGTCGATGAAGTATTCCAGAGGCAGGATTTCCCTTGTTTCTGTCGGGCACTCCGAAAAGGCGAGGTGGGACAGCTTTTCAACATCTGTGGCGAGCTCCTGAAGTGTTTCCGTGGTTTTCTGTTGGTGGGATTTTAATTGAAGCCTACTGTAGTCTTTTAAACAGTTTTCCCCAAAGCTCAGCTCCAAGACGCAGGACAGAGCTTCAAAATGTAACCTTTTGTTTTCGGGAAGAGTCTAATGGATATCCGTTGCGTCGGCTCTTAAAGAAGTGGCGAGATGACAGGCCTTAGCTTGGGAATCCCATCCATTTGCATCTGCCACGATCGAAAATTGTGTCTTATACACCTGCCAGGAGGTCTTCCATCATATGTCGACAGCTTCAGAGAGGGACGAGCAGACATGGGTAGAAATTTTAAACCATCCGAAGTGCTCCCTGCCATCGCTACGAATTTCTTTAAAGTGTCAACTTCTTTGGCGACGACAGCAGAAATTCTGTCTTTGATTTGTTGTTCAATATGTCCTTGGACGGCAGAAACTCTTTCTTCAATTTTGTTGGAAGGCCGAAACTCTTCCTTCGACTCGTTGCTCCACAGCCGACACTCTATCTTCTATTTCATCTTTGTCCGCCCGACCACGACTTCTAGCCACGGTCAGCGAACATGTTTCATTCATCCACGCCTTCACAAGTCCACATATGTGTTTGTTCGACACGACGGAGTTAGAAAACCACTTCAAACTCCTTATGATGGACCATTTAATGTGCTAGAAAGACGAGATAAAACGTTTGATCTCGAAATAAAAGGGACTAAGCAAACGATCTCCATAGATAGACTGACACCCGCTTTTGTAACCATGGACTCTTTTCAAGTTGCTTCCAAGAGTGTGAAAAAAACTTCGGACATTTGTATCACCCGTTCTGGACGATTAATCCGACCCCCGCATCGGTATGTCACATTTCGTTGACACTGCGGAGGGAGTATGCAGCGGCAGCGCCAAACAGGCGATACGGACTTAAAAACTGTACAGAAAAGCGCCAATTGGCGAAACAGTAAACCCGTTTGGCAAACATACAGGCTGACGGGGAGAGAAGAATTTTCCCCGGCAGTCAAGGGGAACTACTTCAACAAATGTGTGCGTCTCTGTTTCGCCGAGATATGTGAACTTGTGTACTCGCATCTGTACTGTGCTCTGAATTTCTTAAGCCGTTATAATGTACCCGGCAACTGTTACTTTTCCTTATTAAATTTGATTATTAATTGTAACATGTCTATCTTATGAAGATTTCGGCTTTCCTAGTTAATGTTAGGGATATTTTCGTATGCACGTGTTACTCACACGTACATCAAAACCAACTCCCGTTCAATGAACAATAATTGATAAAAATACGTAAATACGAAAGTGTTTCGTCTTTACTCGAGTTATAAGTTAAAGCCAAACCGGCTCGTTCAGCTCTGTATTTGTGTTCTTATCTATTAGTAAATTTTGCATTTTAGCCTTTTAAAGGGGTATAATTATGTTGTTCTTATGTTGCGGTTACGTATTTTACAACTTTATTGCATGGGATAGCTATCGATTTATGAGCAATGTAAAAGTGATGGTAGGCGCAACGAGGCCACCATTTATTTGCATTTGAAAGAGCTAGTAGAGTTAGTGATTTAAGTCATTTGGTGCGCTAACTTCCATGTCCGTTTGCATAGGGAGACTAAGCATTAACTTTCAATACTGTATACCAAAATTTTGGTCAGTTTGCCTGTTGGCTGATTTGCTTGTTTGGATGCAGAAACTCTAATTTTAATTGTAAAAATTGTTTTTAACTGTAATAAACGTTTTATATTTTTATATATTTTACAGTTATTAATGCAGGTGTTTTAATAGTCCTTACAAAGAAGTCATGTGGTGGCCACATCATATATTTTATCGGGTGCATGTACCTAATTTAAATATACGTTCATGTCACGTAAGTGGTGAGCGAAAGTGTTTATGATTTTATGTATAAATAAAAATCGAAAGATTTGAGTAGGAGGAAAAGCGATGTGAGACCTTTAGATCGAATATAATATTCTGAAACCAATGCACTGATTTTAGAGAAAAGACAAAAGAATAGTTTAATTAAACTCCCACTTTCCTTAACTCTGTGATTGTGACCCAATAAGTAGTGAAGATAAAAGATTTCCATTCTAAGTGTCATGAATTTTTTCAGGCATGTGTATAAGTTTTAGAAGGATGTTCAGCCAACAGCATTAAGCCAAAGAATCTCTAAGGAGAAGAATGAAAGCTTCCATAGACGCAATGTAAACCTGTTTCGCCTCTGCGCCGCTGTACCGAAGAGCCACGGCTATGCAGTGAAACACCAGCGCAGGGTGAAATTTAAACAGCGCACTTCGAGGAGATAGTAAATTTTTTACTTTGAAATAACTCAAAATGTTTTATTTTCATACATTTCTGGAGTTTTCTGAGCAAAAGGATGTTAGTTGGAATTTTGGGGCGAATTATAGAAATCCTGTCCAATTTTTACTTTCAATTTAAACAGCGAGCCGTACGAAGACAAAATTTAAATGAAATAAATTTCTTAATTCTTTTCTTCTGTAAACTTAAAAAGGGGGGAAAACACATGCCATACAAAACGTAATAAATTTTTATGGATCCATAGTTAAAATTTTACAGTGAAATTTTAAAAGCAAAATTTGCAATAACTAACTGAAACAGAAAAACATAATTAAAGACAATTAAAGGCACCCCTAAATAAATTGAAAACACTGAAATACATTATAATTATCCGACAACAACTTTAAAAACAAATTACCATGAAAACGTTTAGACAATTATTTGGAATGACCATTGTGAAAACCAAGAGCAAAGTTTTCACCCAATAGCCAAAACCATTTCACTTACAGCATTACATTTAAAAAGTCTTTAAAAGAATTTCACATAGCTAAAACCAAGTACCTCTGACTACAACAACAAAGAACGTTTTCGAACAACGTGGTAAAAGATTGCTAACATGGCCGACGGCATGCCGCATTCTTTGATGCTGCTTTGTTGCCTCCTGATGTTATTTCGCACATGCGCAGTGAGGTACGGAGGGTGGATAGCTTTGGAATGGTTTGCCCCTTTAAAGTAAGCTTCAAGGATATACATAATGTGTCTCTTCGGTCTGACGGAGCCACATTTACCCCGGTGAACCTTTACTTCTTCTAGTTAGAGATTCTTTGATTAAGCAGACGCATAATTTAGCTCTATTGGTTCACCGAAGATGAAATATAAGTCACTTTCTCGTTTCCGCTCTCTAGTCATAATCTGTTGGATGAGAAAGTGACCATTGCACGAGCTACCTTAATTCCATTCCCTGAATCCCTTAGTAAGGTAAGCGCTCTGAAAACCCTACGTTGTCTCAACTTATTATATCTTGTTATTGAGGAATGTAGAGAACTGAAACGATATGTTCTATTCACTCGGTTTTCAATGTTCACAATGTCTGTTATGATGGTCGTATGAAATGTCGTCGCCTGATATGGTTTCAGAATGACGTCTGATAGTATGGTTTCTTATGGAAGCATATTGTTGAGCTTAAAACTCTGTTCGAGGTATACTGGCTTTTGTGTACATGTACCTATGTACCAAATTCGTAGCCCTGAGTCTATTAGCTAACACGCAGCATGAACGAAAGAAATACACACAGAAACTTCCTTTATATTATGAGTAGAGTTATATATCAGAACATCTTTCATTGCTACATATTCAAAGAATCCTTTTAATAACATTTGTAACAATCAAGTTACTAATAATTGTTTTAGGCTTTTGTTGAATTACAACAAAGTTAATGAATACTTTTTTAACAATGCTAATAAACCATAATCATTAGAGATATCAAATCTAGTGGTGCTAAAATTTTACGTGTGGATCACATTTGCTTAAATTTGTTATTTTTACTGCTGAAAACGAATTCGGGCCATTTTTAGAAATGGGCTTCTTTTTGTTGACAGTATTATGTTACGTTTTTATACCAACACCGTTTATCGACAGCCTATTGGGCATACTTATTTGTTTTGCGATTGCCTTCATTTTGTTTCCTCGAAGAGAAGAGAAACCTCGAAAAAGTAACGATGAAAATACCATTAACCTTAATGAACACAACTATAGTGCCGGAACGAAGGTACATAATTTAGATTTCTTTGATTCGTGTGCTGATATTCATGAACATAATGACGATTCCTTTGATGTGGATATAGACAATGACACCCATCTTCTCCAAATTCCTAACGAAGCTTTTGATAATAATCTTCTAAATTTGCATATCGATAGTGACACTGACCACATCGAACGTTTTGCCAAAGATTTCAATAATAATCCCACTGAAGTTTACCATATAAGTGATGGAAATCAATTGAATTACTTCCATGAAGAAGCAGAAAGGAATTTTGATTACCCAAAACCTGATAACTCAGGTAATCAAACAGGCATGAATAGCAGAATAACCATCTTCAACCAGGAAAACCCCACTTTGAATGCCTCTATTAAATCATTGGATGCTGAATGCATTGTATCGCATACCGATCTTGGAGCACAAGGGGACATCAATTTCGGCAATCTCATCAACACAAATAATGAACCAGAAATAAATAGCAAAATGGATCAAGTAGACAGATTAGAAGTGAAACCAATTCAAGAATTTCAAGAACGCCTTATTGATATCGTCGTTGATACCGTCGCTGTTATCTACGTTGATGACGAGAATACTCAACATCCTTCATCACAGCGCAGCAAGCGTTTCACAATTTCAAAATTAAGAAAAGCTTTACTGAAATATTTTCGCTTTAAAAAAATCAAAAATAAACATAACAGTTTAAAGCATCATATCAAAATCTAAGTTTACATAATTTCAATTTATGTTCGTGATACATTTGTTCGAAATGACACCAATCTAATTGACTGACTAAAAATTGTACATTGACTGACGAGAGACTGACTAACTGACGATCACACTAATTGACCAGTGACTGAAGTGACTGAATAAATATAGGACATTGACTAAATAAGAGACGATCTCATTGATTGTATAAATTTGGACATTGACTGACCAGGGACTGGTCATGTGATGATCTCCTTGACTGACTGAAAAACTGAGCTCATAAGCAGAACCTATATTTATTTAATAAAAAAGATACTAATTGGGGAGCCAAGGAAGTGGCTTAATTATGACTAAACTGTGCATTTTGCCAAAATTAAGGCTTTTAATTAAAGCTTAAGAATTATTTTTATTATATTTTTGCAATTACTGCATTTTTTACTATGTTTATATCATATTCTTTTTAAATGCTATTTTATTTTTACTTATTTGTTTATTAATATTTACTTTTATGTTTTTTGTGTTTTCTTATTGTTACTTTTTAAATTTTATATTTCTTTCTAATTAATATTTTATTTTGCTTAGCATTAATTTTATTATTATTAATATTATTACTATTATTATCTTAATTTTGTATTTGATTTACTTATTTCTAAATTTTTGATTATATTTTTTATTACAATTTCATTTATTATTACCATTTCAAAAAAATTTCGAACTAGTTATAAAGTTTAGACTTTTATTAAAAATTAAATGTAAAATTAACACTTTTGGCTCTCCAATAAAATTTTAATCATTCGTCTTGTCATCTCATTTGTATTAAAGACTTTTGTTTATTATTATTCATTTATGATTTATTATAATATTCAAAGCTTTATTCTTGAAAAACTGCATGAATCATAAAATATTGGCATTTGAGGCAAAACTTTGAGACTTAAGACTCCGCCCTAAGGGTTTCCATTTCCTCGTAATCCATAAGTATATCCAGATCCCAGAGAATGATTTTAAATAAAGAACAATTTAGTTAACAAATTCTTGTAATTTGAATTCGAATTTCATGTAACTCAGAAAATTTTCTTTAGGTAAGCGACCTCTTTAAAAGGAGATTTATTGTTATATGTTTACAATTTGTATATTTTCCCTTTCGCATTTTTATTTTTCGAGTTTGTTCAATTATAAATTCTTATTTCAATTTGGATAATTTTTAATATTGTTTTAAAACTCTTATACAAGTTTGCGAAAGAAGCGCTTTTCCGGTATGAAAAATGCTAGCTAAATTTCGTTAATCGGCCCTGTAGAATGGAAGATACAAAACTGTCACCTTCTAATTCCTTGTACAAATTAAAGTAAGAACTGTAATTGCAAAAACTTTAGTGTACCAGGTTTCAAGAAAACTCTGTGGTTGTGACTCAATTTAACCCACTATAAATCAATTGAAATGATTTTTTTGGCATAGTTTTTGGACAGAGTATATAAGGAGCTCTTTTTTCCAATAACGGATTGTAAAATGAATTCAATAAAGAGATTTTTCGGTATTTGCAAGTATTTTCGTTTCAAGAGATATGTATTTCGATTAACTCGAGAATGAGTAGACGTAGAATATTTTAGTATATGGGAGTGCTATAACATATAGTCGTACTCCTCGCTTTTTCATGGCAATCGGTCACTTTAACTTGTATAAATATATATATATATATACATATATATATATATATATATATATATATATATATATATATACATAATTTATTTCCTAAACAATATTGATTAATTGATTATATTATCTCCTAAGTTTAATTAAAGTAGAATTATTTTAAAAGTGTGAATCCATACTGGTAAATTATATTTTGAAAGATGTTTTGAAGTAATTTGAAAGTAAAATGTTAATAATGTTTTAATGGGGACTGGAGTTAAACCATCATGAAGAATAAAATTTCAATTGTAAAAGGAAAAATTAAAACATGTAATCATTGTCATTGATCGGAAATTAGTTGACTTTTCAAGGGGAACAAACCAACTCCCGTTCAATGAACAATAATTGATAAAAATACGTAAATACGAAAGTGTTTCTTCTTTACTCGAGTTATAAGTTAAAGCCAAACCGGCAATTCTAGTCAGGCCAAATATTTCCGCGAATAGAAGGAATTATGAACCAATGCTGATACTCAAAGGACTTATTCTTATGAAGCATTTTAGTCAATTCAATTTGGAGTAAAAATCAATTACTGTAGAGAAATTCTATTTAATTCCAGTAAACGTCCCCGACACTTTCATGTTTATGCATTTGAGTACTATATTATTTGTAGAAATTAAACATTGGAAATTATCATTATGAAATCGAATTCAAAGTAATGTTGAAATAAACGTAGAAGATTACAAATTAAGATAAATAATGCAAACTTTGTAAAAACAAATCAAAGACAATATAAAAATAATATAAAAATAATATAGAAAATAATATAAATAAGATCAGTGAATGTACATGAAGATATACGGCCACAAATGGTATTAAGTAACTTACATTCTTTCTAGTGGGGTAGTTTGCAATGTGTTCTCTTCGTGTCTGACTCAGAAGTGTAGGGTGTCCGAAAATTCTTAGCGGCAGTAGGGGCTTTGAATAATATCAGTCGGTAAGACTTGGGTGAAGTAATTTATGGTAGTGGGTGGGACTTGGAATTCTTGAGGGATGTATTTTGTCGAGTTCTTATCTGAGAGAGACTGTCTGTTAAGATTTTTTTGAAATTACTAGTGAATGGAAATTAATTAATTTCTGGCTAATTGTCGTGTCACAATGATTAAGAATTTAAGAAAGGAAAAAGGAATTTTCACTGTCCAAGAGCTGATAGACAGACTAAAGGCATGAAATAGGCCCATTTTTTTAGTAACAGTATAGTAACAGTATATGTCTGAAGACAATTAGCTTTTGACAATATATGCAATTGAGTAATTACACTATATACAAATCTTCCAACTGACAGTCATCCAAGTTATACCGCCTTCTCAGGTTTAGGGACAAATTATCATATCCCTATCAGTTAACTGATTTAGAGTGAGTATTTAACGCCTCCTCTTTTAAGGCAATGGTTGATAAATTGAATGGGAATTAGATTATTTTTGAGAATTTTGATAAGGATCAAAATTTCGCGTTGTAAATCTATTGTATCTGTGCATATAGTTTAATTCGTTGTATTTGATTAATTATAGTATTGTTAATTACTTTTTTGGATATGTTAGAGTTCCAATTTATTAATTTGTTAGTATTGAAATTGAAGTTTCCTGTTTTGTCAAAAAGTAAATATTTTTGTAGTTAATGATTTAAAGATCTAGAAAGTCTATGCTATTTTGTGAATTATTAGTTTTATTAAATGTAAGACAATTCGGATAAATCTCGGAGTGTTCAATTTTACCAAAATTATTAATTGTAATAAGGTCATCAATATATCTGTAGGTGTGTTTGTAGTAATTTAACTCTTGTGGTTGTAGATTTTTTTGGAAGTTAAATTCTTTGACAAATAAAAAGATATTACAGATCGAGGTGCTGGAATGTAAGCCCATTGGCAATCCTCTGACTTGTTTAAAAAGTTGATTTTGAAACTTGATGTAGTTATGAAAAAGTGTGCATTTTAGGTAGGTTTTCCATTTGTCAAGAGTCATGATATTGAGTATATTAGGGAAAAGTTTAGGTAGATCAAGTAGACTGGTACAGATTTCTTCTAGAGGAAGTGAGGTATATAAGTTTTCAAAATCATAGCAGTTAATGTTTTGGATGTTAATGGTTTGAATGGTATTAATGACATGAGTGTTATTATGAATGATCCAGCAATAGTTATGATTAGTGTTACAATCAGTGAAAATAAATTTACAGATTTTATTAAGTTGAATTGAAAAATAATATTCTACATTTTTCTTTTAATTATTAGTTCCATTAGCTATAAATCTAAATTTTAATGGTGTTTTATGGAATTTGGGAATCGCATAAAGATTAGTAAATCTGTTGTAGTTTGCATTGAAAGTAATATTGAGTTTCTTATGAAAGGTTTTAATCCTGTTTATTATAGATGTTTCTGTAAGGTTGGCTAATTGATAAGTAGTTGCGTTGAGAAGTTCTTTATGAATAATTTCAGCGTAGAATTGTTTTCATATAATGCTAAAGTTATTGTTGATTTATCTATTTTTGTAATAGTAAAAAGCTGTTTTAATTGATTAATATCTGATGTAAGTTGCGACCAATTCAGTGTACTTTTAAATTTGAGGTGACTGATTTCGGTGGATATGCGTTGAAAAATTTTAGCTTTCCATTTTAAGAAGGTATCTATGGGTAAATTCAGTTGATAGCTTGCTTTAACTATAAATTCGTTGATGTTGTTTTCGAGAGTCTTGTAACAGTAATTTGTAGTCATGTTTCTGACTGGTCTAAATTTTGTACCATAAATCATTAGTGTTTTTAGTTGATGGTTTTGTATGATATTCAAGTTGCCAGTAATTATGTGCTGGTGTTGAGAATCTACGTAATTGCTGTAAATTGGTGTCTTACAATGTCATTCTGCAGTTTCATCTATTTCATGGTGGTTAGTGAGCAAGTTGCTTAAGGTCCTTTGATATTTAAATGCAATCATTGGTATTGTGTTAACTGCGGGGAAGTAATCTTTACAATCTCTGATGATTCTTGAGAAATGAATATTGTCAAACTGCGGATGTAGAAAATTGACTTTAAAATAAATTTTGCATTGAGTGAGACTATTAGAGAGTCTGAAAAGACTAAAATCAAGAATCATGTCTTTGATGATTTGTATGTCGTCGTAGCTTTCTTGAATGATTTTTTTTAGTTTGATAAGGAATTTATTAGTACAGGAGTGTAACCAGTTGAGAAGTTTCTTGGGAAAGTAGTGTGAGTCAAAAAAACATTTCAATTGTTTTTTCAATGCAAGTGTATCCAAAGTGGATAAAAATCTTGCATTATTTTTTATTTTGCTTCCTCTTTTTCCTCTCTGCGTTTTGTTGCTGTAGATCTTAAATTGGATGAAAATAGACTTCTTAGAAGTATCTCTATGACTATGTATATAAGTGTTAAGTCAATATGGATAAAGTGAACGTTGTTTTAGTATATAGAGAGATTCCTGAAAAATTCGTGTTTTGTGATTGGGTATTATATGTAGTATCTGAAGTTGAATAGAGTTGAAGTCATGGTGTTTAAAGTTTTCTAATTCTGCTGTATTCAGTTGTGATGGCGTACTTATTTTAATGCTTTTTTTTTTTTTTTTTTTTTTTTGTGCGTTGAATTTTTTGATTTGAGCTCTATGGTTATTGATCCGAAAGTTAAGATTGTTTTTAGTCTGTCCTATATATTTAATATGTAAAGTACCGCATGTAATCATGTAAATACAGTTAAATGTTTTTCATAGAAATTGTTTTTTTGGGTTTACCTGTAGCAGGCATGGCGTTAAATTTTCAAGTTTGTCATCTAGTGGAATGACATTTAATGATTTTAATATGAGTTAAACTAGCAAGATATAAAAGTAAGCAGGCTGCTAACCTTCAATACAGTAAATTTTTTGTATAAGAAGTTTAAAACGTAAAAAAGAATGGAGATAATATATAAAGTGGGTACATTAGGTAAGAGATAAATAGCGCTAATAGCTGCTATTTAGCATATCAAATGTTGTATGATCTTAAATCCATTTAGTGTGAATACAAGTTATTACTACTTGCGCAATTGTTGCAAAGTTAGTTAATAATAATTTATTTCCTAAACAGTATTGATTAATTGATTATATTATCTCCTAAGTTTAATTAAAGTAGAATTATTTTAAAAGTGTGAATCCATACTGGTAAGTTATATTTTGAAAGATGTTTTGAAGTAAGTTGAAAGTAAAATGTTAATAATTTTTTAACGGGGGCTGGAGTTAAATCATCATGAAGAATAAAATTTCAATTGTAAAAGGAAAAATTAAAACATGTAATCATAAAAACTGTACAGAAAAGCACCAATTGGCGAAACAGTAAACCCGTTTGGCAAACCTACAGGCTGACGGGGAGAGAAGAATTTTCCGCGGCAGTCAAGGGGAACTACTTCAACAAATGTGTGCGTCTCTGTTTCGCCGAGATATGTGAACTTGTGTACTCGCATCTGTACTGTGCTCTGAATTTCTTAAGCCGTTATAATGTACCCGGCAACTGTTACTTTTCCTTATTAAATTTGATTATTAATTGTAACATGTCTATCTTAACTAAGATTTCGGCTTTCCTAGTTAATGTTAGGGATATTTTCGTATGCACGTGTTACTCACACGTACATCATTGGTGACCCTGTCCCTCGCTCCTTCTGTTTCGATCCCTAATGACTATCTGTCTCAATCTTTGTTAAAAAACTAAAAATATGCCTTATTTTGATGCCAATGCTCTTCCTTATGACTGATAAAGGCTCCACCCTATTCATTTCCTCCTCATTTTATCGTACGGATTACACGTGGTTTATCACACTTAAGGAGGATTTACAGGTATGTGGTCAAATTTTTTTAATTATCTGTGATTGGTCTTAATTATGTTTTTGTGATATGTTTTGCTCTAAAATTATAGTTTTAATTTAATTATTGATTGTTTAAAATTGATCTTTGAGTAATATTTGTGCTCACACTTTTATTGAGATATTGAATGTCTTCGTTATTTTATTCTAAATTGATACTGTTTTGATAAGGTATAGTGCAAAACATTAAGTTTACGATTTACGATATATTTATAATTGGCAACCATGCCAGGATCGGAAGGCCAAACCAACGAGGAATCGAATATGGCGGTTCAGGAGCCACAAATCTCACACGTGGCAGTTAAAATTCCCCCTTTATGGAAAAATAATGTTAAACTTTGGTTTATTCAAGTTGAAAGTAACTTTGCTTTAGCGAAGATTAGTAGCGATAGTACAAAATACAACCACGTGGTTTCTTCGATAGACCCTGAAACTCTTTCCGCAGTATCAGATATTTTATTTAATCCCCCAGCGACGGCTAAATATGATGCCCTTAAAGCTAGGTTAATAGGAGAATTCTCAGATTCGGAAAGCGAGCAAATACGCAGACTTATTTCTGAATTGCATTTAGGGGACGACAAACCATCTCACTTATTGAGAAAAATGAGAGAATTAGGTGGAAACTGTATAACTGACGAATTTTTAAAATCATTATGGCTGCAAAGGTTACCTTCCGAGGTGCATGCCATTTTATCAATAAGTTTGGAATCCTTAGACAATTTAGCAAAAATGGCTGATAAGATAGCTGAAGTGCGCACGCCAACGAACAACAGCGTGTTCGCGGTCCAGGCAGCTTCGGCCAGTTCCCCCAGAAACCCTAACGATTCTGGTGCCCCCCTCGAGGAGCTTAAGGCCTTAAGGAGTGAAATCTCTGCCCTAAGTAAACAAGTCGAGCGACTCTCCCGCGGAAACACGAGGAATAATTTCCCCCGGGATCAACATAACAAAGCACGTAGTTTTTCGCGTGGGCATTCCCGAGAGCGTGTGAACAATTATTGTTATTTTCATTCGCGATTCGGTAGTAATGCACGAAAATGTCGAGCACCTTGTTCCTTTTCTCAGAACACTACGGCCCAGGAAAACTAGTAGTAGCGGCTATCGATCGAAATTCATCGGCAGTCGCGCATTCATGTCGTTTACATGTTTACGATAACAGATTAAATTTAAACTTTTTGATTGATTCGGGCTCGGATGTTTCATATGTGACACCGACTTCTAAGTTTAGGAAAATGCATCCTGATTCGCTTCAATTATTTGCCGCGAATAATTCCAGAATTTCTACGTATGGAACAAAATTGTTAACTGTGAGTTTAGGACTTAGACGAAACTTTTCTTGGAAGTTTTTAATCACCGATGTACCAGTGCCTATAATAGGAGCCGACTTTTTAAGGCATTTTGATCTTTTAATCGATTTAAAACGAGGTAGGCTTATCGATAATACTACGAAATTAACTCGTATTGGTTCTCTTTCCGATTCTAAAAATTATTTTTCGGTAAAGTTAATATCTGGTGATTCACCATATCACAGAATCTTGAAAGACTTTCCTAAAGTACTGAAGTTAAAATCCGATTCGTGTAGAGTAAAACATAGTACGGTTCATTACATCGAAACATACGGTCCTCCTGTGCACAGTAAACCGCGTAGGTTAAGCCCTAAGTTATACGAAGCAGTAAAAAAAGAATTTCAATTTATGATAGATCAAGGTATTTGTAGACCATCAAAATCAGCATGGTCATCACCTCTTCATGTAGTTTCTAAAAGTTCGGGCGACATACGGCCAGTAGGAGACTACCGAAAACTAAACGCGTGCACCGAACCCGACAGATACCCTATCCCGCATTTACAAGACTTTAATAATACGCTTAGCGGAAAGACAATTTTTTCAAAAATTGATATCGTTCGGGCATATCATCATATACCAGTCCATCCAGATCATATACCGAAAACTGCAGTTTGCACCCCATTTGGTCTTTCGAATTTCCGTTTTTAAATTTCGGACTGTGCGGAGCAGCTCAAACCTTTCAAAGGTTTATGAACGAAATTCTTGGAGATCTAAAATTCGCCTACGTCTACTTAGATGATATTTTGATATTTAGTCATACGGAAGATGAGCATAAATCTCACCTACGTACTGTTTTTGAAAGATTAACTTCATATGGATTGACAATTAACGCTTCGAAATGTGTTTTCGGCGTTCCGGAAATATCTTTTTAGGCCATATAATCAATAAAGATGGTACCAAGCCTCTGACGAACAAAGTGGAACCGATACTTAACTACCCACTTCCTAAAACGGTAAAAGATTTGCAGAGATTTTTAGGATTTTTAAATTTTTACCGTCGATTTTTACCCAACGTAGCCCAGAATCAAATACATTTAACTTCGTATTTAAAAGGGGCTAAGAAAAATGATAAGACAATCCTGAATTTGTCTGAGGAAGCGCGGAGTGAATTTCAAAAGTGCAAACAGCTAATCGGTAATGCTGTTCTTTTGGCACACCCGAAGAAAGATGCCCAGTTGGTTTCACAGGTTGATGCGTCAGACTTCGCGATCGGTGGAACGCTATCACAAATAGTTGATAGAAATTTACAGCCTCTCGCATTTTTCTCACGAAAGCTTTCGCAGGCGGAAAGGAACTATAGTGCGTATGATCGAGAGCTATTGGCAGCTTATGCTGCTATTAGGCATTTTAAGCATATGTTGGAAGCACGGAACTTTTCTTTAATCACCGATCACAAACCGCTCACGTATGCATTCCGACAGCGTTTGGATAAGTGTTCACCTCGTCCGGCTAGGCAGTTAGACTTTATCTCACAATTCACCACTGAAATTCGCCATATAAAAGGTTCGGAGAATATCGCTGCCGACGTACTTTCGCGTATAGAAGCAATAAGCATGCCTAACCCTATCGACTATGAGGAAATCGCTAAAATGCAAGAAATCGACACAGAATTACAAACATTGCTTAAAGAGTCAAAAGTTCTACATCTCAAAAAAGTTACCTTACCGAATTGTAGCTTTTCGATATATTGCGATGTGTCAACAGGTAACGCCCGTCCTTACATTCCTCCGGCATTCCGTGAGAAAGTTTTTGCCACCTTGCACAATTTGTCTCACCCCGGCATTCGCGCATCAAAAAAGTTAGTATGTTCACGGTTTGTTTGGTCTTCCATCCGCAAAGATTGCGCGAAATGGGCACGGCAGTGCATTCCGTGCCAGAAAGCAAAATTAAGCAGACATACTAGAACCCCGTTAATGAAGTTTCCAGACCAATCACAGAGGTTTGATCACGTCCACCTTGACCTTGTTGGTCCCCTACCTCCTTCTCAAAATAATTATTACTGTCTAACTATGATATATAGATTTACTAGATGGCCCGAAACAGTACCCATACCAGACATAACAGCACGCACAGTAGCACAGGCTTTCTATGACCACTGGATTACTCGATTTGGTTGTCCGACTGTTATTACTACCGACCAAGGGCGACAGTTTGAAAGCGGCTTATTTCGAGCCCTTTCCCAATTATTGGGAATCAAGAGGATCAGGATGTCTCCGTACCACCCACAGGCAAACGGACTGATCCAGGAATTCCACCGTCCTTTGAAAGCTGCCTTAAAAGCGCACGATACCAGTGACTGGGTGGCTGCCCTTCCAACGCTGCTGATGGGTTTCCGCGCCGCTCTCAAAGAGGACATAGGAGCAACCACTTCTGAACTGGTGTATGGAAAGACTATCCGTCTCCCAGGAGAATTTTTCAATCCGACACCTCCGGATGCGTTCCCCAAACAGTTTGTGGAGGATTTAAAATCTCACTTTGCCAGTGTCCGCCCCACCACGACTTCTAGCCACGGTCAGCGAACATGTTTCATTCATCCACGCCTTCACAAGTCCACATATGTGTTTGTTCGACACGACGGAGTTAGAAAACCACTTCAAACTCCTTATGATGGACCATTTAATGTGCTAGAAAGACGAGATAAAACGTTTGATCTCGAAATAAAAGGGACTAAGCAAACGATCTCCATAGATAGACTGACACCCGCTTTTGTAACCATGGACTCTTTTCAAGTTGCTTCCAAGAGTGTGAAAAAAACTTCGGACATTTGTATCACCCGTTCTGGACGATTAATCCGACCCCCGCATCGGTATGTCACATTTCGTTGACACTGCGGAGGGAGTATGCAGCGGCAGCGCCAAACAGGCGATACGGACTTAAAAACTGTACAGAAAAGCGCCAATTGGTGAAACAGTAAACCCGTTTGGCAAACATACAGGCTGACGGGGAGAGAAGAATTTTCCCCGGCAGTCAAGGGGAACTACTTCAACAAATGTGTGCGTCTCTGTTTCGCCGAGATATGTGAACTTGTGTACTCGCATCTGTACTGTGCTCTGAATTTCTTAAGCCGTTATAATGTACCCGGCAACTGTTACTTTTCCTTATTAAATTTGATTATTAATTGTAACATGTCTATCTTAACTAAGATTTCGGCTTTCCTAGTTAATGTTAGGGATATTTTCGTATGCACGTGTTACTCACACGTACATCAAAACCAACTCCCGTTCAATGAACAATAATTGATAAAAATACGTAAATACGAAAGTGTTTCGTCTTTACTCGAGTTATAAGTTAAAGCCAAACCGGCTCGTTCAGCTCTGTATTTGTGTTCTTATCTATTAGTAAATTTTGCATTTTTGCCTTTTAAAGGGGTATAATTATGTTGTTCTTATGTTGCGGTTACGTATTTTACAATTTTATTGCATGGGATAGCTATCGATTTATAAGCAATGTAAAAGTGATGGTAGGCGCAACGAGGCCACCATTTATTTGCATTTGAAAGAGCTAGTAGAGTTAGTGATTTAAGTCATTTGGTGCGCTAACTTCCATGTCCGTTTGCATAGGGAGACTAAGCATTAACCTTCAATACTGTATACCAAAATTTTGGTCAGTTTGCCTGTTGGCTGATTTGCTTGTTTGGATGCAGAAACTCTAATTTTAATTGTAAAAATTGTTTTTAACTGTAATAAACGTTTTATATTTTTATATATTTTACAGTTATTAATGCAGGTGTTTTAATAGTCCTTACAAAGAAGTCATGTGGTGGCCACATCATATATTTTATTGGGTGCATGTACCTAATTTAAATATACGTTCATGTTATGTAAGTGGTGAGCGAAAGTGTTTATGATTTTATGTATAAATAAAAATCGAAAGATTTGAGTAGGAGGAAAAGCGATGTGAGACCTTTAGATCGAATATAATATTCTGAAACCAATGCACTGATTTTAGAGAAAAGACAAAAGAATAGTTTAATTAAACTCCCACTTTCCTTAACTCTGTGATTGTGACCCAATAAGTAGTGAAGATAAAAGATTTCCATTCTAAGTGTCATGAATTTTTTCAGGCATGTGTATAAGTTTTAGAAGGATGTTCAGCCAACAGCATTAAGCCAAAGAATCTCTAAGGAGAAGAATGAAAGCTTCCATAGACGCAATGTAAACCTGTTTCGCCTCTGCGCCGCTGTACCGAAGAGCCACGGCTATGCAGTGAAACACCAGCGCAGGGTGAAATTTAAACAGCGCACTTCGAGGAGATAGTAAATTTTTTACTTTGAAATAACTCAAAATGTTTTATTTTCATACATTTCTGGAGTTTTCTGAGCAAAAGGATGTTAGTTGGAATTTTGGGGCGAATTATAGAATTCCTGTCCAATTTTTACTTTCAATTTAAACAGCGAGCCGTACGAAGACAAAATTTAAATGAAATAAATTTCTTAATTCTTTTCTTCTGTAAACTTAAAAAGGGGGGAAAACACATGCCATACAAAACGTAATAAATTTTTATGGATCCATAGTTAAAACTTTACAGTGAAATTTTAAAAGCAAAATTTGCAATAACTAACTGAAACAGAAAAACACATTTAAAGACAATTAAAGGCACCCCTAAATAAATTGAAAACACTGAAATACATTATAATTATCCGACAACAACTTTAAAAACAAATTACCATGAAAACGTTTAGACAATTATTTGGAATGACCATTGTGAAAACCAAGAGCAAAGTTTTCACCCAATAGCCAAAACCATTTCACTTACAGCATTACATTTAAAAAGTCTTTAAAAGAATTTCACATAGCTGAAACCAAGTACCTCTGACTACAACAACAAAGAACGTTTTCGAACAACGTGGTAAAAGATTGCTAACATGGCCGACGGCATGCCGCATTCTTTGATGCTGCTTTGTTGCCTCCTGATGTTATTTCGCACATGCGCAGTGAGGTACGGAGGGTGGATAGCTTTGGAATGGTTTGCCCCTTTAAAGTAAGCTTCAAGGATATACATAATGTGTCTCTTCGGTCTGACGGAGCCACATTTACCCCGGTGAACCTTTACTTCTTCTAGTTAGAGATTCTTTGATTAAGCAGACGCATAATTTAGCTCTATTGGTTCACCGAAGATGAAATATAAGTCACTTTCTCGTTTCCGCTCTCTAGTCATAATCTGTTGGATGAGAAAGTGACCATTGCACGAGCTACCTTAATTCCATTCCCTGAATCCCTTAGTAAGGTAAGCGCTCTGAAAACCCTACGTTGTCTCAACTTATTATATCTTGTTATTGAGGAATGTAGAGAACTGAAACGATATGTTCTATTCACTCGGTTTTCAATGTTCACAATGTCTGTTATGATGGTCGTATGAAATGTCGTCGCCTGATATGGTTTCAGAATGACGTCTGATAGTATGGTTTCTTATGGAAGCATATTGTTGAGCTTAAAACTCTGTTCGAGGTATACTGGCTTTTGTGTACATGTACCTATGTACCAAATTCGTAGCCCTGAGTCTATTAGCTAACACGCAGCATGAACGAAAGAAATACACACAGAAACTTCCTTTATATTATGAGTAGAGTTATATATCAGAACATCTTTCATTGCTACATATTCAAAGAATCCTTTTAATAACATTTGTAACAATCAAGTTACTAATAATTGTTTTAGGCTTTTGTTGAATTACAACAAAGTTAATGAATACTTTTTTAACAATGCTAATAAACCATAATCATTAGAGATATCAAATCTAGTGGTGCTAAAATTTTACGTGTGGATCACATTTGCTTAAATTTGTTATTTTTACTGCTGAAAACGAATTCGGGCCATTTTTAGAAATGGGCTTCTTTTTGTTGACAGTATTATGTTACGTTTTTATACCAACACCGTTTATCGACAGCCTATTGGGCATACTTATTTGTTTTGCGATTGCCTTCATTTTGTTTCCTCGAAGAGAAGAGAAACCTCGAAAAAGTAACGATGAAAATACCATTAACCTTAATGAACACAACTATAGTGCCGGAACGAAGGTACATAATTTAGATTTCTTTGATTCGTGTGCTGATATTCATGAACATAATGACGATTCCTTTGATGTGGATATAGACAATGACACCCATCTTCTCCAAATTCCTAACGAAGCTTTTGATAATAATCTTCTAAATTTGCATATCGATAGTGACACTGACCACATCGAACGTTTTGCCAAAGATTTCAATAATAATCCCACTGAAGTTTACCATATAAGTGATGGAAATCAATTGAATTACTTCCATGAAGAAGCAGAAAGGAATTTTGATTACCCAAAACCTGATAACTCAGGTAATCAAACAGGCATGAATAGCAGAATAACCATCTTCAACCAGGAAAACCCCACTTTGAATGCCTCTATTAAATCATTGGATGCTGAATGCATTGTATCGCATACCGATCTTGGAGCACAAGGGGACATCAATTTCGGCAATCTCATCAACACAAATAATGAACCAGAAATAAATAGCAAAATGGATCAAGTAGACAGATTAGAAGTGAAACCAATTCAAGAATTTCAAGAACGCCTTATTGATATCGTCGTTGATACCGTCGCTGTTATCTACGTTGATGACGAGAATACTCAACATCCTTCATCACAGCGCAGCAAGCGTTTCACAATTTCAAAATTAAGAAAAGCTTTACTGAAATATTTTCGCTTTAAAAAAATCAAAAATAAACATAACAGTTTAAAGCATCATATCAAAATCTAAGTTTACATAATTTCAATTTATGTTCGTGATACATTTGTTCGAAATGACACCAATCTAATTGACTGACTAAAAATTGTACATTGACTGACGAGAGACTGACTAACTGACGATCACACTAATTGACCAGTGACTGAAGTGACTGAATAAATATAGGACATTGACTAAATAAGAGACGATCTCATTGATTGTATAAATTTGGACATTGACTGACCAGGGACTGGTCATGTGATGATCTCCTTGACTGACTGAAAAACTGAGCTCATAAGCAGAACCTATATTTATTTAATAAAAAAGATACTAATTGGGGAGCCAAGGAAGTGGCTTAATTATGACTAAACTGTGCATTTTGCCAAAATTAAGGCTTTTAATTAAAGCTTAAGAATTATTTTTATTATATTTTTGCAATTACTGCATTTTTTACTATGTTTATATCATATTCTTTTTAAATGCTATTTTATTTTTACTTATTTGTTTATTAATATTTACTTTTATGTTTTTTGTGTTTTCTTATTGTTACTTTTTAAATTTTATATTTCTTTCTCCTTAATATTTTATTTTGCTTAGCATTAATTTTATTATTATTAATATTATTACTATTATTATCTTAATTTTGTATTTGATTTACTTATTTCTAAATTTTTGATTATATTTTTTATTACAATTTCATTTATTATTACCATTTCAAAAAAATTTCGAACTAGTTATAAAGTTTAGACTTTTATTAAAAATTAAATGTAAAATTAACACTTTTGGCTCTCCAATAAAATTTTAATCATTCGTCTTGTCATCTCATTTGTATTAAAGACTTTTGTTTATTATTATTCATTTATGATTTATTATAATATTCAAAGCTTTATTCTTGAAAAACTGCATGAATCATAAAATATTGGCATTTGAGGCAAAACTTTGAGACTTAAGACTCCGCCCTAAGGGTTTCCATTTCCTCGTAATCCATAAGTATATCCAGATCCCAGCGAATGATTTTAAATAAAGAACAATTTAGTTAACAAATTCTTGTAATTTGAATTCGAATTTCATGTAACTCAGAAAATTTTCTTTAGGTAAGCGACCTCTTTAAAAGGAGATTTATTGTTATATGTTTACAATTTGTATATTTTCCCTTTCGCATTTTTATTTTTCGAGTTTGTTCAATTATAAATTCTTATTTCAATTTGGATAATTTTTAATATTGTTTTAAAACTCTTATACAAGTTTGCGAAAGAAGCGCTTTTCCAGTATGAAAAATGCAAGCTAAATTTCGTTAATCGGCCCTGTAGAATGGAAGATACAAAACTGTCACCTTCTAATTCCTTCTACAAATTAAAGTAAGAACTGTAATTGCAAAAAATTTAGGGCACCAGGTTTCAAGAAAACTCTGTAATTGTCACCCAATTTAAACCACAATAAATCAATTGAAATGATTTCTTTTTTTGGCATAGTATCTTGACAGAATAAATATGGAGCTTTTTTTTTCCAATAACGGATTGTAAAATGAATTCAGCAAAGATATTTTTCGGTATTTGTAAGTTTTTTCGTTTCAAGATGTGCGTATCTCGAATAACTCGAGAATGAGTAGTCGTAGAATGTTTTAGTATATGGGAGTGCTATAACATATAGTTGTACTCCTCGCTTTTTCGTGGCAATCGGTCACTTTAACATGTATAAATATATATATATATATATATTTATATAATTTATTTCCTAAACCGTATTGATTAATTGATTATATTATCTCCTAAGTTTAATTAAAGTAGAATTATTTTAAAAGTGTGCATCCATACTGGTAAGTTATATTTTGAAAGATGTTTTGAAGTAATTTGAAAGCAAAATGTTAATAATGTTTTAACGGGGACTGGAGTTAAATCATCACGAAGAATAATATTACAATTGTAAAAGTAAAAATTAAAACATGTAATTATTGTCATTGATCGGAAATTAGTTGACTTTTCAAGGGGAACAAACCAACTCCCGTTCAATGATCAATAATTGATAGAAATACGTAAATATGAAAGTGTTTCGTCTTTACTCGAGTTATAAATTAAAGCCAAACCGGCAAGTTGTTACTCAAAAAACTGATTCTCATGAAGCATTTTAGTCAATTCAATTTGGAGTAAAAATCAATTACTGTAGAGAAATCTTGTAAAACTCGAGTAATCGTCCCCGACACTATCATCTTTATGTATTTTGTACTATATTATTTGTAGAAATTAAACATTGGAAATTGTCATTATGAAATCGAAATCAAAGTAAAGTTGAAATAAACATAGAAGATTATAAAAAAGATAAATAATGCAAACTTTACAAAAACAAATCAAAGAGAACATAAAAATAATATAAAAATAAAATAGATTTTGCGTCGTTTCTATTTATTTCGAGTCTGTTCCCGTTCGCAAACGTGACATTCTTATTTCATATTTAATCTATCTATTATTCATGAACAAACTAAACTGTTTAAGAGAAATATTATTTTCCTCCCTTTTTAATCCGACTTATTTAAAAAAATAAGCATATTTCGTTCATGATATATATAATAAAAAACATTCAGTACTTTTATAGAATTACTTTCCACACCTTGTCATTTTTTAAATATAGAGAAGATACATAACGTCCCCATGTTATCCATGGACATCTCGATCGATAATTCCTACTGTTAAAAAATATTAACTTTAAAATAGTCCATCTGGGCAATCATTAAAATCTGAACTTTTTTTTTATTTTTTTTTTTACTTACTCTATTCAAACGCGCTTATTCCTACAGATAAACACATTTTTAGCCCAAAGGGCGTTAGCCAAGAAGGGTTGTTAGTTTCGTTTTTATATTTTGCGTTTATTCACTATAAACGGCGAATCACTTTTTATATTGTTCCCACCAAATATTAGAGCCCTGTATTATATTTAAAGAAATTAAATAGTGAAGAATCTGCATAAATGTATGCTTGTTTCTCGCATTGTGATAAAACAACGGTACGTAGTGCCATCCAATTTTGAATAACGCACGTCTCCATCCGAATATAGGCAACTGGAAGCCCAAATTGGGAATCTGGAATTTGCTTTATTATCTGTTTCATATTTTGTAAAACATTTATGAGTTTTTTGATTAAGAAACTCAACGATTTCAAAGCGAGAATTGGCAACAACAACAAAACAAAACAAAAAAAAAAAAAAAAAAAACACTCCAGCACACGAGACTGTGTTTTGGAAATTCTAAAAATATGCTGATTTTAAAATTATTTTGGATATTGCTGTTGAACTGAATTTTATGGTTTAAGTGCGAAGAACACGATATTTAATAAATAAAGGCAACACACAAAATGTTAAAAAAACGCCCCTTAAATTACTTAAAAGTTGCATCTGCATGTGTGGAAGAGTGAATCATGAGAAAAGAAGTGAAATATTTGTTTATATTTGGTGAAAAATCGTCCACTGCAGCAACTATGCTTTAAATGAGAAGAGTGAAAACGCGAAAAATTATCACTATGATTGTATCGTTGACAGTTGTACCGCTGGGTAGGCCCAGGTTTAGATTTGTATTTAATAATGCGGACCCATAGTCCTCGAAAAAATCATAAGACTATGGGTCCGCATTATTAAATACAAATCTAAACCTGGGCCTACCCAGTGTTATAACTGTCAACGATACAATCATACACAGCGAGCGTGTCATAATACACCTCGCTGTGTTCAGGCGCGGCAGGAATCATATGGTACTATAGTGTCTGTTCTTTGTAAGATGTGCTGAAAATCACAGATCCCATCTCTGCTCTTTTAAGGGCACCCAAAATTATAATGCAAAGTGTATCCTATGCCTGGGACCGCACCTAGCATCCTCTATCTCTTGCCCACGCAGACCAGGAAATCTAAATAGTAACGATAACCACAATGAAGAAATAAAAAAATATTAAATATTCTGAAATGGAAAATATTCAAAGCAATGCTACCTCAGAAAACTCTCAAAAAAGTTATGACAGGTCACGTGATACTGCTAACCAATCTGAAAACACTAACTCATATGCAACTGAAGTTTAAAATAAAATAAATCCCATCAAAAATTCCAATTCTAATGCCAAAAAGGAACAATCCCGAGAAAAAATATAAATAACAGGCATGAACGTACAGGGGAAAACCTAGACAAATTCATAGCTTTCATGGCTTCAATATATGATCTTTATGATGACTTCTGTAATGCTAAATTTGTCACTGACAAAATGACTGTAGGATTTGAAGCACTCAGGATCTACAAAAATATCAATAATGACTAATACAAACAATTTCCAAAATTATTCAAATTTTATTAGACTAAACTACACCAAGATAATTTTCTACAATTGTGATGGTTTACTAAGGCAGCATTTACAAAATACTAAATTTTTGTTTGAAAACAACCTAGATATGATGTTACTCAATGAAACATCTCAACCCCAATAAAAAATTCAAAGTTGCAAATTATGGAGTCTATAGAAATGATAAAATGCACAAAAGTGGAGGAGGTACAGCTATCATTGTAAAAAATTCTGTCAAACATACTGAATATCTTCTGCCAAATTTTTCTACAATAGAAGCTTGTGCCTGCCTAATCTAAAGCAATAATTATACTCCATATCTAATTGTTTCAGTGCACAAACCACCTCAAAAAATTATCAATACTGCCGAAATTGACTATATCTCCAACTTGGGATACCCTATCATCATTGCAGGTGATCTAAATTGCAAACACCCAGCATGGCACTCCAGACTTACTAACAGTAATGGAGTTAGATTGTATAATTATATGCAAAACTCTCCTATCAATATTCTAGCTACCACAGAGCCAACACACATTTCGGCTAATAATAACCACATCTCTTATGTTATAGACATACTTATTACCTGCAATATCCCTCAAATTCCAGACCTTATCAATATCACAGACCTGGACTCTGATCATAATCCCATTATGTTCATTTTGAATAATATTAAGCATTATATGCCCCCACAGCCTACTCAAGTAAACTCGACTGACTTTAAATATACTAGTTTAATATCTTATACAACAATATCTCTGCTGCAGCTAAAATGACTACTCCAGACTTAATAGAAGAAGCAACTACTAAATTTAACAATAAAATTCTGGATGCCATCAATAAAGCAACTAGAAATTCATCCAAAAAAGACTACTCCCTTCCTATCAATATTGTAGAAGAAATTAGAAACAAGAACAGATTAAGGAAGATCTGGCAGAGAACTAGAGACCAGAGAGATCATAATAATTATAAAAGATGTGACTACGCAGTCAAAAAATTATGCTTTGAATTTAAAAAAGACAGCTGGAACGACTCTGTAGAAAACTTATCTCATACAGATCATTCTATCTTTGAATTTAAAAAAGACAGCTGGAACGACTCTGTAGAAAACTTATCTCATACAGATCATTCTATTTGAAAATTAGCCAGAAAACTAAGAAATACCAACCAGAAAATTGGACCTATTGAGAACAACAACACAGTTATTTATCATCCTGTAGATATTGCCAATGAATTTGCAGATGTCTATGAAGAACAATTCAAAAATAACTTTTCGCATCCGGAAGACAACAACATTAAAGAACAAGTTCATAACTTTATTAATTCCAATAGGAGCACAGCTAATCCTCCTAACACTCCCTCTGAAGTATTCTATCTGATTAAGCATTTAAATCCTAAAAAAGCCAGCGGTTATGACAAAATTTCAAATACTGCCATACAGAATCTTCCTAAAAAAGCTATGATCTTTCTTGTCAACTTATTCAATGACAGCCTGAGGAATAATTACATCCCTAATGTCTGGAAAATTGCTACTATTATTGTCATTAAAAAACCTAGAAAGGACAAAAAATTAACCACAAGTTACACCATTTTCTCTTTTACCTACTATTTCCAAATTATTTGAAAAAATCATTCAAAAAAGATTGCAACAATATGCTCAAGATAATAGCATAATTTCTCCTTATCAGTTTGGCTTCAGGAAAAATTACTCCACCACTCACCAAGTCTCCCGCATCGTTGAAAAGATCGGTGAAGCCTTTAATAAAAAGGAAACAGTAGCTGCTCTTTTCCTCGATGTGGAAAAAGCATTTGACAAAGTTTGGCATACTGGCCTTATATTCAAACTTATTACCTACAATTTCCCTCCTGCTCTAATCATCATTATCTTCAATTATCTGCAAAACAGATACTTCCAAGTTAGAATCAACTCTGACTACTCAAACAAAAGAAAAATTAATGCTGGCGTCCCTCAGGGAGCAAATTTGGCTCCTTATCTCTACATTATTTATATAAATGATTTCCCAAATTATCCAGGTACTGAGTTAGCTCAGTATGCTGATAGTACTGCTATCTTTTCTACATCCATCAACCTTACCTATGCTCAACACAAATTGCAAAATGCTGTTAATAATATCCAAGATTGACTCCAAAAATGGAAGATTAAAATTAATTCACAGGAAAGTACTAATATCATCTTCAAACGCACTAATAGAAGACCTGTATGCGATCATCTGTACATTAATAATCAACCGGTCAATACAGATAACTCAGTCAAATATCTTGGCATTAACCTAGATTCCAAACTTAATTTTAAAATTCATCCACAAGCTACCAAAGCCAAAACTATGCAAGCTTTTTATGAGTGTATATTCAATAATCAATAGACACTCGAAACTGAGCATAAATACAAAAAAAATTATCTATTTACAACTCATAAGTCCTGTAATGCTTTACGGTTCGCCAGTGGGCAGCAGCAGCACGCACGAACAGAAAGCCTCTGCAAACATTGCAAAATAAAATCATAAGAACCATGCTGGGTGCTCCGTGGTTCGTAAGAAATGAAGTCCTACATAGACATATGAAAATTAACACAACTAACGAAGAAATACTAAAGACCGTCTATAAATTCTACAATAAAATCGAAAATCATCCCTCAAATCTCGTCAAAAACATGGGCAATTACGATTACATTATAGAACAGCCGTACAAAAGACCAAGGACAATTCATCACAATGTTCGTTGGTAACATATGTATATACTCATCATCGTATTTTATTATTTTATTATTCAGTATTTACTCAAGATTTTTGCTATACTTCAATTCTTTTGAACCTTGAATGAACTTTTATTGAAGGAATTACCTTATTTATCTGCAACTGTATTGGCCGATTAGCAGCTACACCTCTATACTCAAGTTATATTTTTCTTTAATCATCATGCATCAGCATCATCATACTGATATTTTTCTAAGTTTACTGATAATGTTAGAATACAATTCTATTCATCAGATTTGTAAATAGTCTATTATTTATTTTAATATAAAGCAAAATATGTCATCTTGAGCATCTCTCGACTCTGCCAATCAACATCACGGAAATAGCACACGTGACCAGCACCTCTGACTTACGTTAGTAAATTGAAATTACATCCCTGGCATAGATGTCACTCTTGTAATCAACATCTCGAATTAACACTGTGATTCAGGAATCTATTTTACTACTTACATGCATCCTTATGAGACAAGCACCAATACATTTCTAAGGCCTTTAATGGATAATATAACAGGTCAAGTAATGTACTTTTATTAGTACAAAACTTGAAGTATAACGTTATGACCTGACCTGACCTGAAAGGTCAGATCCCACTCCAACATTCAGAATAATCAATTCGGCTTTCGTCAAGGACATTCAACAACTAATTCTCAATTTTAGCAGAAAAAAATTGCAGAAGCTTTTAATAATAAATCTTGTTTCGTTGCCTGCTTCCTGGACATCGCATTTGACAAAATTTGGCCTAATTTGACAAAATTTGGCCTCTACAAAATCATCTAAATTAAAAGCGACATTAATAAAGCATGTAGAATCATTAGGATTTTTTGGAAGCCAGAGAGATGAAAAATTAACAACCGCCTTCGCCGGGAATCGAACCACGGACCTCTGGAATACCGGCCCAACGTGCAGAACCACTACACCCGAAGAATGCTAGGAAAGTGGGAGAAATACATTATATACTCCCCTTTTTGAAAGGGTGACTAGGGTTTTAGGGGACCTAGTCGCCAAATCCTGGGTGTGGAGAATCTTCATCCACAACCCTTTTAATTTGGGTGTCAATTGTAGAGTCATTAGGTTAATTAGAAGCAGAAAAGATGAAAAATATGCAACCGCCTTCACTTGGAATCGAACCACGGACCTCTGGAATACCGGCCCAGCGTACTACCATTACACCACGAAGGCACGCTAGGGAAGTGGGAGAAATACCTTATAAGCATTTCTGAATAAATTAATGTCCCAATATTCCGCTTTTCGTTCCCATCATTGTAATAAATTGTATTTTTATTTTTCCAAAGAGGCGATTTGCCCAGAAGGACTATTAATTTCGTTTCAGCATTCTACGTTGGCTCACTATAAATGTCGGTTCACTTTTTAAATTGTTGCCGCCGAATATTAGAGCCCCGTTGTGTTATATTTAATGAAGAGTCTGCATGAATGTTATGTACAGTGGATGGACAAAAATATGGAAACACCTTGTGAAATGCACGTTTGAAAAGATAGATTGATTTTAATAAAATATGTAGGTGGCGCTGGCATTTTTTACTACTGACGCCACCTATACAACTTCGTAAATGTGGTAAACAGTTCAGTTGTTGTCGGAGTACAGTTATGTGAGGTTGTCATTGCATTATGTCAGAGTTAAGAGACTTCGAACGTGGGCAAAGTGTTGGAGCACGTATGGTAGGTGCTTCCGTAAGCAAGGTAGCCGAGGTGTTTAGTGTTTCAAGAGGTACTGTATCAAAGATTTATTCCGCATATTTGAAAAGCAGAAAAACATCATCTGCTAAATCACAGCGCGGACGAAAGTGTGTCCTGAGTGATCGTGACAGACGATCATTAAGGGCAATTGTGACGAAAAATAAGAAGACCACAGCTGCAAAAGTTACTGCTGAAATGAATGTTGTGTTATTAAACCCTGTGAGTACCAAAACAATTAGAAGGGAGCTTCATAAACAGGGAATTGCTGGCCGTGCTGCAATTGAGAAGCCACTCATCAGTGATGCTAATGCCCGTAACAGGAAAAGGTGGTGTTTAAGTCATAAAGCCTGGACTACAGAGCAGTGGAAGCGAGTAATATGGTCTGACGAGTCTTCTTTCACATTGTTTCCCACTTCTGGCCGAGTTTACGTCTGAAGAACGCCATCTCAAGCCTATAATACAGACTGCTTGTTGCCAAGAGTGAAACATGGCAGGGGTTCTGTTATGGTTTGGGCAGCCATATCGTGGTTCTCTGCTAGCCCCATGATAACTGTGTCAGAGCACATGACTGCCAAGACTTATGTGAACATTTTGGCCGATCAAGTTCATCCCATGGTACAAACTTTGTTCCCCGATGGTGATGGTGTCTTCCAAGATGACAAAGCCCCTGTTCACACAGCTCACATTGTCCAGGACTGGTTTTCTGAGCACGAGGATGAGTTGTCCCATCTCCCCTGGCCACCACAGTCACCAGACCTGAATATTATCGAACCTTTGTGGTCTACATTGGAACGGAAAGTGCGTTCTCGTTATCCACCGCCAACATCGTTATCTGAACTTGCCACCGTTTTGCAGGAAGAATGGTATAATATTCCCTTGGCAAACATACAGGAACTGTATTTATCCATTCCGAGAAGACTGCAAGCTGTTTTGGATGCCAACGGGTTTCCTACCTCATATTAAGCAAAGAAACATGTTTTTTTAAAGGTGTTTCCATATTTTTGTCCAACCCCTGTATGTTTCTCGCATTGTGATAAAACAACAATACCTAGAGTCATCAAACTTTGAATACTGAACATTTCCACCCAAATATGGGCATTTGGAAGCCGAAATTTAGAATTTGTTTAATTCTCGATTTTATATTTTGTAAAACTTTAACAAATTTTTTATTAACAAACTCCACGATTTCAAAGCGAACAACGGCAAGACTGTAAGGAAAAATCATTTTTATCTCCAGAGCGCGAGACTGTGTATTGGAAATTCTAAAGCTATGCCCCGTTTAACATTATTTTGCAATATTGCTGACGAACTGAATTTTATGGTTTAAATGCGAAGAACATGATATTTAATAAGTAAAGGTAACATACAAAATGTTAAAAAAGCGCCCCTTTGGGCGTAATGTAAAATCTGAATGCTTTCAAAATTTTTTTTATTTATATTTATTTGATTTTTTCCCTCACAATTATTATTTGAAAATAATGCTACTACTTAGTAATTTTCTTTCAAATAATAAACAAAAGCAAAAGATCAGATTTTCACTTTGAAGGTAGGCAGTTAAAAATACGACACAAATTTTGCAATCGACTTTTTTTACAACTTGCTAGAAAGAAACCTTCCTTATGGGTGATACTCGTAGGATAAAATAACACTCACTGTAAAAGTTAAATGATACTACCAGATAAAATGAATTTTAAACCATCAATTTACACTGTATTAAGACACACACTTCTTTAATAGCATATATAAGTAAAAGATATTTTTTTGCCCTTATAACACAGAAAAGAGACTTTTCTTCGCGATTTTTTAACCTTTTTCCAATTTGATTCTTTATAGTGAAAGCATATAAACCGTATCCCAAATGATCTAGTTTTCGAAATATTTCTGTTAATTCCCAACAAAAAGTGAATGGTTAATTAAGTGTAATCGCCTTGAATGAGAAGAAATTAATACATTCCAATCAAACATTTTTTTAATGCAGTATTTTATCTGGTCTTTAAAAAATTCTGTATTAAAATGCTGCACAATTAGCTTTCTCTCACACAGAATTTCCCTTTGTTCGCTCTAAGCTTGATCTTTCGACCTGCGAAGAGAGGCCCACTAGCGGCCGAGCGGTAAAAGTTGCTGAACACTGGCAGTTCGGGCGAGGTTCGAATCCTCTAGCTGCATGCACGTTCTCGTGGTTTTCCGCACGTGTAATGTGTATACGAGCCAGTTTCCCTTAGAAAGACCTCCACAAAGGCATCCCTTTCCTTAGGCAGATAGCTCTAGTGTGCTTTACCGTAATCTCAATACATCAATCAAAATCAACACCCTGCGGGAAGAAAGACTTCTGTCTGTCTTAGGTTGAAGCATAAACAGAAAACTTGCTGCTTAATATGTTGTGCGACTTTTAAAAAGTTCATACATGGACGATTAAATAATTATAATTTCTGTCTAATCACTTATTTAAGTAAATTACTAATCGAACGTAATCAACTTTTAGCTAACAGTTTATAATTTAATATTTCAAAGACCTTAGCGGGGACAAAGAGCTCTTTACGTTCAAACATAAAGAAAAGGTTTGCTTGTTACGACATGAACCTTTAAAAAGTCTAAACGTAATTTAGTTATTAATTCTACAAACTGGAAAGGAACTAGATCGAAAGAAAACGCAGCCGATTTTTGTTTTATTCAGGGAGAATTGTTTATTTTTATTGCTTACAAATCTTGAGATATATCATATAAAGTCAAATAATTTCTTACATGGCTTTACCGCTTCTATCATGTTTAGCAACATTCAGTCATATAATCTTGAAAAGTCTTCAATTCTGCCAGTTCCTTAATACAATTCATTTCAAATTGTATTTAGCTCACCAGAGGCAAAGCGGAAAAATAGGTGAAAACAGGTAGTTCGAACAGGGTTCATATCCTAGCTGCATCGCAGTTTCGTCGTTTTCTTCACATTTTTGGCTTGGTTTATTTGATTACGGCATAGCACATTACCTCAGTAAGGGCAGTGATACTTTCCTGGAGAAATGTCTAAGGAAAACTGACTCATACCCACGTTATGTATGGGGGAAAAGACGATAACGCCGATGCAGCCAGCCCGTTCGCCCAAAATTGAGTCCAGGTCAAACTACCAGCGTTCAGCGACTTTACTGCTGTACTGCTATGACCCGTTTTTCTCAACTATAAAGTGGCCGGGAGCCAGGAAAGGGGTATTGTCGTGACTTGCGATGTGGCGAATTTTGGTACTTAGTTATTACTTTTGTAACAGACAGCGCCACCACTTTTTCAAGTCATTTCATCACACAGTTGCCATTCGCCAATGTAACAGCCAATTAAAAAATATTCAGAACTACCTTTCAAATTTGCATAATAAGATTTATTCTTATTAAATATTAATATATATATATATATATATATATATATATATTTTGTCTGTTTTGCAAAATATTTATTTCTTGTGCTGTGTTTTATATTACGGATAAGAAAATTTTCAGTGTACGAAAATACAAGTGTGAATTTTTTTTATTAAATTAGCTGGTTTAAGTATTTCACTGAATTATTTGGTATTAATATAACTGAAAGTGAGCTCCTAAATGTGATGGATATAGATAATATCAAGAACTTTACGCATATAGTGAATGAAACACACCCAATTTTGTACTGCTATATTTACTTGTCAAAATCTATTTCAAACGATTTGTTGTAAGCACAGCATTAAAAAGTCTGATATGTAGACCACGACTTCCCTTGCGCGGAATATTAAATTATACGCACATTTTTTTTCTGCATTTCATTGAAACTTATTTCCTCTCTCATTAGAGATAGTTTTCTCTTTCAATTAATTCAATTCTCACTTTGCGACAAGACAAAAATACATAAAACCTCAAAATAGCTTTATTAAAAATTGCAAAATATAGAGACTTGAAACACCAAATACAATTAAAACAATTAAAAAAAAAACAATTTTTACAATTAAAATTATTGTTTCTACGCAAAAACAAGTAGTTATGCCAGCGACAAGAAGGCAGATTTTTCGGTGCACAAAACTTTTACTTTGGGTCCCACTTGGCAAAAAGACACTGAAAGTGCAGAAACTGAATTCACTATTTCGCTAAGTTTCAAATGCAAACAAATATGGCAGCTATAGTAAAAAAAAATTAGGCTTAGCCGCACTTAAAAAACTTTTAAATAGCTAATAATTCTACAACTATTGCATGCAGATTAACTAAAGGCATAAGAACTTTAACTGGGAGATAAGAACAACATAAGTCAATCATTTTTAAAGCAAAACATGCACAATTTACCAATATATAAAAATTATTTTAAAAAAAAACTGAGCTCACGCAGCTGAGTTACAAAGTGGGTATATTTGCTTATTTATACACTTTTGGTGCAGCCGAATCCAACCAAAAAGGTAGGTGCACAACTACATGTTATATCATATACAAAATTTCAACGTTTTGAGTCTACTCGTTTTTGATTTATGCGAGCTACATACTTACATACGTACATCTAGACATCACAAAAAAATCTGTCCTGAATCCATTTTAAATCCTTTTTGCAAACCGTTTTGGGAAAAAGAGTCCTTTATTCTGTTCTTACCTACAGATGTCATGCAAAAACATCGTTCATTGTATCTGATAGCAGTTAATATATGGGTATTTTCATTGAAATATGATACCCGAAAATTTTCATGGCTGCGACACTTCTTACAAAAGTACAACTTACTTCGTTTGATTTACTTACAACTTACTTCGTTCACTGTCTGTCTCATTATTTACAACTTACTTCGTACAAGGAAGTAAAAAAGTGAGTTCTCAAATATCAGTAAATAATTAATTTTATTCCTTTTGTTCTTTCATATTATAATAGTTTATCATTTATCAGTACAAAAACTGAGGTAATTAAAAAATTAACTTTTTAGATATTTTTAGTATTTTTTCATTAACGTTATAAGGTATTTTCTCCCTCCTTTCTGCATGCCTTCGTGGTGTAACCGTAGCACACTCGGCGCGTATTCGAGAGGTGCAGGTTCAAGTTCCGGCGACTCCTTTGCACATTTTTCACAGCTCCTTTAAAATAACCTAATGACTCTACAGTGGCGCTCGAACTAAAATGTTGTGAACGATGATTCTTCACAACCAGGATTTAACGATCGGGTTTCCTAATTTCCATTTGCCCTTTAAAAGGGATAATGTATTTTCTCTCTCCTTCCAGTATGCCTTTGTGGTGTGACGGTTAGCACACTAGGCGCGTATTCGAGAGGTTCAGGTTCGAGTCCTGGCAAAAGGCATTGCTCATTTTCAAAAATACCTCTCGGCGTATTATAAAAAAATAACCTAATAGATTCTAAAACGTAATTAATGAAAATCATTTCAACCCAAAATAGGATTTGCGTTAGTGAATTTTAGTTAAGAATAGTGGCTCCCCACTATTCTGAATATTATTGGAATAATTTAAAGATTAAATCCGATAGTATTTTAAGATGGTTTTGCAATCAGAAAACAAACTCATATTGATTCATCCTTATTTTCTTTACAAATGCCGAATATCTGTTTGCAAGTCTAATCTGTTTTCAAATCAAATGCCGAATATCTGTTTTCTATTTGAACTTGATCAAATAGTGTGTTAGTGTTTAATTCAAAAGATAATATTATGCATTGATTAACATTTCCTCTAACTTCTTTTTAACTAAGGTTGCCTATGAGCAACCCCTTTAATTCTGACTCGCAGCTTTTATTTTTAGGTCAGGATATGAATGTAATGTTAAGGCCAGGATATGAACGTCGGAAGGTTAAGGATATGAACCTTTAAACAATAGGATTTCTTTTGAAGCACAGCGGCATGACAATGATCAATAATCTTAGCATCACTAAGAATAATTTTCTGGGTTCTCATACTGAAATTTTCCCAGAGTATTAAAAGTTGTAAATGAAAACGTAAGCATATTATAAAGGAAAATGTAGCCGAAAAATGCTGTGACTGCTATTTAACTCTAAAGAGGGGTTATCAAAGAGAAAATGAGAATTAATATTGATTAAAATTGCATTTTAGGTAATTATTACTGATTATAATAGACTGCAATGTTTGAATATGAATTCTTTGAATATTTTTTTAAAAAATTATGATTGCGAAAATAGAAAAATAGTTTCTTGGATTGATTCCTTTCTCACAGAAGCCAGATGAATTCTGTTTTACTTAATGAAAACTAAAATTTATTTGCATATTAATCTGTCCTCTATGAGCACTTTATTTCAGTGATCTCTATTAATCTGCCATTTGTTTTTCTTAATTTAAATGCTTCAAGAATAATTAGAAAAAGACCTAATTCTCTTCTTGCCTTTAAATTCTTCATTTGTAAAACTGCATTTTCAGCTATAATCATGTGAAATAATTCTCTAAATATAATTCAGTGCAGAAAAAATAAGATATATAAACAGCTTGCAAATGGGATCACCACTTAGATTCTGTTTTAGAAATATGATGAAGCTTACGAAAAATCTAGGAAGCGAAGTAATTCCGTACAATATTTTATAATTTTTTATCAATGATCAACCTGTAAATATAATTTATCGACATGCAAATATAATTTAATAATTTAATGTGTACGTATATGTTACCGTGAAACACCGAAATTGGAGGATATCGACTTTCACCGGAGAATGACAACATTTACCACATACATCGGTGAAAGATCGAATATTGCATTACATTCTTGTACATTCGGACCCTCACCGGTGTTATGTCGACAATCACAGATATGCTCTGGTGTAGGTCGAAAAGAGAGTTCATAAGAAGTCATAATAGTTTAAGTTGTTGCAATAAATAAGATTTGAGTCACATAATTTAGTAAGCTTTTTATTACTATTATTTTATTTTCTCATTTAGAACGCACTGTATAATTAAGTAAGTTTTTAACTTCTATTATTTTCCTTTCTCATTTTCAATGTACTATGTGTTTTAAGTTCTTATTTTAAGTCTCAAGTGCTTTTTTTCGTGACTGAATTACGGAGAAGAAATATATTCTTATATGTTCAACATTCACCGGTGAAAGTCGACATTCTCCAGATTTCGGTATTTCACCATAACATATGTTCTACATGTAAATATTATAATATATATATGCATGTATATGTGAGGAGAAGGTTCATTAGCGTCTGAGTGGTAAAGCCGCTAAACAGTGATAGTTCGGTCCGGAGTTCGCATTCCAGTGAACGGAATGGCTGTATGGGCGTTTACGCTCCCCGGGCAAAGCGATTAGAAATACGATTTGTATGCGATTGAAATGCGATATTAATGTGCAAAACTGATATAATTTTGAATATTTGTTTCACCTGTTCATTCGTGCTTTCCCAGTGCTCGGGTACCTTGGCAAGGTCGGGGGGCTCCCTCTCCAAGGAGGGTCGAAAGCCTGAGCAAAAGTGCCTACTACTTACTGACTTGGTGTGAACCCCAGGGTACCAGGTCGGTCTACAGACCCAGTGCATCTTATTTAGTTAAGCGTTGAATAACTCTACCTACATCAAAATGAGTTCTAAAGACATTCTCAAAGAAGGACAGGCATATATTGCCACCTTAGAGACAATATTGACAAATAAAGCTTCTGGCATAAACAAGGCAGTAGCCGCTGATATTCGACATCAATTTCAATTGATGTTCAACCTTCTAACTGAACAGTGTGTCGAGATGGCACACATGGAAGGACAAATTCATCAAACGCCAAACATTAAAGACTCTTATGCGGACGTACTTAAACGTCCAGCTCGTGACCGATCCAAAACATGGAGAAAACCAGATAAACAACATGTCACTATTTTATACCCCACAAATGAAGGGGATAAACCAGACAACATCAGAAAGAAGCTCTTAAAAACTATTGATCCCACAAAGCTCCACATTGGAGTGAAAAGACTTAAAAATGAGGCAAAAGGTGGTCTCTTAATAGAGACCAATAAAGCGGAAGACATAGAGACGCTAGAAAATGAAATAAATACTGTACCAGAACTTAAAAAGGACCTACAAATTGTTCGTCCTACACGTAGGCTTCCTAAAATTATAATATATGATATTCCAAGGGACTTGACTAAGGAAGAACTTAAGGAAGCCATTTTAGCCCAAAACGAAGGCATCGATGGTGATGGCCTACAGGTTAAATTTCCTATCAAGCATAAGAACGGAAATCATTGGGTTTGTGAAACCTCACCGGAGGTTTTCAAACACTTACTAAGTTACGCAAACTGTGCGTTAATTGGGAACGTTTCAATTTAAGAGAATACATCAGACCAACGCAGTGTTTTAAATGCTGCCAATACCGACATATTTCTAAACAATGCCAAACAGAAGAGGCATGTGGACATTGTGGAGAAGTGGGACATTCCCACAAAAATTGTGACAATAACTACCAAAGATGTATTCATTGTGCAGAAAGAAATGCGAATAGTGATAAGCACCTTGACGAGCAGCACTCAAGTTTCTCAAAAGACTGTCCTAGCAGACAGCTAGAAATTGAAGATCTTCGAAGAAAAATCAATTATGGCTAGAGAACTTATTCAAAATATAAAAGCGTTGCAAATTAATTTAGCGAGATCACATGTCGCAACAGCACAACTAAAGACTTGTATCTTTGAATACGACTTGATTTTTATTCAAGAACCATACTGTATCAATGACAAGCCGTCTGGCTTTCCGACTCAAACATTTTTTCTCCAAATGACCACCCCAAAACAGCCACAGTGGTGGTTAACCCACGACTTACGGTTCTGAATACTTACGCTTCTTCTACTTTAAATGTTATTACATTAAAGATTGAACATAGGACAATAACCATTTTTAACTGTTATACTCAACCTATAACGGACTTAACAGATTTAACTACTCTGTTAAACTTAGCTGAACGTTACTTTGACGATCAACATGATCTTCTTCTCCTTGGCGACTTAAACGCGAAAAGTGTGCTCTGGGGCTCCCCCTTCAAGGATCCCAGAAAACGCACACTTAGAGAATTCTTAACAATGCATAGACTGGCTGTTGAAAACGATCCGGATGGTCCCCCTACCTACAACTGCACAAGGGGAAAGAGCTGGATTGATATTACAGCTTCCAGATCAATCTCTTCCACGTCTTTCATTCATAATTGGAAAGTTATGGACTGTATCACTTTAAGTGATCATTGTTATATCTCTTTTGAAATTACGTATCAACATTCTAGCTCAACTCAAAGAGTCAAATATAAACTTACACAAATGGATTGGCTCTTACTGAAGGCAAAAATTGGTCACTTTTTTGGTTCAATGGAATCTTACTTGCCTAAAGATACAGTTGATCTTAATCAACTTATAATTAAGTGGACTCAGAAAATACAGGAATACTGTGACTTGGCAACCCACGCCAAGGGAAAATATGTTAAAACTCAACACAAAGGTGTCCCTTGGTGGACCCCGGAACTCTCAATATTACGAAAAAGAATCCTCGCTTTGAGAAAGCGTTATCACAAATGTATTCATGATGACGAACTAAGGGCACACTATAAGCAAGTCTATGAAAAAGACCTTGCTCTCTATAAAAGAAAGCTTATGCAAGCCAAAAGAACAACCTGGAAAAGATATCTGGAGCGTCTAAGTCCTAGTTCACCCTTCGGGGTACACTATGACATTGCTAAGGGGACTATGCAATCCCCTCTACAATTAAAAGCGTTACTCAAACCAGATAAAACCAAGACTTCCACAACAGAAGAAACTATACGTTTCCTAATGGATTACCACTTTCCTAAAGATATAATCAGCGAAGACACGGAGTTTCATACGACAATTCGTAACAACTTAAGGAATCCATATAATTCAATAAATGATGTTCCGTTTACGATTCCAGAAGTGGAAAATGCTATCAAATCCCTCAATCCAGGCAAAGCACCTGGAATGGACAATATATCTAAAGAAATTATAGCTGAAGTTTTCTATGCTAACCCACAATTACAAGTAGCGTTACTTAATGAACTCTTCCGTCGAGGAATATTTCCTAACTGCTGGAAGACAGCGAAATTAGTATTATTCTCAAAAGAAGGAAAAAATGGTGAGCTTCCTGATGCTTACCGCCCTATTTGCTTGCTTAACGCATGGAGTAAAGTCTATGATAAATTAATCACTAACAGATTGACTTATTTCTTAGTATCGAATTCCAAATTAAGTGAACAACAATATGGCTTCACGGCGGGAAAATGCTCAGCAGATGCCATCAAGGACAACATAGTCTCACAAATAGAAGCAAACCGACGTAATAATAATTACACCAACGTTATCTCTTTGGATATCAAGAGTGCATTCAACAATATTTGGTGGCCGTTCCTACTACAGGAACTCCGCAATCTGGGATGTCCTCTAAATATTTATAAAGTTATTGAAAGTTTATTGGATAATAGACATATAATCTATGAAATAAATAATGTTCAATACTCCATAAAACAAGAAAAAGGATGTGTACAAGGATCCAACTCTGGACCACTATTCTGGAATATAGTAATGAATATAGCTTTAAAACTCGAATTTGAAGATGGAATCCACATCCAAGCTTATGCGGACGACGTTTCACTCCTAGTAACAGGATCTATGCATATGCAAATTCAAACCAAGGCAAAGTTGGCGCTTCAAAAACTATCAGAATGGGCACTCAAGTGCAAACTTCAATTCTCTCCCGAAAAGTCAAAGTCTATGTTTATAGCAATCAAAAAGCGTGGTGCAGCCTATTCAGCACCGACAATAAAGATGAACGATCATACCATTAAGCAACAAAAATCCATTCAATATCTTGGAATAGTCATAGATGAATGCCTTACCTGGCTACCTCATCTAGATTATATTAAATCTAAAGTTTGTAAAATAATGAACAATCTTCTTAGATTACTTGGGATGCCCAAACCAGTTCTGAAAGAACTTTATAAACGTGCAATAGAGCGTACCATAGTATACACATGTCCTGCCTGGTGGTACCCACCTACGGTAAAAATGCGAAACAAAACAAACTCTATACAACGCATAGCACTTCTTGCAATGACCAAAAGCTATAAGACTGCCCCTACTGCAGCTCTTCAAGTGATTGCTGGAATTATGCCGCTTGATCTTAAATTGGACATGGAAAGCATCATCCAACGTACCAAACGAGGATGGACTGACTTTAAATATGAGGACTTAGAACTTTCACGGGATCAGATTGAATTCCCAGTACCTAAATGGCATTCTCATCCAGCTCATATTCAAGTCTTCGGATGGGACAACAAGCCTCCAATCAATAAAGGTTTAGAAATTTATACGGACGGTTCAAAAAGTGAAGACGGCACTGGAGCTGGCTTCTGTTCCTTCATGAATGGAGTTTGTCACGATCAATTTATGTTTAAACTGGATAAGACTAGTACAGTATATCAAGCTGAAACTTTAGCATTAAAGTCGGCATTACTATGGTTAAAATCACACCCCAGTCCTGCGCATATATATTCGGATAGCCAGGCTGTTTTAAAGTCTATCCATAAATACAATATCTATAATCAGAACATTATCGCCATAAAGAAATTACTGGCTTTTACAAAAGCAAAGCTTCATTGGATAAGAGGACACCAAGGCACTGCCGGCAATGAAAAAGCCGACGAGCTAGCCAAACAAGGGATTTACTTGAACACGTACCTAGACTGCAAGATCCCTATGAGTAATAGCATCAGGACGACAAACGTTCACACTTCTACCGAATGTTTCGGAGAAACGGCATTTCAGTGATTTTTTTTAAATCAAGTTATCACTAATCACGGAGCCTTTCCGATTTATATTAACAGATTCAAACTAAAGGAATCTACATGCAAGTGTCAATGTGGTAGTGAATCCGCAGATGCACTTCATATGATTATAGACTGTTCCAGTGTATCAACAAAACGTAGAGAAATTTTCAAACAAAATATAACTTTAGAAACTCTAAAACAACTAATTAAGAACGACAAGGGACGATCTTTGTTATCAAGTTTTATGGAATACATATACCATAATGAATCAGATCTGTACTTATAAATTGATTGTATTATATAATATTATTGTACTTATATTGGAATACTCATATCACAATGAATTAGATCTGTACTTGTAAATTCAATCGTATCATGTAATATCTTTGTACTTTTATTTGCCATGTTATTAATCATTTAATTATTGTAATACTTAATATTGATTCTTTACTTTGTTCTTCCTATCATTCTATGTTGCATTGTATAACTCAATTTATGTTCAAAAAATAATTTGTTTTGTAAATATAAAAACATGCTATGTAATGTATTTTTTCAATAAAGACGTTGGCGAGGCCAACACATCTCCTAGTCAGAAGACCTCAAAATTCTAACTAGGTCTTTCAAAAATTCTAATTGGCATTATTTGATCTTTGAGCTCTTGCTCCAAAATTGAAAATTTCCTTAGCCTATTGGCTCTGGTGATACTTCTGCTTAAGAAGTGCGGACCAGACAATCCATTTTCATGTTGTATGGGCGTTTACGTGGTTTTCCCCATGTATAACGCATATACGATCCAGTTTTGCTTAGAAAGTCCTCTACAGAGGCATCCTTACCCTTAGGCAGATAGCCGTCGAGTGCTTTGCTATATTTAAATAAACCACAACAAACCATATAAGTAATTTAAAAATCGCTTTATTTTATATATGCTTATAAAATGTATATATATATGTGTGTGTATGCGTAATTAAAAATTTTCTAATTGCTTCAGAACCTAACATTTATATTGATATTATATACATATACATACATTAATGAACATTGTATATTTAAGATTTTTTTCTTTCATATTTTATACCTGGTAGAGACATTAGGTATTTTTTTCCGGAATCAGGCAAAATGAAAATTAACAGAGCCTTCGCCGGGAATCGAACCACGGACCTCTGACAATACCGGCTCAGCGTGCAGAACCACTACACCATGAAGGGATGCTAGGAAGGCACGAGAAATACCTTACATACTCCCCTTTTGAAAGGGCGACTGAGGTTTTTAGGGGACCCAATCGCCAAATCCTGGGCGCAGAGAATCCTCATGAAACACCCTTTTAGTTCGGGCGCCACTTTAGAGACATTAGGTATTTTTTTCTGGAAGCAGGCAAGATGAAAAATTAACAACGCCTTTGCTGGGAATCGAACCACGGACCTCTGACAATACCGGCTCAGCATGCAGAACCACTATACCACGAAGGGATGCTAGGAAGGCGGGAGAAATACCTTATAACCTTGTTCTTTATTTTGTTGCATTTATTTATGCCTATATACATACATATAAAAAAAAACATAATAATAGGCTAAAAATTAAAAGCAAAATTTTTAAACCCGTCCTGCACTATAGATATGTGTGTATTGGACGGCAGAATTTAGGGAAGTTGAAATTTTTGGAATTTGGGAAAGCACCGAGTGTCAAAATTAAGGGATGAGAAGTATTTATGATTTAGGGAAAGCACTGGGATCCAAAGTTTAGGCATGGTTAAAATTTAGAACTTACAAAAGCGCTTTGCAGCAGAATTTAGGACCTGTAGAGGCGATACCAGGCGGTTTCAAGCGCCAGCCCTAGATAAAGCCTTAAGTATATATGTGGGAGTTTATTTATTCAGGACTCATATTAGTTTGAAGCATGTGCAAGAAATAAACGTAGGTATAGTAAAAAACTAAACTATTACAATTCAGGCTTAATTCAGAACGCTATAGGAGCAAGACAAAATTTAGCGAAACCATTTGGGTTTCGTTGCCAATCTTGTGATACATAGCCAATAACGTATAACACACGCTATTAAGTTAGGCTAAAATTATCATTACTGATTCTAAGGCATTTTAAATTAATGTAGCAGACTGCGCTGCTCCCTGACCTTCTAATTTGACCCAGTTTATTAATTTTCGCAGACTGTTATTATTACAGAAATTTTATAAAAACTAAGCTTGAACTTTCGATTATGTCGAAAAGAGTTTCCAATTCTGGAGTTACAAAAGGGATCTACAAAGCGAAACCATGTTTAGAAGTCCATTAAACAAAATGTGGAATTGCTGCAAAAAATGCATACAGGCATATTCGTCTTAAAATTATGTGAGGAGTATGGCATTGGAAAGTCCACTGTATATGACACAAGAAAAAAGAAAAAGGAACTTTTTGAATTTTTTGTGGGAGCATCTTAAACAACTTGCATTGAACGAAATGTTTAATAAAGTAAACAAATATTAAGCTTTCTTTTGTAAATTTTGATACCCTTTAGATCATAATTGTTCTTTATTTCATAAATTACAATTTCATAATTTTAATTGTATAATTTCTGCATGCCATCTTACCAGATTTAAATTGATGATCTATTATTAGGGGGACCAAAAAGTAATGTCGTTTCTACGCATGTCGACAACAACGATAGACAACAACATGCTAAGGGCAGAAGTGGACGCAAATCAATGTCAAACAATCGAGGAACTGTCAAACACTCTTAACCAACCTTGGTCGACCAAAAACATTTAAAGCAGAATGGAAAAATAAGCAAAGCAGGTGTTTGAGTCCCCCATAATCTGTCCGAAGAGAACAAGGCCAACCTATCCATCACACGCAATGTATTGCTTCAACGGCACCATACAGAACCATTTTTTGATCGCTTGATTAGTGGAGACAGAAAAATAAGTCCTATATGATAATCCAAAACTCAAAAGGCAGTTTTAATAGGGGTTACAAAGGGTTTACATCCCGAAAAGGCACTTCTGGGTATTTGGTGGAGTATTCGTGGAATTGTTCATTTTGAATTGCTGAAATCTGGAAAAACTGTTAATGTAGACCTTTATTCTGAACAATTGGATCTAGTGAACCAATCTTTAATTGGAAAATATCCGGCGATTGTCAACGGAAAAGGCGTCATTCTGCAACACGACTGTGCAAGACAAACACTGGAAAAACATAATGAATTGGGGTGGGAGGTACTGCCTCACCCACCATATTCGCCCGATATCGCACCCTCGGATTTCCATTTATTCCAATCCCTACAACATTTTCTTAGTAACAAAAAATTTCAAAATTTTGATGATGTCCAAAATGCCATCTTGAGATATTTTACTCAAAAACCAATTGATTTTTATTGATCTGGGATTGAAATCTGCATACTAGATGGCAAAAGGTTGCTGATAACGAGGGTGATTATATTATTGCTTAAAAATAAAAACTTGTTACAAATTTATTTGTTTGAATTTAATGTAAGAAAGCAACATTACTTTACAGCCCCCCACAGGATTTGGAAATATCCCAAATCCGGAATCGGCTAGTGCGGATTTCGAACTTTGTACTGTATTTATTAATACTATATGAAGAGATACTTTTTTAAATTATAAAAAATATTGCTTAAATTTTTAATGCATTTTATTCTCACTTTTTTGAAGTGTTTGTAAGAGTAAATTTTTAATTTTGCAATGTTATTGTCTGTTATTTTACTTCAATATTTATAATTAAATTTTATATACAACAAAATTTATTTTGTAGATTTCAAAATTGTGCATCATATACATATTTAATACTTCTAAATATGTCAAACAATACATAAAAAGTATTATAAATTAAACATGCTTATCTTCTACTACAGAAATGTTTAACAGCAACAAAATTTAATTATAAGATTTTTCTTTTCTTTCATGTTTGCAGCAAATGCAAGAAATAAAAATAATTCTGAAGATGTTTTTTATGTTGAAAGGTATCTAGTGGCATTAACTGCATAAGATACTTTTAAGCAAGTTGTAGCTTATATTTAAAAGAGTCGCTGATATTATCATCCAAGCCTCATATTTTCAAACTACAGTAAATTTTTTTATAAACATGAGGTTTAGAATAATCACTTTCCTAAAAATCAAATAATGACACAAACATCAAGTTCTTAGGAGCCTGAATTAATCAGAATCACAGAAATTCAGTGGTTATGTAGAAATTATCCACAGCAGGACAACTCAGAAAGTTCTGGGGACAAGTAAAACATGCACCAAAAATTTTGGAATCATTTGCCATGATCTTTATTAAATAAATTTAAGATGATTTCTGAAAATAAAAATTCAACTTTTTTTAAAATTAAATACTGGAAAGCACTTTCCTGTTTTCTCACATGTGCTTAAAATTCTAATTTAGAATGCAGTTGTCAAGAACTGAATTTATTGCCTATGAAAAAATATTTCATTTTCAGATTAGATATAAAAGAATTTTTTTACCTCAGTAGTACATAGAGACTTCAAACTGCAAAATGTCCTGCAAAAAAGAAATAAAAATGCATTTCAATAGTCAGTACATAACAGAATATGCTATACAATATTTACATATAAGTTGCTTCAAAGGACTAAACTGGGAAGTAAATTTCTTCTGAAATTTAAGATGAATATGAAGAAGGTATACAATAAATAATTATGAAACTAAATTGAAGACCTTTAACTAAGAATTTAAACATGCTGCTAATTAATGTATACAGAATCATAGCCTTTAGTGCAGTAATAAGGAATAGCAAATGTAATAAACAGTAACTCTTTAATCAACACTAAGAAAACTGCTGAAACTGAACATAAAACACTAAGTTAATAATTTCAGAAACAGTTACAAAAAAATAATTGTTTAAAATCTTTACATATAACAACATAACACTGTTGGGCATAATAACAATTCAGCCTTTTAGGGCATAGTACATGCAGCAGAAAAGGTTTGAGATGGCACACAATTTGCTCTCAGTTCAGTTTTATATCCCTTTGGCCAGTGAAGGCAAACTCATTAGTCAACAGAGTCAATTATCAACAGTTCAGCACTGTATTTATTAATACTTGTATTCTCTTTTCAAGTATCTTCTTCCATTCATTCTCTGCATATGTCCAAACCATCTTATACCTTTCTCAACACTACATCTTTTTTCGCTCCACAACACTCCCTAAAATTAACTCAATATTTCAGTTTTTAAGTCTTAGTTAAACTATATATATATGTCGAATAAAACTTGATATTATACTTAATAACGATACTATTTTATTGATAAAAGAGAATTGCAATATATTGAAAAACTTGAATCGCAATAATGACTAACAAAACACTAATGTAAACAATGGCCTTGCATCTTCTTGAAAAGTTTGCATTTTGTATGTTGTTTTTCATTTTAAGCCTTATTACAAGTTTTCATGAATAAGATGACTTCTCTATTTACTCTTGACAAAAAGTTCATGCTTGAAAATTATTGATCGTATGAATATGTAGACTCGAATAAGAAAAACATCAAACGTTAGTTTTTTAAGCTGATTACATGAGTCGGGAATAATATTATTCCACATGTTTTCCTTCTCCAGATTACTTGTGCTGTGAACTAAGCACACATTTATTTTTCTCCAATGTTTCTACATCAACACTTAAAATGTTCAAATTTCAAGTTTCATAATTTTTTTTTTTTTTTTTAATTCAGCAATTGATTTCAGAGTTGCCAATGTGAATATTAAACAGAGAAATGCAATTCCGTTGCACTAGTATTAAGAGGTTTTTTAACAAAGGCTAATGTTGCTTTGCTGATTCAGAATTCCTGAAACCTGCTGAGAAAAACTTCTGTCATAAAACTGTTGTTTTGAAATGGCAAATGTCAATATTAGATCTATTTTCTTGAGAATGTTTCAACAGGCTTGGAAAGTGAACCAAAGTTTCTGTTTCAAAAATCTTGAGCAGAAAGAGATAATTTGCTTTCAAATGAAATAACTTCTTCCAACATCAGAAAAATTGTGTTTCCTCTTCCCTATAGGAGGTTCGAATCCCGCGAACGGGCTGGCTGCATGGGCGTTTTCGTGGTTTTCCCCATGTGTAACGTGTTAAAAACGAGCCAGTTTCCCTTAGAAAGTCCTCCACGAAGGCATCCCTCCTCTTAGGCAGATAGCCCTCGAGGCTTTGCCATAATCACACACACACACACACACCTCTTCCCTATAGTTTTTTGATTAAGCTGATTTAGATGAGATGTAACGTCTACCATAAAATAAAATTTTTGGATCTACTGATCATTCATTAGTTCTGGATTATAAACACTCATTTCAAGGAGTAATGCTTTAACTTCTGTTAATAAGGATGCAAAACATTTCAAAACATTTCCTCTTGATAACCAACGCACTTTATTATTCAGCAGAAGATCTGAGTACTCGCTCTCCATTTCAACTAAAAATTCTTTAAACTGGCGATGATTAAAAGCTGTAGTAATAATGAGGTTAACAATAATATAATTATGAATTCCATAACTTTGCAAATTTCTTCTGGAAATGTCGAGCACAAAGCGCTTCTTGATGAATGATACAATGGTAAGTAAGATCTTGTCACTGATTTTTCCTTTCAAAATAATAACAAAAACGTTTCTTACCCCGGTCATTCTTTTCACCCTGTTTGTTGCAACTGAGACAAGTTTATCGAGATTTGGTGATCTACCAGGAGACCAGAAGAAAAAGCAGAGTTGGCAGCTGTGGTTTATAAATATAAAAAACTATTTTTATTCGAATCCTGGTATATACCAACATTTTCTGTACTTTTTTTGGTTTAATTTATAAAGTAAGTTCAAAAGCAATCTAAATAAATATATATATGCATTTTTCAAGTACTGAAAAGGAAGGGCATGATGGGAATGATCTTCTAGCAATGGTGAAAGGGGTGGAATAGGGCAAAATAGGTTGAGAACCACAATGTTAGATCTTTTAAGTATTAGTTAAAAAAAAAATAAGTTTGAAGCTTTACACGGCATTTAATTATTATTAAATGAAATTTGTTTACATCTAATTAGAATTTCGGAACACTTCCGCAAAGAACCCGGCAAATGTAAACATCGCCAACTTTGGCGATAATAGTTCAAACCTGGTAATCCGGCAGATTCAACCTATGCTTGTAAGAAGGTTGCAACCATTCCTCTAACGTTCATTTTGTTGAATTATCACCGTCATTGTTCGCATTTGCCAATTTAAATTATTCTTCACTTATTTATTATTATTTTTTTTTGTATTTTCACGTTATTATTTATGAACTTTTAACAAATAGATAGAAATATTTTCATATAATAAAGGAAGTTTTCGGTGACAGATGCTAGTTTGTGGAAGAAAATATGGCGGGAGAGGGGTTAATGATAATTGGTAACATGGCTGTTAACGTAGCGTTAAGCACACAGAATCATGAGGTTTCCAACCGATAAAATATTTTGACTTCATCACCTGCCAAAATATGCATTTTAAATAATTAATTAAGTAATGTTTTTATTATTGGTATGGTCATCTAAAATTATGAGAAAAACAATATTTATGGCTTAAAACTTTAACCAGATAATATATTGTTAATGCTTTTCCAACAATAACATTTGAGAAGATTTCAGGTGTGACACACAAAGAGATGATTAAACTGAAATAAAAAGTATTATTGATTCTCTAAAATGACAGAATAGTTTTATGGATACTCAAAGTCATCAAAATTAGCAAACCACTACTTGTGTAATGAATCCAAGTGCAAATGACTCTTCAAAAGTTTTATTAACAATGCTACTGAATAGAATTTCAATACTGAAAATTATTGGCACTGTCAAATATACTATGAAAGACAGGCAGTTGTTTCAACATAAAATGCTTTAAACTGTTTACAAGTAAATTGATAAAAATAACATTGAAAAACTGTTTATGTAAAATGGATGTATTAAAAGTCATGCATTCATTAATTTATTACAGGCACATGGCTCTTATTGAACTAAGACTGTCACTGAATGATTGTTTGGAATCGACATTTCTTGCTGTCTGAAACCTACTTCACCTATGATGTAAATATGCAGTTGTGGTTCTCACTGACATAAAGTTTAGCCACTCCTGATCGATTATATATGTCTACTGTATTTATACCTATTATACTAATTATCAGATACAATTTTGAGAATATCAACAAGCAAAACACTTAAAAATTTAAAAAAGACACTTGTAGTAGAAATATTAATATTCTATATGAATTATGGAAAGTACATGTAATGAATAATACCATGACCAAACACTTAAAAAAAAGAATAGATTAAGTATTTCCTACCTCGATACTTGAGAAAGCAATCCTGTTACACAACACATAGTTAACTTTTGATTACATGATATTACATATTACATATTTAGTCCTACGAGTGGTTAAGAAGGCTGAATAGTGGTAGTTCAATCTCGGCTCAAATCCTGAAAAACGAGCTGGTTGTGCAGGTTATTTTTTTCGTATGTGTTTTGTGAATTTTGTGACATTTTCGTGGTTTTCCATGAGCCTATTTACCCTAGAAAATATTCACAAAAGCATGCCTTTTTCAGCTAGCTCTCACATGCTTTGTATATTGAATTAAGTACACACAAACCCTTCTTAATTTTAAAATGATAAAGTTATTAAGTTCACATTACATGCAACGAAGCTTTTTACAAGCCAGGATACTTTCTTTAACAATTACAGTGCTAATTAGTGCTGTACTTCTCAGTTATATGTGAAATAACATCTCAGTGTCACTGCTTGTGACACATTTGTTTCACTTAAGTCTTCTTATGCAGTCATAAGCATGAAATAAACAAAACAATAACATTTGAGAAGATTTCAGGTGTGACACACAAAGAGATGATTAAACTGAAATAAAAAGTATTATTGATTCTCTAAAATGACAGAATAGTTTTATGGATACTCAAAAACTCATGGTTATGCATGAAAAACCTAATCCATACATCCTTGGTGACTGATATTAACATAGCTTTTATGCTGCATTTGTGAACTACGCGGTTAAATTGAGTGAAATTGTGACTAAATTTCAGAAGACTTATAAAATTATGGTGTGAAAATTTAAATGTGAAATTAAAATCAAGGATACATTGGACAGAACAATCAAAAAAGAAATGTTGTCCATAAATATATTAATAATAATTAATGATAAAATGGACATTTAAAATATTCATATAATAAATATATACAATTAGTGTAATTAAAATAAATATATGCATTTAAAAATGATCTAACTTGGACCATATTTGCAATTTTTGTAATGTTATTAAATATGGACTTTAAATAAAATTTTTAGCAGCATACATCATTTGGGTTTGTTTAAATTATGGAAAAGCATGGGAGAGATATCTGCCTAAAAGAAAAGATGCCTTCAAGGAGGTCTTTCTGAAGGACACTGGTTTGAATCCACGTTACATATTGGGAATACCATGAAAACAATCATACAACTTGCCCATTAGCTTGGCTAACTAAACTACCAGAGTTCAGTCACTTTACTGTTTAGCTGCTGATGAGCTGTATATCAGTTGCAAAGCAGTGCACAAAAAATGATATATTCCTTGGTTCTCGTTATGAGTTACACAGGGTTCATAGCCACATTTTAGTTAAAAAAATAAGCACTTTTCAAGCACATTTTAAGAAAAAAAATAAGCACCTGTCTAATGACATTATACACAACTGCATAACCTTAATTAGACTTGTAATTTAAAATATGAGAAATGCAGTATTTATTAAGAGAGAATAAGCATTACCTCAACCATGGAAAATAATTACTTTTTTTTTTCCCTTTAAATTTTAAATAACAGTTCAATTTACAGAACTAGTTTACAATGAGAGAAAAAAAAAAAAAAAAAAAACTATGCAGAACTAAACTATATTACAAGATTTAATGATGAAATTTCAGTTCAAAATAGAGAAAATAAATAATAATAAGGCATATTTATTGTATTTGCTTGGAACCTAATAATAAATACAATTTATTTTTCCACTCATATTAATATTTAAATAATTTAAATCTAAATTCTGAATATTTTCTAAATTTTCATTGTATATCAGTTTTCTCTTAACAGATATTGCAAGCAAAGTAATTTAAGTAAAAAAGAGGAACATTTCTGAAATCAGAAGACAGAAATTTGCTTCATGCAGTCATCCTTTAACAGTAAAAGCTTAACTAAGCCGCATACTTGGAAACTGGCGAATATTCGGACAGTTGAGCGTAACTTGAAAAAGAGGAGCGGAGGGAGGGGGGGTTGACTGTAGCCACTTTTTAGATTTTTCCGCTAAATAAATGCTTTTGACATTTTGATATGTGAATCATATAAAAATAAACCAATGGAACTGAAAAATATTCTGCTTAGCAAGCACAGTAAAACTCTTTTAAGTGTTCATAAACAAATCTCAAACAGAACATCAAAATTAATTAATTAATTATCTCTGCGAAATATCGCAAACGTTATTGCACAATACGTGTGCCATAATTCTTCCCTACGTGATATTACGCAATCGGAATCAACAGCTGCTGAAATTGGGAGAATAAAGAACTAAATATGAGTAACTGGGGTGTTTTTCATTCTAATTTTCAACAGACGGCGTTAAATTTCCGCAATAGAATCATTCTTCGCTTGGGTTGGTAGACCACAGAACTTTTAGTCCTATTCAATCCAGATTGGAAAGTGACAAAAAAAAAAAAAAAAAGTCCGTTGCTTGTTTTGCAGCGAACTTGTAACAGTTTCAATATTTGAGATTTTGCGGAGAAAGGGGAGAACCTCCCAATCTTCGCACTATATAATGTATTGGCCAAAAAAAATTAAATTATTTTGACTATTCGATTACTTTCCCTTTATTTAAGCCATTCCGAGTATTATTCCTAAAACGCTGTGTTAAAATACAACCATTTTTGGAAGTTTACTATACTTCAGCAGTTACTGCAACTGTTATTATAAACATTCATACATATACTCATAATATAAGCATAATGATCATAATAAACACAAATATGAACTGAGCGGAACGAGAATGCAAATTATTAAGATCTGGATAGAAATTTAAACGTGTATAGTATTTGGGTGAGAGGAAAAGAATGCCGAATGTACCGAAATTTTCTACTGCTTTCGCAATTCTTTGACCAATATAACGACGGGCACCTGTCTGTACTCTTTGTGCGCACCAAAGGTTATGTTAATGCAGAGAAAGGGGGAAAAGCTATTTCCGGGAGTATGATTCACCACCTGACATTCAATATTAAGAAAAGTTGTTTATTTAGTTTCGGCTTTGGTAGGGGGAAAATAGCGCGTTCATTAAAAAAAAAGCACTAAAAGCAAAAAATAAGCACTAAAAACAAAAAAATAAGGGCTTTAAAGAAAAAGTAAGCACCTATAAGGGCCTTTATATTTTATTTTCAAATATAAGGACTTATAAGCACTTATAAGGACCGCTATGAACCCTGGTTACATGCAAAAAAGCAAGTCTTAATAAAAATCGATATGCCAAATGTAAAGTTAATATGTTGGTTTTTTCGTGCAATACATGAACATATACATAAAATTTAAAAAAATAAGTCAGAGCAGAATATAATTTATTACTAAAAAAACTTTTATGTAATCAGTTGCAATTAAGTTTCTATTTAAATGAGAATATCTATTCATTTCATTTATGCGATCATAATGGATTTTCAATCGTAGTTTTGGAAGTACTTTAAAATTATGCAATGAAGATATTAATCGTAAATTCACAATTTCTTTAGAAACTGCACTGTTAAAAACATAAATATTTTGGAATTTTATAATACTGAAAGATATTCAAAGACAAATCTCAATTTTCCCAAGAAATTGCCAAGAAAAAGGGTCATTATTACAAAGCTCAATATTACATGATTTTTCTACTTCCATTAAGCTTTACATATTGTTTTCTGTGCTAACTTGAATTAAATACAAATTTATTTTCGTGCATCGTGTTTAACCAGTTAATTTTGAATTTTCACTTTCGTATGCTTAATATATTGTTTTCTCTGCTAACGTGAATTTATGTTACTTATTCTTTAATTACTTTGATTATATTCTTTAAATATCATGTTTACGCGGCTTACTTCCATGTGTTTTAATATCTCATAACCAACGCCCATCAACCATAGGTGAACTTGGCGAGTAAAACAGCAACGGCGCCAACGGGTTCTCTGTGGATGAAAATTCAGAATTTCTAAATCAATCAAACACATTCATGAAAACAAGCAATTTCAAAAGTCATTATAATAACAGTAGTCAAGAAAGCATAAAGTTACCAGCAAGAAATCTCTAACAAAGTTAAAGATCATCCATATAATCCAATTGCTATATTAATCAAAATAAATAAGAAATTCAGTACAAAGTCTGAAATCCAGACGTCCATTATCCGAAATGATCTAAAATCCGGACCTCAAAACCACCAACAACATTTTTCTCCTAAGTTTTACGCATGCACATTTGATTCCATCCCCCTCCGAGCATAATAAAACATCTGGAGTGTGCCAATTCTTAATTTCACTTTGACACTAAATGAAATACATTGTTATTGAAGAAACAAAACTTTTAGCATAAATATGTACGATCAGGATCAGTAACTTGGTTTCATTCCTGCGTATCCGCTTTATGGTACACATCTCAAACTGAAACATTCCACATAGATACATCATTGATCTGACGCCAACCTTGGGAATCATTATTTATTATACTTTCCTTTCATCACCGCATGTTTATCAAAACATGACAACTTCAGTAATGACTCATGTAGCGATGCCTAAACAATTTTTGGTACTTTTCCGTTTTGCCGGCGCAAGCGATAAAGTCGCCAATAATGGTACAATCGATGCCAAAAGGAATATTCTCGCTGGTAACCTTTTACGCCTCATTTTCAAAACAAGTCGCAGCTTTTTCTTATCAGATTGATTGGTTTTTTCAATACTGGCATATAATTACATAGAATTTTTATCAGATAGTTCAGTTTTATGTCTAAGGCCATTTTCAGTAGTTAAGTCAATTAGGATGCAATCACAGCTCTTACCCGAAGCCGAAAATATAGAAAAGGTAAAGTCAAGGGTTAAATTCATCAATTTTAATAAGGATACATTAGCGAAGTAAAGCACTGCAGTTTTACATAATTTCTAAGTAAGCTATTCGTACGAATTGAAATATTTCTTGCATTTAAACTTGTGTTCCAAATTAAGATTTAACTTGAAATTAATGTAGATAATTACTGAGAGCATTAGATTTTTGTAGAGTAGTTTACGTGAGATGAGATAGCTTGGGGTCACGTGATATAAACCGGCGAATTAGGATTTTGAACCATGAAAGCATAGTAAATTCTTAAATTAATGTCTTTTTACAAATTTATTGTCTTTATTTATCGGCTTTTTATAAAGTTTTAAGTGATATTAAAATGTTTATGCCTTCAAAAAATGAATTCTTAGAACTAAGATTTTTTTAATATTTTTTATGTGTATACTGTCTGTTGTCGCCAATAAAGTCTGCTTGGCGAGATTTGCGCCGGCGAAACGGAAAAGTACCCAATTTTTCTTGTTAGTAATTGAATAATAAAGGTGTATGGTAACCTTATATGTTGACATTACGCTTGGCGATGATTACAGATTTAAGTTAAATGTGCTAAAAAAATGTTTACGAGGAAACATTTACCAAACATTTCTTTCCATGTGATAAAAATAGATTTTGTTGATGATACTCATAGACTCAAAGATTAAATTTATGGCTATTTGAATTAAGAATAATTGATTTGTTATTCACATAAACCCAGAACCAGCACCAGGGCTCGTATGGCTGCAGAGACTCGGAGAATTTAGGACCCACAGAGACTGCATCAGGCGGTAAGATATCTAGCGCCGGCCTTCAATAAGGCTGAAATATATGTGGGAATTTATTTATTCAGAACTCTAATAAGCCTTAAGCACGTGAAAGAAATAGACATAAGTATGATAAATAACAAAACTAATATAATTCAGGCATAATTGTCTCAGTGCGTGATAGAAGCAAGATAAAATTTAACAGAACAACTTGTCGTTAGTCGCCAAGCTCATGATGCATAGCCAAATATGTACAGTGAAGGATAGCTAAATTTGATGATGATAGCCACTAATTTTAAAGGTTTTCGGATATAGCAAAACAAAGGCGAAATTTTCCAATTAACGGATTTTGTAAAGAAATGTGGACAAGCTGTAATAAATGAGGATGATATAAAAGAAGTTTTCATTGTGATGACAATCCTTCTCAATCATCAATCAATTAATGAATGGCGAAATCTGTAGTATAGTTCTAGATCCAGAAAATACGCTACTGATAGTGAAGAAAGTGACAGAGAAGTTACTGACAACGAGAAAATTTTGATTGACAAATTAATCGGAATTCTCGAAACAGCAGTTACAGGACTTCAACAATGTAACTAAGCAAAGGATTATGCCTGTCTACAGAATTAAAGAGAATGTATTAGCGCAACAAACGGAGCAACTTAAACAACTTGCATTGAGAGAAATGTTTAATAAGGCAAACAAATCAATACTAAGCTTCTTTTTTTTTTTTTTTTTTTTTTTTTTTTTTTTGTAAATTTTGATACCCTTTAGGTCATAAATACTTCATTATTTCACGAACTTTATCCATGTACACGTCGATCTATTTTCACTTAAAAAAAAAAAATCCCCGAATTTCACAAAAATAGCATTGTGCACTCTTTTAACTTTATCCATGTACACGTCGACCTATTTTCACTTAAAAAAAATCCCAGAATTGCACAAACTTGCATTGCACACTCCCTTTACTTTGTCCATGTACACATTGATATATTTACACTTAAAAAGTCAAAGGAGCACCAAATTCTACAATATAGGGGAAAAAAATGCAAAATCTCAATAAAATACATTTTAAACCAAAAAATAAAATAACATAGAAAAGAAAAAACATGTTATATATTTAAGCACTACCAAAAGCAAATATTCACTTACCATGATTTTCGAGTTCGCTTCGTACACCCCGAGCCACGTAAAAATCAAAATATCAACCATACTCAAATGACTTTTTTCAAACCAGGTACTCTTTCTGATCGAACACTTCACATAGTGACCATCTGAACTTTTCTTCCTACAAACCCATTCAAATCCATCTAAACGATTTTTACGTTCGACTAGACGCATATCCTTCCTACATACAAAACACTTATAATGGCTACTAAGTAAACCTACATTTACACACCAGTCAATTAAAGCTCTTTTCCCCTTTTGCTCCAAATTGTACAGAAACTTCAAATTAATCTTACTACATTCGGCCATTCTACTGTCTAAAGAATCAAACCAACACACACCACAAAAACGCTTACAAAACATCCCATGATTCAAAATTTCCCAGAATCATGCACCTTATTATGTCACAATAGGGTTTCCATAACATTCAACTACTCAGGCTACCATAAATGAAACAACAACTTGGTGATAAATCAAACAACAACTTCACCATAATACAAGGGGTACCTTAAAGTCTACTCTACCCCAATTTTTTTACTTGCTATTTTCAAGTTGGCAATTTTGAGAAACGTGCGGAGCAGTGGGTGATTCTGCACTCTCCCAGTTTGTCGCAAGGGCTCTTATAGGATTTTACCCAAATTTTAATTAACATAATCTAATATTTTAAAGTTGCAATTGCATAACATTATGGGAAGAAACGTATTCATGGAAAGGTTGTTTCACATTACGGAAAGCTTCTATCAATCTACAACTTTTATTTATTTTTAATTAAAACAAATTTTAAGACTATTTAAAAGGAAGAAAGAAATAAAATAGAATGGAAATATCCCCATTATAAATAATCAATAAAGATCCTGAATTATTAAAAAAAAGTGTGGAAATTTTTCTCTTCCTAAATATTTAACATTACTGGATAAATAGTAGCATTTAGGCTGATTAGCATATTTCAGCTAAATATCCACTGTATCCTTAATTCTTACTCATCTATTACAATATAAATATACCTAAGTTTGAAAAATAATATTAGGTACTTTTCCGTTTTGCCGGCACAAACGATAAAGTCGCCAATAATGGTACAACTGATGCCAAACGGAATATCTTCGCTGGCAAACTTTTACCCTTCATTTTCAAAACAAGTCGCAGCCATTTCTTATCAGATTGATTGTTTCTTTCAATACTGACATACAATTACATAGAATTTTTACAAGATAGTTAAATTTTTTGCCCTAAGACCATTCGCGGTAATTAATTACGATGCAATCACACCACTCACCTGAACGCAAAGATATAGAAAAGGAAAATCAAGGGTTAAATTCATCAAATCTAATGAGAATGCACTAGCGAAGTAAAGCACTGCGGTTTTACATAATTTCTGAGTAAGCTATTCGTACGAATTAAAATAATTCTTGCATTTGAACTTGTATTCCATAAGATTTAACTTGAAATTAATGTAGATAATTACTGAGAGAATTATATTTTTGTAGCGTAGTTTACATGAGATAAGATCACTTGGGGTCACGTGATATGAACCGGCGAATCAGGATGAAAGCAAAGTAAATTCTTAAATTAATGTCTTTTTACAAATTTATTGTCTTTATTTATTGGTTTTTTACAAAATTTTAAACCATACTAAAATGCTTATGCCTTCAAAATAAAAAATTCTTAAAACTAACATTGGTTAAATTTTTTATGTGTATACTGTATGTTGCTGCCAATAAAGTCTGCTTGGCGAGATTTGCGCCGGCGAAATGGAAAAGTACCCAATATTATAATTAAATTGTCTTGGACTAAATATCTCACAAGATTAGTAAAGTTCTGCTTCAAGTAAGAGAAAAGCAGTTATGTAATTAATTGATAATACTGTATTATATTCTACAAGACATCTTTGTGTGTTTTCCAAGAGGTTTCACCTTTCAAATTCTGCCCTGCTTCAGAAAATATGTTATAGTGTCAAAAGCTGTTAAATACATGATTTTAGAAATTTTCAGAAAGATCATTTCAAAAATTTGGTTAATCTTTGGAACATGGTAACAGGTAGTTTGGTGACATTTTGGTAAGGTGATAAAGGTTACTAGCTAGGATTTTAGCAATAATCTGAGAAGTACACAGTTCGAATCACAGATTATTTTGTCTCAGAGAAATGAGAGATCATGAGACATGTCATGTGACATTTTCCGGAAAATTCCAAACAGGATTTTAGCTAATAAGCACTTAGAAACAATTTCGCTGCTAAAGTGCAGAATCGCCCACTTATTTGTTTGGTGCTTTTTACAAGAGTAAGAAGAATTGGATTTTTGTAATTTTTTTTTTTTTTTTAATTTTTATTTTTTAAGTGAAAATAGGTCAATGTGTACATGGATAAAGTCATTTTTGTGTGCGCAATACCAAAGTCTGCACAATGCCATTTTTGTGCAATTCTGGGATTTTTTTTAAGTTATAATAGGTTGATGTGTACATAGATATCGTGTATATGCAATTCTTAAAAATGCAGCAAGCAGTGGGCGATTCTACACTTCCTCCCAATTTCGCACCTAATCTTCGTCATGATTAAGCACTTTTGTTCCATAAAAGTTCTAGCATAAGCGTAATTCGGCTAGCAGATTGTTGGAAAAAATTTTGAGTAAAAAAAAAAAATAAAATAAAACATGGCTTTACTTCGTGAAAACAAAATGGCATCCAAAAAAAAAAAAAACTAGCAGGTTGCTGTAGCAGGGATGGTCGCCAAAGTTTCGCCAAGTTACCATAATCCGAAGATTCACCAAAAATTTTACTAAAAAATTCCCTTTTTCTACTTGCAAACTAATAACAAATTTAAGAGTTTCTAGTTTATTTACAGTGTGAGCTCCATCTAAGGTATTTTGTGCATTATGGCATTTTGTCCCATTTTTAACGAGCATTTTAAGCTAAACATACAGTTCTGAAGAATAATGGTCAACTTAATATAACATGTGACATGACGAAAATATAGTCAGCCTATTTTTGAACTTATACTTAACATCTGGATTTATTGTAAAATGAAGACTAAGAAAACGCATAATTCAAGGAAACTAACATTTTATACTTTTAATTTCGCACATTTAAATATTTTGGCACTTTTTTAGGAAACTACACATATTCGATTACATTTGGATATCAAACATTTTACTTTAATTGTATATTGAATTCCTACATACAAACAGATCACGAATATAAATATTTTCGCTCTAGCGTAGAACTGAGTGCCCCTTCGCTTCACGACAACTTTTTTAAATTTTGGCGATGAAACCTTACTTCTGGTTACCATGATAGTTTTAACTCTGTTTTAGCTTCCTGATTTTATTTAAATGAAAATAGATTGATGTGTACATGGGCAAATTTAAGGCAGTGCGCAATGCCTAGTTTGTGCAATTCTAGGATTTTTTTTTAAGTGAAAACAGATCAATGTGTTCATGGACACAGAGTCTGTACAATTCTTTGACTTCTTATTTTTGTTTTGTGTAGCGACCATCAAGAAATTGTACCTTCCTGGTGCCGATCTTGGCATCAAAAAAAGAATCGCCAAAAAACAAGGGGCACCCAATTGTAAACTTTTACCAATATTTTGTGTATTTGAAAAAATATATATATAAGTGAATACATACACAGCAAGCCTTTTGAAGCGTTCTTCTTCATCACCCGCATCAATATCCATTGAAGTCTCGGAACTTTTAAAAAGAAAAGCACACGGTAAATAACACATTTGTTCATTGGCGCAAACACAACCAGCGAATCAGCTTTACGTTTCAACGTTGCCAAATCGCGCAATTTTCGACAAAACTATGCTGCCAAAATTCACGTGCTTGCGTTTTTGGGAAATTTTCCCTGCTCTTTTTTCTTAAACGCACATATGTTAAAATAACGTTTCTATTAAAATTAATTTATAATAAAAAGATCTTGCCCCCCAGATGGTATAGTGTTTAGGAGCTACTCTAATTTTTCATTATTTAATTTCTTCAAATATAATGCAAGACTCTAACATTTGGTGGCAACAGTTTGAAAAGTAAAACGAACATTTATAATAGTGATTCAACGGGGAGATCAGAGATCATTATTCGTTAAGTAGTGTTCGACCCGAGGGCCTTTACCACTACATGTTTATCAATCCCCTGAGGACCTGTAAAAGTTCGTTAAATTCCATAAACTGGAAAAGTCGTATGCATTTGTAATAAAAGTGCAAAGTCTTCAGTTGCGAAGAAGTTGATCAGGGGTGACGCTGTAGCCTTGGCTACTAATGTTTAAAATTAATTTATGACTAGTAACAGCATGAATTATAAACAAATAGCTAAGTTATTGCATTTTATTTTCCAGCTATCGAAATGCGACGCTACGAGCAACGTTTTGAAACCAAAACCTAGCAATCATGAATCAGAACTAGAACTAATTGCCATTCAGCATAAAGAAATTTAAATATAAATATGAATATTAACAAAATATTAAAGTTAATTTTATAAAATAATTAAACACATGAACAAATATATGAAATAAAAAATAATTATTTCTCATGCAATAACTGGGCCACTACACTACTCCCCCACCAGTAACTAAGTTACGTTACGAAGATGGAGAAATAGGTAGTAACTAGTATTGCAGTGTTAACCACTATCAAAATAATTTAGTCAGTCCTTGAATCTAACAGGTAAACGTATAGTTCTGCCTGTGCGAGAAGGTTTTTGATTCACATCCGAATTTGAGTCCGGTCTCTGCAAATTACTGTAGTCAGGTTGTATCAACTGAGAATTTTCCTCAGCTAAAATATATGCTGGTTTCAGGCGATCCAGGGATACATTAACATGTTTTCCTTTTGTGCTAATAGTAAAATATTTGTCCTTGCGATCAATAACAGGAAATGGTCCTTCATAAGGAGGTTCCAAAGGTTTTTTTTATCCGATCTATTCGCTGAAACACATGAGAACAAGTTTTTAAGTCTTTATGGACAAATATCTGTTCAGATGAATTTTTACGAATTAGTCTCGGTCCAACAACTTCCATCTGTTTCTGGAGTTTATTAGCAAAAGTCTCCGATGCTGTCTGGATACTTGGTTCGCTGAAAAACTCGCCAGGAAGTCTGAGACTCTGGCCATAAACTACTTGCGCAATAGAATGATTGGTATCTTCTTGAATAGTGCTGTTGAATAGTTTACAAACCCAAAAGTACTGTTGGTAACGTGTCCGTCCAAGATATGTTGTTGTGGGCTTTTAATGCTGTTTTCAATGTTCGATGAAGGCGCTCAACATTGCCATTACACGAGGGGTGGTAGGCAGTAGTGTGTTGTAAATTGATGCCACAGATTTTGGACAAAGCTCGTAATGTATCACTTTTAAATTGGGATCCACGATCACTAATGAGTTTACTTGGCGTTCCGAAACGCGCAATCCAGTTGCTATAAAAGGTTCTTGCGACGTTCTCAGCAGAAATATTTTCTAAAGGAATTGCTTCCATCCAATTCGAAAATCTATCTATGCAAGTAAGACAATAAATATTCCCTTTAGATGGTGGAAGTGGTCCTATGAGATCGATATGGATGACAGAAAATCTTCCTGGTGATACTTCAAAATCACCTAATTTTGTTTTGGTGTGCCGATTGATTTTAGCTTTTTGGCAATGAATGCAGGTTCTTGTCCACAACTGTACATCTTTTTTTATGTTAGGCCAAATGAATTTTGATGTCATTAATTTCATAGTCGATTTTATTCCTGGATGTGATAAACCATGAATTCTTTGAAAGACGTGTTTTCTGAAAGCCTGAGGAATATACGGCCGAACATGTTTAGTTGATGTATCACACCACAAATATTTCCCCGATGGTAGAGAACATTGCTTGAAATTCAAGGAAGTAGTGGTTTGCAAACTCTTCAGTTCTTCATCTTGAGTTTGTTCATCAGCTATTTTATCATAATCTATCGATGAAATTTCATTAACTCTAGATAACGTATCCGCCACAATATTATTCTCACCTTTTAAATATTTGATATCAGTCGAAACCTGGGAGATGTATTGAAGTTGGCGAGCATGTCTAGGTGTTGCTTTGTCAAGTTTTTGACGAAAGGCGAATATTAAGGGCTTGTGATCTGTATAAATTGTAAATACTCTTCCTTCTAGATAATGCTTAAAGTGTCTAACTGAAAGATATATGCTTAATAGTTCTCTATCATAGGTGCTATATTTTTGCTGAGTATCACTTAATTTTTTTTTTCATATTGTTGCAACACTGAGCCAATCGCCGTATCTGAAGCATCTGTAAATAACGCCAGAGGTAATTCAGAATTGGGAAAAGACAACAGTGCCGTGTTCACCAGGTCATTCTTGCACGTTTCAAACTGTTTTTCAGCTTCTTCAGTCCATTCGATTTTACGTTTGTCCCTCTTTTTAGCTCCCTTGAGATACGCATGTAACAATGCTTGATTCTTCGCTGCATCCTTTATATAACGACGATAAAAGTTAAGTATTCCAAGAAAGGTTCTAAGTTCATGAATTGTTTCTGGTCGTTTGTAGTTAGTAATAGCTTGAACTCTTTCTGGCAAAGGACGGGAACCCTTAGGTGTAATTAGGTAGCCTAGAAACTCGATTTGGGGAACAGCAAAGACAGATTTTGAAACATTAATTCTTAACCCAAATGTATGTAATCTTTCGAAAACTAATTTAAGGTGATTTTCGTGTTCTTCATGGGTACTGGATGCAATGAGTATATCGTCTAAATAGGGAAAAACGAATTCTAATCCTCTAAAGACTTCGTGAATAAATCTTTGGAACGTTGCAGGAGCATTTTTTAAACCGAAACTCATTACATTAAATTCGTATAAACCGAAAGGAGTGATGATAGCCGTTTTACATTTGTCTTCTTCTGCAATGGGAATTTGAAAATAAGCTTTGAATAAATCAATTTTAGAAAAAATATTTGTACCTCTTAAAATATGATGAAAATCTTCAATGCGAGGAATTGGGTATCGATCAGGTATCGTCTGCGCATTCAATCGTCGGTAGTCTCCGCAAGGACGATATGAACCATCCTTTTTCGTAACAAGGTGCAAGGGGCTTGACCACTGGGAGTTTGATGGACGAATTATTCCATTGTCAAGCATAAATTTAAATTCCTCTTTAGCTATAGCTAAGCGTTTTGGATCGAGCTGTCGTGCCTTTGAATAAACGGGTTGACCAACAGTCGAAATAAAATGTGTAACACCATGTTTAATTTGTGTAGGAAAAAGGTTAGGTTTAGAAATTTTGGGATATTTCGACAGTAAATCGAAAATTTTTATGGATTTATTTAATGTGGTTACTGAGTAATCACTGGAAATAGCAGCGACATCACACTGGACACAAAGCTGTGTTACGCCATCAATTAATTTTTTCTTATTTATATCGACAAGCAATTTATATTTGTGAAGAAAGTCAGCTCCTAAAATACCTTTTGTGACATCAGCAATTATGAATGGAAACTGAAAATCACGACGTAATCCCAAATCAAGAGTTAGCGTTTTTATGCCATAAGTGGAAATATCTGTGCCATTAGCTGCATACAGTTTATATTCAGTTTTACATTTATTCTGTGAAGTAGCAGGAATTATGCTTACGTCAGCTCCGCTATCAATAAGAAAGTGCAAATTTGATCTTCGGTCACGAACGAATAAACGAAATTTGCGACAATCCTTCATATTTTCTGCAGCAGCGTTTGCCGCTGAACCTACTGCAGATTCGAGTTTTCCTGGTTTTTGAAATCGTTTTTTACCCAAGCACACGGAGGCTTGCATTTCTCTAGAATGAATTTTGCTCCAAAACGAAAGTGATAAAAACAAAATTTGCCAGTAGGGTCATATCGTTTACGAGGTTGGCTTCGAGATCGTGAACGTGAATTACGTAAATCCGAGTCCCTTCGTCTTGAGCGAATGGTTACTTGATCAATTTTTTGTTCAAGAAAGGTAATTCTTTGCAACAAATCATTTGCGGGAACAGAAGGAGCATTAGTACTAAATACTTCTGGTTTCCGATTCATATCACTAATTTTATCTGCCATAGACGCTAACTTGGTTACATCTTCATCACTAACTAATAATATATTTTTATGGAGTCAGGTAGCTTCTCCAGCCATAATGTTTTGATTAGATTTTCAGACACATCTGTAGTAGCAACTGATCTCAACTTCTGCAAACGTTGGCTTGGTTTCATGTCTCCAAGTTCGATACCAGTAATCAAACGTTTAATCCGTACATTTTCACTTTCTTTGAATAAATGTAATAACCTAATTTTAGCATCCGAATATTTTGTGGCACTATCGTTCGTTACAATGTCCCAAATATTTTCGACGAACTTAGGTTCAAGCTGTGAAACTAAATAATTAAATTTCGTTTCTTCTGAAACGATATTTCTAAGTTTGAACTGAGCTTCAACTTGAAAAAACCATATTTCCGGTTTATCAATCCAAAAAGGAGGTATTTTCACACTCACCTTATGAAGCTCCGGTGACTGTATCGTATCTTTCATAGCAGTTTCAGAAGAGTCATTTGTTGACATTTCGAAAATTAATCAGGGTCACCACGATGTAGCCTCGGCTACTAATGTTTAAAATTAATTTATGACTAGTAACAGCATGAATTATAAACAAATAGCTAAGTTATTGCATTTTATTTTCCAGCTATCGAAATGCGACGCTACGAGCAACGTTTTGAAACCAAAACCTAGCAATCATGAATCAGAACTAGAACTAGTTGCCATTCAGCATAAAGAAATTTAAATATAAATATGAATATTAACAAAATATTAAAGTTAATTTTATAAAATAATTAAACACATGAACAAATATATGAAATAAAAAATAATTATTTCTCATGCAATAACTGGGTCACTACAACGCCATATATCGGCCACAGATGAAGTTTTCGTTGGATAAGCTATAATAGCAACTAATAATTTTGGCATATCTTTTACACATTATCGTAGATTTGACACAGTATCGTACAGTAAAAATGGAAAATAATATATACAAGTCCCAGAACTTTTTTTTCTTTCGTCTGAGGCGAAAGTACTATATCTTAATACTCATAGGGAAGGAGACGCGTATTTCCAAACCCTACCCCACTTTTCAAATTTTTGACGTCACGGAAATATCGACTAGTTTGGCAAGACGCCTACCCCACTTTTGACTACTACGGTGCGCTTTCGAAAGAATTGTGCTCCTGAATAGTGTGTTTAGGTGCTAATTGTGAGATTTTCGCAATTTAAATTATTATGAGTGGAAATTTACGCAAAATCTTTAGTGAATGGTTATTGTTTAACGCCGTAGTGTATTTGAGGAAAGAGGAGAATAATTCACTGCTGATGTATACATTAACAGTATGAAAAGTCTGGAAGGTGATAAATGCAATCGGCAATAAATGTGCTGCATTTCATCGCAAAATTCAGCGACGCCAGTAAAATAAACGAAAGTGTTTGAAAAACTTATCCACATCTGAAGCCACTATACAAAAATTATATGTGTGCCAATACAGCAATTTAAATAAAAAAAAAAAATTGCAGAAAACTTCAGATCAAGGAATAAGAATTGCAGTGCCTCTATGTGCTTAAAAACTACGAAGCATTCTGCAGACTTTCGTGCCAAAATCAAGTTTGACAAATAGATTAATACATTTTATTGTTTCTTTTAGTGTATATATTTCAAAATTATTAAAATAACTTGAACAGCTGTTCAAGTTGCTTAAAACAGCAATAAAGTTCATTTATAAAGATACACAAGGAACTTCATAATTCATTGCTTTGATGAACAACTGAAATTTACTAAATTACCTAACTTTATAACATTAAATATCTTTGTAACTGTGTTATTATGCTCTGTTTTATAAAAGCTTCTTAACTAGTTCTAAAAGCTAACTACTAACTAAAAGCTTAGTTACTTACTATTCATTTGTTATACATTAAAATATTTTCTGATTTATTTACTAAATGTATTAAGAATTTCCATACATGCTTGTGCAGTGTGAATGCATGTTTGTGTAATGAACTTTGATTTTCATGAACGAAAAAGAAATACAATCTCCGAATAAGTGTTTTCCAGTTCCTGTGTTTAGCTGTAAAAGTAAATTCACTTCAAGTATGTGTCTGTGTAATTTTGACGATGTAAATGCTGAAATGTATGTATAGTAAAAACTCGACAAAAAAAATATCCGGAAAGCTCTTGAAATTTTGGATAGCCGAGCATATAAAAAATGAAATATTGTAATAAGTGAATGTAAGAATAAACTTAGTCTAAAATCATAAAAACAGTTCATCTTATTTGTATCAACTTGACTATCAAAAGCCAATATTTAATATTATGCACGATTTTGAAAAAAATGTATGCTGCTGATCTTTGGAATATGATAACGGGTGATTTTTACAATGGTTGTTATGTGGATTAAGACTGCAAGTTGAGACTTTAAATATGATCAATAGTAATCTGAAAATTTGAAGTAGTAATTTCATATCCAACAATCTCTGCCAAATAACTTCTATGTTTTAAGTAATTAAAAAATATATTTTAACCACTTATTATTAATTTTATAAAGTATATTCTATAATTTAAATTTTATTTACTTTCATCTATTTTTAATGTTTGCCATTATAAATTTCATACTATGTACTTTTTTAAGATTTCATAGTTGCTAATTAAACTTCCTTTACAATTTATTTAGTTATTCTATACTTACAGTTATATTTTATGTAAGAAAGGGATTTATGTGCAAGAGATATACAGTGAAAGTCATTTAACACAAAACTGAGGGGACTGAAATATTTTTTCGTGTTAAAGAATATTGAAAAGAAAAAAAAAAGCATATATTCAACAAAATTAAGCTTAGCTAAATTAAGCTAATCCGATCCCTAAAGATCCTTCACCTTCGGACTTATCCAAAATAAAAACTGCGATCAAATCTTCGCAAATCATTTCAAGCAACTTAAAACATTCGCTTATCCCATCTGTTGCGAATTGTGCCAGATTATATGTTCTTCCCAAAATTCATAAAAGTGGTATTCCTTTCCGCCCTATTGTATCAAATTTAGGTACTGCCTCGTATCCATTAGCTAAATATTTAGTTTCTAGATTTTCCACTCTATTAGACAATAACATTTACACCATAAAAAATTCAATAGAGTTTGTAAAAAAGGTTAAAAACATTTCTCCTCGTAATTTACTCATGGTTTCTTTTGATGTAAAATCATTATTCACCAATGTCCCAGTGGAGGGTGCATTAAGATGTCTAGAAACCAGACTTCGCGAATTTCATTTCTCTTGCATCGAAATTGATGAGCTAATTTCTCTCACTCAACTCTGTTTGAAACAAACACATTTTGTTTTCCAAAATAAATATTACAAGCAAACTGAGGGATTAGCCATGGGAAGCCCCCTCAGTCCCATCCTGGCTGATATCTACATGCATTATTATGAATCAAAATTGTTTGAAACTTTAAACTTCCCGGCATGGTTCCGCTACGTAGACGATACTTTTACCCTGTTTGAAGGTAATAAAGATGATTTAAATAGAGTTCTTTCAACAATGAATTCTATTGATCCTGCTATTCAGTTCACTTTTGAACTTGAGACTTGCAATTCTCTTCCGTTTCTCGACATTCTGGTCACACGCAACACATCCAACTTCAGTACTACAGTTTACCGTAAACCTTCATCGGTTTGCCTTCCACCACACTTTAAATCATGTCATCCGACTAAACAAAAGTTAGCTTCATTTTATTCCTATGTTTTCCGTGCTCTTCAAGTTTGCTCCTCCAAACTAGCCCTTGATGAAGAACTAAATTATTTAAAAGCAATAGCTATTGACAGGGGCTTTTCACCTAACATTATTAATCAAGCAGTTAAAAAATTCTCATCTCAACACACTAAAAGCCACACTCTTATTTTAGGAGATTATAAAAATTCTGTTGTTATTCCCTTCTTTCCATCAATTAGCAATAAAGTTGCACATATTTTGCAGAAATTTAACTTTCGGGTTGTTTACTCTCCCATCAATAAAATTCCAACTTCTAAACTCAAGGACCCCATTCCGGATATGAATTCCTGGGGTATTTACTGCATAGCAGCTTTCCCTTGACCAAGAGTTCGCATTGCATACGTAAATCTTCTGTTTAGCTCTGATATATTTTTTCGGACACCCATCATATTAGAGTTTCTGAAAGTTCTTTTACATGAACACTTTGAGCATAGTAACTCAAATTTTGAGCTTAAACCATGATGAAATAGTTCACTTAAATGAACATTACAAATTTTACAACATAAATTATTTTCAATACATTGAAATAGGATATCCAAATCAAATAGTCTATAACCACTAAAATTAGGCTCTAAAGTTATCTTTATCTCTTGGTGGCAAAACAGTGTCACTATTTAATTTTTTAAACGAAGAACTGACACCACACTTCTTATTCATTGTATCATTATGCTGATTTCCCTGGAACTTTCTTTTCTTTGGTCGATGAATATAAGATCTTTTATTTTTTACATCTTCCTCACAATTTTCCATAATTATCAGGTGATAAAAATACTAAACAAAAACTGCAATGTTATAATAAAAACACCTTCAAAAAAGTCAAAAGAAATTTAGAAATCGCAAAAGAGCTTGTAAACAATCACGTTTCACGCTAATCCAAAGCTGGAGTAAGATTTCAACACATGCCTATGTTAGATTCCTACGTTAGAATAGTGCTATGTATAAATCTAATATATTCCTAAGTCGCGCTTTCGAGACATGAAAAACGCAGTTTGAGTTTTGTCAATCGGCCCAGTAGAACGGGAGATATAGCACAGTCCTCCTTTTTTTTTTTTTTTTTTTAGCTTGATAACACGTCAGCACTGTTTTTCCACCATCTCAAAATAAATTATGAAGATTTGTGCTTATGCAACTAGTTGAATTTCAACAGAAATACACGTTCATATGAAAACGTTGAAGCTCTTTTAAAGGGCCGGTTTTATACCTTTATGCAAATGTAATTCTACCGCATATAGCAGTACTTCCCTGTTCGCTGAATTACTTTCACACTGAGTCTTCCGATGAGAATTTTCCTAATTAAATACCAAAGGATGAATGATTATAAATTTCAAAGCACCTACTATCTTAACGATCGTTTCACTCAAAATCAAATATTCGAAAAGTGAGCAGAAAGGCAAAATAGACAATAGCTAAACATGCGAACATTGAATGTGAATAGCACTTTATTGTTGGTCTGCTGCCTTTTAATAGCTAAGATAGTACTTGCCAGAAACCGAAGATTATCCAACTGTGGGCATTGTGGTAAGAAGTCCTTTAATGAGTTCTCCAGCCGAGTAAACGTAAATGCGATTAACCTCTCGAAGCCGGCTGGTACAGCAGTTGTACAAGGAGAATGACTTTCTCAGACGCCGGCATCGGTACAACTGTCGTACCATCCATGCCCTCCCCATTTTAGAGAATCGCCTATCTGTAGATCTTTGGGTGGTCCATTGTCGCTGCTCAGAGTAGCCGCTGGCTACGCATTATTTCCCTCTTCTTATCAGTTTAGCTACATTTTGGCAAAAACCGCAGGTTTCGTCTCGCGCCAATATACTTGAAAATTAAATAGAGGCCATCTCTTTCTCAATCTGTCTCATAATTTTAATGCTATTTTTTTTAGTACTGACTTTTGCTATGATTAAAACGTCAGCGATTTTGCACGCTCTTTAAGCTTACCATATTTAATGTTCTTTAATCATAACAAATAAGAATAGATTAATATTTTAGATTTAATGCCCTTCTAGAAAATAGGTAAAACCGTTTTTATCGTTTACTCGTTTACTTCCTTTTCATACTTATGAATAATAAGATTTTATTTTGACATTGTTTTGTGGAGTGCATAAAACCCTTAAGAACTGTCAACTCTTTCAAAGTGCTTCTATTATGCAGGCAATTTTGTCTGATTTATCAGGAGATAAATAAGAGACAATTGTATGCATAATAGTTTTTCTGATTTTCATTCATTCAGTGATTGCTTTCAATGATTTTCATTGATTGTAAATTAAATAAAATCAATTTATCTTTACACCCTCTTTTAGGATGAGATCTGCCAAAAAATATTTAAATATCAGTAAAGCTCACGTTACTTCTAAACTGAATCAAAACATCAGTTAAATGTTATAAAATTTTGGCCAGTTTTATTTGCTGAAATTCTTATACTCTTCAAAAGATAGAGAGAATTCAGACAAGTTGATAAAAAAATATCTTAAAAAAGTTGTTATTTTGTCTGTAATAAGGTGTATGTCAACTTACTACTAAATGTATGAAAATTAGGATTGGATTACGGAAAAGCACGCGAACGCTATCTGCTTAAGGGAATGGATGCTTTCGTGTAAACCTTTTTAAGAGAAAATTGCTCGCATTTACATTCCTGGTGGAAAACTCCACATGTAATCAACCCGTTCTTCGGTATTGATTGGATTAATTTGTTCGCTTACTGAATTACATCAAAGCACCCAACGATTACCTGTATAAGGGGAGTTATGTCTTCGCGGAGGACTTTCTAAGAGAAGCTGGCTTGCATTTACGTTACACAAAAACCATGACTCCAACTATTTATCCGGGATTCAAATCCAAGCGAGCTATAAGTGTTCAGCCACCTTTACCGCTTTACTGAAGAGCAGGTAAAAATATTGATAAAGGAAAAGTATTGAATTAACCGGTTTAATTTACTAACCTATATTTCTCAATCGACAGTACATAAATTACGCATATGAGGGGGATTATTTGTGAATAAATAAACTGTATTGCACTTTTATCCACTATGTCATATTACAATGGAATTATTGCATTTCAAAGTTATTTCTCATGAATTAATTTTGCTCTTCATGATTTTTGATATTTTCAAAGAGAAAATTCCACACTTTAAATAAAAATATACACGAGAAGATACTTTATGCACAATTTGGCGTAAACGGTTTTCTTAATTTTGCTTTGAAAATATTGCAGGGTAATCGTTTTCATTACTGGAAGAAATATAAAAAACAAATTTACTACATGGTATCAACACCCAATATTTCCTTATTCTTTTGAAAACGTGAAAGATTACTCTTTCTAAAATAAATTGGAAAATATATTATGTGCAAATAGAATATTCGTTGAAAATGAAATAGACTTCAACTTTTGGATATAACGATAGTTTTAGACGAAATTTCTACCTATGGAAAGAAATTGACGTATAATTAATTCTTCATGAACATTTAAAACTGTTCTCAAAATTCTTTTGATGATTGCATGTATAAGTCACGAATTTTTTTCTCGGCTAACATAAACAAAAGCCAATTTTACAAAGAAAAATTCTCGTTAAAGATATACCTTCTTTGCCTGATAGTCCAATGTAATATTTGTTAAAATTAATTATTAAACGCAACCAATGTATCTCGGATTTTGATTTTTATATTATAATAACAAAATTATCGAAAAAAGCAGATTTAAATCTCTGTTATTGTTATGTAAAGCTTTATTATTGCTGTAAGTTCATCTCAAAATCTATTTGTATTGAATCTCATTCTAATCATCTAATGGTAATAAATATTATTATTATTATTTCATTAAATTAGTCATTACCATTATTTTATTAATGAAAATATGTTATTAAAAATCGCATTCCGGCCTGCAGACTTACAGATCTAGTCTGTATTTACTATATTTTGTTAAATTTTGTTCTCGCTTGCTAATTTCTAATACGAAAATACGCGAATATAAATGAAGAGTGAAAACAAAGTTAAAAAATTCACAAATTATTTACGAGATTGATTAGAAATAGTGAATGAAATATAAACATTGCATACATTTTGTTCTAAATAAAGTGTGCACTGGATATGCATCCAGTACTGCACATTTATTTATGCACTATTTATTTAGAATTTTGCTTTCACTTAAATATGAAAGCAAAATAATCATCGAAAAAATTGCAAATCTAGCAACTCCTCTACTATGGGACGTAGGCGTCCGACAAACATGTAAATTTTACTTCATCCATGGAGGGGAACTGACGACTTTTCTCATTAGGAAAATGTCAAAGAGGGGGCAAAACTGTTTCGGATTGCGCTGGTCTGAAAGCTATAATATGAGAATTTCGGCCCGGTTTTAGAAGGTTAAGAGGGTAATGCTTGAGAACCTATTGTAATAATTTTGTGGAAACATTTATTTGGAAGAACGTTTATAAAAGTATAAAGAAACATTACAATGAGAGAGAAAATATAAATTATTATCAGGTTTTAGTCAAATTATCTGTATATGAAACGTCGAAATGGTAATATGAGGAGTATTTTATTCATTTGTGTAAGCATTTTATTTACTTGCATACCAACGAGTTCTGACGAAAAGTCTGCATAGATTTATTACCTAATTATTGGCACTTTTTGCAGACGCAAATGAGATCTAATCAGAAAATAATCAAGAATCTGAATCAGTCAATCATCAACACGCACATTCTAAATCAGATTTCTGAATTACTTTCTTGAAGCGTTTACGGTCCAAATAAAACTGAAGAAACATTTTAAACACAAAACAAAGCAGCAGAAGTGTGATAAGTATATATTACTATAAAGCCAACACTCTGTCAGTTAAAGACAAAGTAGTTTGATTAAATAAACAAGGTGAACAGAGACACAGTTGTAGCCGTTTGTAATTTTAAAGTACATAAAGCGCAGGAGTATATGAGAAAACTAGTGAGTAGCACATTGGTTACAATTTTTATTATAAACATGCTGAAACTGTGAATATAATTTCAAGCATCGGTGGCATCATCGAATGGAGACATGCTTCAGTGTCAGATGTATTTCATTAAAAGATATGAAATATTTTTAAACGTTTAAGAACACAGTTTCTGAAGTACTTGACAGCTCACCCTGTATAAGCTTCATTCCTTTGTTTAAAAGTCGGTAAAGCGTTATCACAGATTTTCTTAAAAATTATCGGTGATCAATACTGGTATTGATCAATCATAACGACAATAACATACATTGTTATGGAAAGAGAGAAAGTACTTGTGAGGCTTTCTGAAAGACCGAGTCTCAGTTTTAATATTTGAATATTAATCTCTACAAGTCTGAATTAACTGACACTACTGAAATAGTTACGAAAAATTGATTCCCACTGTTAAAAAATTGATCTGCATTTTTTTTTCGTAAATTTTATTTTTTTAAACAACATGTCTGTAATCAATGTGCGCAACCGCTTTGATGCTGGAAAAACACTAAAATTTGAATCATCGTTGTACAAGCTAAAAAAAAAAAAAAAAAAAAAAAAAAAAAAAAAAAAAATATTTAATTGTGAGAATAAAATATTCTAACGACTATAATGATAAATCATGAATAAAATCAAATCTGTAGCTGCAAGCCTTTTTTTAGCGTTATGGTGGTTAGGGAAACCTGAGTGCGATACCGTAGGGCTCAGGTTCGAATCCCGGAGAAGGCATGGATGTAAAATTGTCTGTCCCTTCATAGGAGGCAATGATGTCCCGCCTACTAGGCGCCTCCATGATAAAGAGACTACCGATCTGGCCTTAGGGCAGGACGATGCCGACATAGGCAAGTGCCAACCATAAGAAAAAAAAAATTGATTGTAATCTTATTCAAAAATTCCTAAGTATAAGACGCAAATTTTTAGACACCTTTCTCATGTTCGTTTTTAATGGTAATCAAACTAATATGAAAGTGGACTGAAAAGTCATTTTTAAATGAACCCCATAATCTTATACGTCTCTGTACATTTGCATTAATCCATAATGGGCCAGGTATTATTTTGTCGAAGGACAAGAGTCTAAATGGAACGATTATTTCGCTTGCTTGCGAGTGAATTCTAGGAGGTCCGACGAAGACATCGCGGACGAAAACGTAGCGGAGAAAACAACGTAAGAGGGAAACTTCGTTGTAGAAAACATGTGGGAGAAAAGAAGGCAGGAAAACATATCGTAAGTCTAAAACATCATCGAAGAAAACAATCGTGGTACAAAACATCGACGAAGAACAGAAAGAGGTTCCAAAACTTCGCAGTTTAAAAATATCGTCGTGGAAAATATATTCCTATAAAAGAGAGTAAATAAAATAATCGCATGACGATTATTCTGCAGATATATCTTTTCTACATTTAAAAGGTGCTGGTGCGTATTCGAGTAATGAATTATAGGTGCGAGTAAGAATGAGGAATATTTTTACCTCTATATTTCATATATTTCCTTTCATTAATAATTTTTTGCTAAAAATCCAAGAAGGAACTCTTGCATTGAAAAGTTGAAAGGAAGTAGAAAATTAATGATACGTATGGGAGTACTACGCAGTATTTAATTTTTATTTTAAGAGAATTTTAAATTTATTTACTTAACTATTAAACGTTATTATTTAATTAAGTCATTTCATAAAGTTGTATTGGCAGTTCTTCATGAACAATATATTTTTAAAAAATTAAAAAAGGGAAAAGGAGCATTTATTTTAGATTAAATGTATTTAAAAGTTTTATGCATGTCTGAAATTTCTAATATTATGTTCTTTGAATAAAATTAAGACTTCTTTTGTTCTTTTTCCTTCAGCTTCTTCAAAGTAATCCTTTTATATAAGTATCCTTTGCATGTTGCGATTCGTTAGTTGTGATGACACAAGTCAGGATGAACTACGTAATATTTCAGTACCGTATTTATATTTATTGGATTATTGGAAGAGCACGTTAGGGCTCTTTTCCTAAGGGGAGGGAAGCGTTTGGGGAGGACTTTCTCAGGAAAAGTTTCGTACGCACATTACACATTAGAAAAACCACAAAATTCTCAAGCAGCGTGTTTTTGTGCTGGGTCTAGCTACCAGCGTTCAACGACTTTACCTCTGGACCCCTAAAGCCAGATAGAGTTATTAACGGAATAGATTATTAACGGAAATGCATTCATTTTCACACTATTTTTTTGAGAAAGATCAAATTTAAATTTAGATCTAGAAAATGTAAACGCAGAATTTTACAAAAAGAAAATATAGGTACAATAAATCCTCTTGTCGATTACCATCCTAAGATGACCGATGTTTCTGAGAAAATAAGTAAATATAGGTTTTTCACAATGTCTCTCTAAGATGACCGCATCAACGGAAGACTAAAGAGATATGGAATCGTCAACGATCGCTTTGAAACGAATATTTTATATTTAACTTTACATTTATATATTTTTATAAATGATTCTAAAATATGGTTAAGCTTTTGTGTCTCAGTGTGCCACTACATGGAACACCCAAATTGAATCGCTTCGAAAGCCTCTAAATTCAACCGTAAATAGATAAAAATGCTTTTATAATATACTTTGAACTTTTCTTTTTAAACCGTAGATAGCAGCATATCACAAGGAGACACATAACGTTAATTTATTATGTGTTATTAAAATCCATTTTTTCAAGTAATTTTCTCTATTTTTTTAATGATATAAAAATTTTATTTGGAGAAAAATAGGCATAATTTTGCTGGCTGTACTCCAAATTATTTTTTTAATCTTTCATACAAAAATCATACGCAGAATCATTGAATAAAACCAGGTGTTCCATTAGCGGGAACACTGCGCCTTTAGCAATCTCATGCTGTTACTAATCAGAACATGTGTACTCTCAGGAGAGAACATCCGTTGTTTTCGTTTTCTGTTGATTTTTTTTGGGGAGGGAATGAATTCAAACAAAGCAGCATTGAGGGGCGAGGTGGTTTTTGTGTTATGAAAGCATTAATATTGGCATCTCGAAATTTTTGGGGGTAGTTTTTAGGCGGGAATTTCATTAGTAGCTTGACTCATCTTTACTTAGACCTACGCGAAATTTTTGCTGCCTTTTTAGTCTCATTCCCGTTTATTTTCAATAATTGTGTAGATATTTTTCGTGTATCTATATATTATAAGCTTATTTTTCTTTTTTGTTAATATTAATCGTAGTTAATTATTTTAATCTTAGTTGGTTTGTGCTTCCATCAAAAAGGTGTGACTTGCTTTGAACAATTTCACGAAGATAAGAAATAGGAAAATTTATAAACATTTTCGTATATAGGACTTGTGTATGTAGATATGTATCTCATTTATCCGTATATATTCAAGAATATTGTGTATATCCAGGAAACCATGTATACAGCCATAATACAGAGTTTTTTCATTCTTATGCAAACGCTTCTACTCATTTTCGTGCTTCACTGCAATGCTCGCTTAGTCGCACTTTTCAAAGCTCTGGCGGCGCAGTGTTCCACCTCATGGAACACCCACTGAATTAAAACGGTAAGTGCAATTTTTACAAAATTTTACCTGTATACTTATTTAGGACTAAATAGACTGAATACAACGTTTCTTGCTGAAATTCCGACTTTAACGTACAGTGCGCCGCAAAGGATTAAATATTTTAGTTCTATGTTACGCAAATTGTATTTCTCTCTTTGTACCGGGGAGAGGCGCAGACACAAATTTGTTAGGATCGTAAAGCTCGGGTTTAGAGCTTTTAATTTGCTGTGAGTTTCAACTAAGCAGAGGTTCTCCCGAGTTTACTTGGTGAGCCGCTACTGAAGTCAGAGGTGTCAAAGTGTTCTTCGCCGTTCCTCAGCCAACTTAATGTTTGAAAGCCAATAAAGTAGTTTCGGTCAACATTATGACTCTGAGGTTTCTTGGGTTCTAAACTGAGGGAACATCAAGTGAATTTACAGTCCACTACTTTTGAACGACGGGACATACAGTTTTCACACACAATTTATTCGAAAATGTTTTAGTTATTGCTTGAACTTTTAGAACGAAGTTCTCAGCGAACCACTTTTTTTTACGACCACTTCTTAAAAGTATAGCTGTGGAATTCTGGTACTAATTCTCATCTATTTAAGATTTCCCATTTAGGTAATATTTTATTACTGCATTTTACAATATAAAGGAAGTATTATAATTACGAAAATTTTCAAGTATCACATTTCAGTGGAAATATCCATTTTGTCCATATCTGAATCCATTTGGATGATTTTTGTGCGACATCTCATACGGACAGAATAAAGACTTCTTCCTTTTCATAGTATATTTTATAATGCATTTAAAAGGGATTTTTTCGTGTTCTCTGTATGTATGTAGATATAATATATGTGTGTATGTATCTCGCATAACTCAAAAACGATTAGCCGAAGAATATTGAAATTTTCTAAAGAGTAGGCTTGCTTCTCTCTTTATATTGCAGGTTAGCTGTACCAACCGTATATGTATATGCTCACGTATATGTACACCAACATCCTTTATCCGGCTTAAAAGTCCCTACACGACCTTTATTTTTGCGATCGTTGCTTGTAGTAATATACTTCCAGTTATGGAAATGTTTTTAAATCACGAAAATATTCATGTTTTGGCGATGTCAAATTTTTAAAAAAATTCTTTTTTGACAAATAAGTAAATCCAAATTTTAATACAGTCTCGCGGTTCGTATACTTACATTTGGGAAAGTTTCATACTTGTTATCTATATAGTATATAAAGAAGAAAGTTTGTGTGTTTGTCCTCTCATAACTCGGTCACTACTATAGCTATCACCACCAAACATTCTACAATTAGGTCGACGTCACGTTTCTCAAAAAAAAAAAAAAAAAAAAAAAAAAAAAAAGTAGCTAAAATCAGAGCTATAAATAAAAACTCGGAAAAACGATAATTTTCTTTCTCATTTTTCGAGTGGCAACAGTCTCGCAAGCTGGAGACGAAAATCTGCTTTATTTCGAAAGTTGTTACCATTGCTCTCTTTCAAATCCTAGAGTTTGTTAAAATACGAAAATAGATAAAAGATGAAATAAAAATTGCTTTCCCAAACATTAAATACGTTATTCCCGATTCCGAAAATTCGAGGGAAGCCATTTCGACTATTCTCATCTTAACCACTTTCATGAGCGAAAATACTAATTAAAAATTCTGAAAGTTCTAATTTTCGCACTCATTTTTCCTAGTGGTAACAGTCTCGGGCGTTGAAGATAGAATTGTTTTATTTCGAAAAGTGTTGCTACTGCTCGCTTGCAAATCTTACATTTTGTTAATAAAAAAAATTGTCAATTTTACATAACCTATATATATAAAGAAGAATGTCTGTTTGTGTGTTTGTTTGTTTGTTTGCGTTATTGATTTCTCATCAATTATGATAAATATTTTGCGACATTGAATCGACTAAAGTTGAATATAGGTGAAATATTGGATGGAACTTGAGCTGTTATGGCCATTTGATTAGAAAGACGAAAATCACTAAAAGCTGAGTGACATTGCTTCTGATACAATGAGAGAGAATTATATTTTTCTATCGAAATTTTTTATGTGGGGTTGCATATCGCACCAGACTGAAAAATGTATAACTATGAATCGTATTTTTTACATCGTTAGAGAAGGATTACAACGGTATCGTTCTCTCTGTTGTTAGATACATTGCTTTCAATCTAACTTAATTGACATCGGGTACTTCCGCTAATAAAGAAATAAAATTAGAAAAAATTCATAAACGCACGACCAAAATTAAGCAGTATACATTATTTCAAAATCAGCAACTTTCTTTTAGGAATCGGGTATTCAAGTTTGAAAGAGCAATTCGAAGAAATAAATTTAAATGATCAGCAGCAAAAAGTGTGTATAATTTAATAGGCCTTATAAGGAAATTCACATAACTTATAAGGAACAATACATAAGGCCTTACAAGGCCTTATTTGTTGTTCGCCTGAGATTTTTGATTTTAGTAAGCACATAATTTTTCGATTCTTTTCATTTGAAAAAATATGCGTCTGTTTCTCGTACTTTTCTAATATACAGTGAATTATTTCATAAGAGCATTACGCGGAAGTTTCTAATTATTCGTTTATATATAGTATATAGACATTGTCAAAAATTCGTTTCCTCCAGATGTAAACCACCTGTTTCTCGACCTGGCCCAAACAGCTTTTTACATATTGTTAACTGCAAACAATCATTCGATTTACTGCATAGTTAAATGGAATGTACTCTGAGAGCTGAAAAATGTCAACTAAGCAATTTGCAATTTGATTCATTACTAGTAAATCTAAAATCAGTTTCGTTATTTTAACAAGAAAGGGCATTTTTATGCATAGTGCTGGAAATAGATTAAAGATTTAATAAAAATTAAATTTTAGGTTCGAGTTCCATTTGACGAATATCAAAATGTTTACCTTGAAATATTAATAAAAGTATTTTGAAAATAGGAATGTAATTTTTAATTAATTTAAATCTATTTACTCTAAAGCAAAATGCCGTTACATTAAATATCAGAGGCACAAGTAGAAGATATAGAACTGGATATAGATGGCTAGAAGTAAGAAACAAACAGAAAAGAAAGAGAGAGATCAGAATAAAATTATTCATGTTAAATTCAAATGGAAAGAATTTGAAAATGCTATATTTCAATAGCTAAGATTTAGTTAACTCTAACAGGGAGAAGTACCTCATATGGGCATAGTCTACATCATAAGTGAAGTGGTGAAAGCATACGGTATCGTGTTTTTACTATTTGATCACTTTCGAAGATCTGAATGATGAGTTTATATATGTCAAATACTCTATTAATTACTTATCTCTATCTATCTGTAATTATACACGTACTGTCCAGCAATGAATGCTCGATGTATAGGTCACAGCCACTATCCCACCAAAAGAGAAAACTTTCATTTATGAAACTTCCTAGTACGTCTGCCAGGGAAACGAAAACAGGCTTTACATCTAACATTATCCTGCACATTTTTATGAAACATTAACATTTTGATTCGACCCTTTTGTTTTATTTTGTTTTGAGTTTAAGCAAACGTTTCGAAAATCATTCCTACTTGTAAATACCTGTTTGTTTCTTGTATGTTTGGGGCACCATTGGTCATGTGGTTAGGATTGCAGAATACTGAGAGTTTTATGGAACTGATCATCCCAATTGTAATTTCCATTATTTATATACAAAAACAATATAGGAGCATGAAAAACACCAATATGGATAGTTCAATAAGACGAAACTTCAGCTCGTAAGTGCTGATAAAAAACAATGTACAATAACTAAATGTTACTGTAGGATGTTTATTATAGCTTAAATAAACAATATTCTGTTTTTGCTCAAACACAGCGTTAAAAATACCAAGTGGTTGACACGAAGCCACATAAATTTCATTTGACTAATTATTAATATATTATTATATCATAATATTAGTTAGCAGTGGTAAATCTAGGTATTAAAAAACCGTAAACACGAATTTTTGAAAATTTTAATATTTCTCTTTTCGCCACGTTTGAATTATCCATTTGAAATTAGTCATCAAGAAGGTGGCAAGGGGCCTTCATTTTCAAGGAATGATTTCTACCGGCCGTAATTTTACAATAATATTATAAGATTAGACATAATAAATCTGACAGCATGAATGCATTATATGAAAAAAGCACGGAATTTGCAATGTTTTGCTGTAGAATGTTATACTAATTCTCGATTATCCGTGTGTGGAATACCCATCTTGCAATTTGGAACTAGGTACCGTTGAAGCAATTTTAAGCGACCAGCGAATATATATTTCATTTAGTCAATTTGTCGAAATTTTAATCTTTTTAATTGCAGTTTTACATTATTTTGATTACCTTTAAAAACGAACGTGAGTAACTCATCTGAAAATGTATAAGCTGTGAGAGAAATCATATTGAATGATCTGAGCATACAGAGGAGACTAGTTATATGCCTTTGGCTTTACAATCCTTGTTAGAATATTTCATTTTCAGAGTTGTGTTTTTGCGTTTATTGCAGCTTGTAGGATGATGAGTGAAACTGCTTGGAACTCCGTGCATTAAATAAGTGCAAACATTGGTTACAGACCTTGTTAATTAAAAAAAATTAAACTTTACAAAAAATAATGTTACAGAATACATATATTTCTTTTACATTCCGAATCAATTTTTCGTACCTAGTTGAGTCACATAAATTATGACAAACTTTGAGAAATTAATTTAAAAGAATTAAATATGAAAAAAAAGAAATAACAAAACAATTATAATTTGGCTGTGCGAGAAATCTCACAAATACTACGTTTATGTTTCTGAACAAATGCATACTTTCCCTCCATTTCTATCTATCAATTTTATCAATTATCTCTCACACCCTTTTTTATGAAAATCTGTGATAACACTTTACAAACATTTAAACAAATAAATGAAACTTATACAGATTGGACTGTCAAATACCTCGAAAAATTAGTTGTTAAATTTCAAAAAATATCAGATTTCATTACGAGATATATCTGACATCGAAACAGGTCTCAATTCGATAATGTCATGGATTTTTAGAATTATGATTACAGTTTGAAATTATCCTTATTATATGAAAAATATTAAATAAATTTGTTATATATCAGTTTCCTTGCACACTCTTGTGCTATATGTACTTTAACGTACAAAGAACGTTATAGAATAATACGTTATAGAACGTTATAGAATAGTGTTATCAATGGTTATTTAAACCAAACTGCTGTGCGTTTTTAAGGCCGAGCGGTAGCTTTCTAATTAACACGCTGAGTTCGGCGCCGAATTTGCTGTCCTTTCCGTTCAGCCGGCAGCGAGCTAAGCCTTAAAGCTAAGCCGTGTTTTTGTTTAGAATGTTTCAATACATTTCATTAATGCTAAATTTGATCACATTTCATTGAGACTATATTTATTTTTTAACTTATACTGTCGGTTCCGTGGAACGACGCCAGGCAAATAAAAATTCCAGTGCCGGTTCCCAGGGACCGACGCCGGCCACACGGAAAGTTCACTGTCAATCCCCAGAGACCGGCGCCGCGCTCAACGTGTTAAGAAAGTTTCGGGCCGGTAAGTAAATATGTATTTAATTCAAATATATGAATTGATATGTAATCTATATATATGATTGATTGTATTTGAGTTCCATTTCGAATACTCAAAACTTAAACACAAAGAACTAGAGGCAGCAGATACATAAATCAGTTTATTGAACGCAATTTAACAGAATCGTTACAGGTGATGAGATGTGGGTAGCTCACTTCACCACAGAAAACAGCAACTCACAATTGATTGGCGTCACAGGGATCCACGCGCCGGACGATCCTCAGTCTATGCACGGAAATTGAAGTCCACGGTATTCTGGGATAGTAAAGGCATTCTGCTCATTGACGTATTGGCGAGTGGTGCTCCGGTGAAAGCTGATCTTTATTGCGCTTTACTAGAGAACATCTGAAGAGCCATTCAGAACAAATGGTTTGGGATGCTCAGTGCTGGTGTTGTGGTGTCCTACGACAACATCGGACGCATACGGGGAATTCCACAAAATATATGTTGCAGACGTTTCGCTGGGAGATGTCTGACCATCCATTCTATGGCTTCGATCTTGCTGTTAAGTACTTCCACGTGTTATTGCACCTGAAGACGTTCTTGTCTGGGCGCACTTTCCTACAGGTGAAATGTTGCAGACAAATGTGACGGGCTGCCTTTCTTCCCAGGCGACAGACTTCTATGACACTCTAATGGAAATAGGTAACCGACGCTATGACAATTGGTATAGTTCCGATGTTTCTTATGCTGAGAAGTAGCAGAAATATAGCTGTATCTTTTGCAATAGGTTTTTCCAGGTAATAAGACTTTGTTTTTTATGGTTTACGGCAAAGTAATTTTTCGGACGACCCTCTTATTGTTTAAATAATCATTATCAAATGAATATACCTTCATCTAAATCAATATCTAACTCATTGAAATCATCATATATATAAATTTCCTTCTAAATCCAATCAACTTCATCTGCTAATCTAAGACATCTAACTAAGCATAACTACCCAAAACACATCTTCATGTTAAACCATCATATATATATATATTATCATCATCATCGTCATTGAAAATGTCGCCAAATTAAGATAAATCATTATAGCTCAAATCAACTAAATAAAAAGCAGTATCATTTGATCATCGTCTTTATCACCTCAAACTTCTAAATCACCATCAAAATTGTTATCTGAATAACCAAGAAAGAAATTATAAAATTATCACCAGATAATTCAAAACCATCATTTAAATAATCATCATCATCGAAATCATACCTTCAGTTTAAACCGTCGTATATGTCATCATCACCATTATCATCGTCGAGATAGATAAATCATAATCTTCCAGATCATCTAAATAGAAAGCAATATCAACCAAATCATCATCTTCTTCATCCTCATTTAATCATCGTCTTTATTGTCTAACTCCTCTAAAGTATTATATAAATCACTCTCACATCATGTATAAAATCGTCATCAGTCAAAACTATGTCACCATCAAATTCATCTAAATATTTATTATCACTTAATACACATCGTCATTTTAACCATCATGTATATCGCGTCACCATGATCATCGTCAGAATAAGATAAACCATCATCACCCAAATCACAGCAGTCATTCTAAACCATCCTATGTATCATCTTCATCATCATCATTGAAGTCGTCGTCAGAATAAAAAAACTTCACCTAGATACAAAGCCCGATCACCTAAAGTTTTATTATCATCCTACTCAATTATTCATACTCTTCATCACTAAACCATATACTCACGACCACCTAAATAAAAAATCAGCAGCAGTTAATCTAAATTGTCGTCCTCAAAATTCCAGTTAAATTATTCAAATCATCGTCGTTTAAATCATGACTTTTTAGTGTTTCGCTAGTGTGCCGTCAAATAGAGCCAGTTTCATTCAGGTACAGACAGAAGGATATCACCGGAAGTTCACTATCGTTGGTTCAGGTGTAGTAACCAACCGCCCTCAGGAGATGCCAGAGGCTTGGGTACGTAGCCGAAACCTATGCCATCTTAGATAACGTGACACTCGGAAGTGACGTAAGAGTTTGAATAACGTAATGTTTCAAAAAGTTTGGTTTTTGTGACAACGAAAATATTTTTTAAAGTTTCATTTCTTCCGGAAACGACGAATTGTTTTCTTTTTTTTTTAGGCAACAGCCTCTTGAACCCCTTGAAATCTTGTTTGTAATGACATTAAAAATTTCCCTTTTATCATTAAATCTGTATTTGTTTTTAATTGAGCATCTCATTATTTACTGTTTGTTCATTTTGCATAATTTTAATATAATAATAATAAGCCAAATGCAAAATGTTAATCGTTAAAGAGAAATGCGACCAGAGATATAAAATTAAAAATTAAAAGACAAAGAATTAAATTTATATATCAAGTTTTACCAGAATAGAAAAAAAAGAGAAAGGACTTTAAAGAATAGAATAGTTGAAGGGGTGATGAAAGCCAAAACATTTCATAAAATGAGGATTTCTGATATTTGCATTTTCAAATTCTCTACAATTTTAGCTTTCTTAAAACACCGTTCTTTAATCTCTATGGAAATTAGGACTGTACAAAATCTAGCTTTAATTTGTCATTGAATACTTTGATAATTGAGAATTTTTACATAAAATCGCGTTTTCCCCCGAACGTGATTTTTTATACTCGATGTAGTACCTGTTCTCAAGAACTACTGCTCACAGGTATCTGAAATTTTTATACCTTATTTACTACGCTTCCAAATATTTGCCGAAAAGAGCTTTTGATTATAATCAGTGCTAAATTTTACTATGCGTAACAAAATATACTGTAAAATACTCTAAAATTTAAAATGATAAAAAAGCTCTTTTCAGTATATTCAGCTAGGTATTGTGATGTTACTTCCCTTAGCGAAAGACGTTTCCAGAACATTTTATCCGCGAGGGGCGAAAGACGGTTAAAGGAAGGGACGTAGTTACGCCGGAAAACAGAGTGGAGGCAAGCTGGTGGGAAGAATACGAGACTTGTGACTTTTGCGGTTAGACCGGCAGTCATGCCGTGTGCAAAGAGATAACTTAAGCTAAATGTATAGTAGTGGTATTTGTTTTATTGTGTATTGTTTAATAAATTAGTGGATAAAATTTCAAAGCTGATGGAGATTATTTTCCTATTATGGCGAGTGCATGAGAAATGACCGAACCCGCCTCGGACTTGAAACGGCGCGAGGTGCAAATCGGCGCAGTCGATAGGATAAGATTGTGAAAAAGGAAATCACTAAATAGTGAAAATAATAAATAAATATGGTTGTAAAAAGTTACTGAAAGTTATAAAATGAAATTCGGTGATAGTTCACGAATGGATCTACGATGAGAGAAGATTTTTATGACGAAAGAAAATGGCGCGTTTAGGGCCATGTGTGCGAATAAATTCATCCGATTTGTGAAAGCGTGATGTGCTAAAAAGTTAACAGCCAGTGAGTGGTAAAATGGGATCATCAGTGTTCATCATCCTAGTGAAATCATGAAAAGTTAAATCAGGGATAATGTGAATTACCGTGTTGTAATCATGTCAAGTTACGTGCCACTGCAGTGTGCTCATGATTAAAGTTATCAGCGTCAAGTTGTGCTCTTCGTTCGATATTTTCACTATCGGGATCAAAGGTAAGTCCTTCTTAATTTATATATTAACCATATTAACTTAGAAAATTATAATTGTTTTTATGTCTGTTAATAACATGATTCGAATGTCAGGCGTTAAAGCCAGTAGACACCGAGAAAGTATATTTTATATGGAAATGAGAAATTAAGGTTCTTATTTTTATCAAGATATAGGAGATTCTTAGAGCAAGGGAAACGATTATTGAAACATTTGAAAATAATGAAAGGAGTTATGTTTGACCCACCATCGAAAGCTGAGAAATGGCTGTTCTTTTTACATCATGATGAAGTGATTCTTAATCTCTATAAAATATCTGAAGAAGGGAAAATTATTTTGCAGAGTTTAAAAACAAAAGTTAAAAGTTTGATCGCGACTCTCGATGAAATGGATTGATATAACAAAATTGTGATTAAAGACACCGTATTAAAAGAATTCGAGATTCCTCGGAAAAACCGATCGAGGCAGGCTGGTGGCGTGAATACGAGACTTGGTACTTTAGCGATTGGACCGGCAGCCATGCCGTGTGGAAAGAGATTACTTAAAACATGTTTTGCGCGCCTTATATTATGTATATAGTTGAGATTACTTAAAACATGTTTTGCACGCCTTATATTATGTATATAATTAAATGTATACTATACTAGTGATATTTGTTTTATTGTATATTGTGTACCGTTATGTGTAATAAATTAGAGGATAAAATTTCAAAGATAGAGATTATTTTCCTACTATGGCGAGCGCATAGACGAACCTGCCTCGTGCTTGTAAGAGCGCGAGGTGATAGATGTACTTTAATTACGTAAAAACCTTCAAGCCTGTAAGAACAGCAGATTTTCAGAAAAGGTAATCCAAAAATTGCCAATTCAACATTGTTGCTATAGGGTTTCCAACACCCCTTAATGAAAAGGAGTAAAATATTTTTTGAAAAAATGGCATTTATGGAAATACAAAAAAGAAATATGTTTAGCTTATAAGAGTATATAATATTTCTGTAAAATAAATAAAGTGAGAATTTAAAAGCAATTTTTTAAAATAAAAAACCAAAAGGAAATATTTATAGTTTTTAAAATCAGTATTACTTTTGTAAAATGAAAGAACTTAAAATCTTTTTAAAGTAAAAATAGCGAAAAGAAAAATTTAAATTAAAGTTTCACGTTATTAAACTAAATATTGAAGAAAGAAACATTTTTGACACGAGAAAGGGAAAATAAAAGAATTTAAAAGTCAAAATTGCATTTACACAAGTTGCAACTTTGATAGAGATTCGCGTTCCTTTAAGCCTCGGGCGTCTTCCTATGACGGTCGGTTACTATTAAGCTTGTTATTGTAAACTGGCTATTCAAATTACAGTCGGTATGCGCAAAGGGGGCCTGAATCTTCATCCTGAAAAATAAACAAAATTATTGTTACACATCACATAAAAATATCAGTTAAAATGATATTTCAATTCTGAGTCACAAGCATGAGAATATTTGAGAAGGTTACATGGCATACGCAAATAACCAAAATGAAAGGTACTCGAAACGCATGTCTGTGCACTGTCTGCAAAAGTTCAGACCGGATCTTGGTCGTTTGTGGTAGGCATTGACTTGCAAGTACAAATGTGTTTTGAAAAACGTAAATGTTTGCGCTTTGGTACTTTTAAATTTAAAGTCATTTGTTTTGTAAAAATTACGAAGCCTAGCTCTTCATATGTTTCTCCGACACTCATAATTTTATGAGGAAAAAGTTTGCACTCGTTATGAAATAATTTTGAACATAAGTATCTCCGTCTGATTTCGATTGACATCAGTCAATTGTTTTGTGATTTATTTCTTATAACCAAAAGGAAAGTTTCCGAAATGAAGTCTAGGTATTGGAGGAAAGAATAATTAGTAAAATGTAGAAAACTGATACTTTTATTTTCAGCTTTTTTGAAATGAACTCATTATGCAGCGTGCCAAAAAAATTAAAAAGACTTCTCTCAAAATTTAATCTTCAATGTTCTATTTTGGAAATGAAAATACCAATTAACAATAGACAGAACTCGTCCTTGACTTTGTAAATTATTCTAGAAATCCTTGACTTCCTATAGCTGGTAAAAACCTGAAATCTCTTACTAAATTTGGCATGGAATATGCCAGTAAATTTCAAACGTAAAAATGTGCGCCATTTGTTTTTACATAAAATTTCTCATATAAATAATTCTTGGATTAGACTTTTTTTGAAAAGTATCTTGACCCAAAACGTTTAAACTGTTTTCTTAAAACTTTCGTTTGCTATTGAAAATTTTATAAATATAACTAGACTGAGTTTTGAATAAATGAAATTACAACCCATAAGCACCTTGTTGGAACATTTTGTATAAGAAAACGTAATCGCATATAAATCAAGTTCTTATATCGCTTAATTACAATGCATCAGGTCTTTAGTAAATAAAGAAAGCAATAAAATACACATGGTGGTTTGGCAATACCAAAAACATCATATCTCGCAACAGCTCTTCTTGATTATTTCATACCTTAGGAAACACGAGCAAATATGTCAATTGCGGAAACATTGCAGTTTGGCAAGCGATAAGGTGGTGCGCAGGAGAAATGATTATCGGGGAAAATATTTCTTCAAGGTAGGAGGTGATTTGTATTCATTCTGGATGTGGAAGAGAATGTTATTCTAGGACTTCGAGAAATAAGGAACATCATTTGGATAAGAGTGCACTTTCGACCAAAGTGAATTTGCGGAATTAGGAGTCATGTTTCTTCTTTCTGTAGTCATTTGAAGCCGTGGTTCTGATGTCAACATCAAAGACTTAACGATATCACATTTGCTTTTAGTGAAGTGTAGTTCATCCAGTGCTTTCTTCACCAGTAGTTATGGCTTTCGCCGAACGAAACAAACACTATGCAAGTTTCAAATGTTAAGTCATTCAGTTTGCGAAAGAAAATGGAAATCATGCAGGATGGTTTTCGTGAATGCTTCGTACACGAGTGGAAGAGGCATGAAATTTTACAATGATTATTGCGCCAAAGAATAAATGTGTATTGCATAAAGAAGTAATGAAATAGCTTACCGTCGGCGAAAGTGTTGGAAACTGCATTGTAGAAAATCCCCATCATCACTAGAATGGATTAATTGTAACAAGAAACAGCGTACGTTTCTTTGCCTTAAAAATAGAAAAAACGAGTGCAAATGGAAGTGAAAACTCTAAAGCAAACTGAGGTTGTGTATTCGATTTACTTCACGGAATAATTCAGTTCTCCGAGAAAAAGAGATAAAATTTTTTCAAAGGCTTCGAAAATATAGAGATAAAACTTTGATGAGTTTTTAAAAATATGTTAAACTTTATTTACTATCACGTGTTGCAAATATCGATGTCATTCCTGAAGTTTTGATATAGTAGGAGATAAAGAAACAATGATATGAAAGAAAAATAACGGTTAACATAAAATCAATAGGCCAACGAGAAATCTCACCTCACCGTACTGATCTCCTGCTTAGCCGACCGTACGAAATTAAAAGCTCATCGATATCTTGAAAAGAAAGACTTTGCTGAAGTGCAGTTTCCCGAAAGTGTTTTCATCCGTATTCACGAGAAATGATCGGCGGAGAAAAATGTTGTGAAACTGTGGATAAGAAATATTTGGCAAAAGCTTCCTTTTGCCTCAGATAATCAAGAAAGTCTAATACTTTGGGACATGTTCATCCTCCATCTAACGGATAGCACAAATATGTTGTTGAAAGAGTGTTATACAGATATGACAGTTTATCCAAGCGGATTATTGCCATTAGTTCATATATTAGACATATATGTCAATAAATCATCGATAGAATATTTTAAACGTTAGTGGAATACTCGAACAAAAGTGAAGGTGAAAAAACTAATTACAAATGGAGACCAAATACGTCATGTCAGTGCATAAATAGTGTGTCAGTAGATAATAAAATCACGGAATAAAATTAAACCCGTTTAATTTATGTGGTATATCTGACGGTCTAGATGCAACGAAAGATGATTATTTATGTGTGGATCAGAGTAAAAGTTACGGCAAAACTGAAACAGAATTCGATGATGTGCTTGAAGTTATAGATTGAGACGTATATGAGGAACTTGGATCTGTCTATGCAAGTATGGATCAGAGGTGAAGGTGAAAATGAAACAGAATCCGATAACGAAAATTTTTAAGTACATAAACTATGTTATTTCTCTTAAATAAAAAGCATTTAATTACACGCAGAAATCTAATTTTATCTAATTCTAATCACTTTTTCCATATTTCTAAACATAACATTTTTATAGCTGGCGTACAGCGCGTACCCATAAATTTCAATCTTGCATTTTCTTTTAAAAGTGCGCCTTATACGCCTGAATATACTATAGCAAACATAGCTGAAACTTAAGTGATAGAGATATTTACATGCTTGCTGAAGCATTATATTCTGTTTTTTTTTCCCTTCTATTAGTGTATAAATGTTTTCAAAATTTCGATGTTACGTTTTTCAATCTTTGTGTTTAGAAAAGGGATAAAGAATTCAAACTTTTATCTCCGAAAACAAAATTCTAAATCAGATTTCTAATGAAGAAGTGAAATTCTCTATAGCTTTACTTTCCGGACTAATTAAAATTAAGAAAAAGAAGAGAGAAAAAAAATAACTGATTTGGGTAAGCAGAATATTTAGCCATTCAATATCTATTGATGGGAATGTATATAACTCTAATGAATAGTACAGAAATAAGATAAATTTACGTTTCAGTTTGTAGGCCTTACATTTCAAAATGGTTTTAATACAGCTTAAAGAGCATAGCCAAAGATTATGCTCTCAGCCGCTTTTTCAGTAATAACGTCAGAGAATAATTCTTACAGTTACAATGTTTTCAAATAATCCATTCCTTCAAAAGTAATCTATTGTACTAAGATAATGTGTTTTCGAGGGCAGAAAATGAAACAGAACGGCGAGATCCATCAGAGTATGATCCTGTAATGCTTTAACAAATCTTTCGCAGTCTTAAGTAATAGAGAAATGTGGTAGAGCATCATCTTACACTATATTCTTGTATTCATATTATTTGTATTATGTGACTATGTGTCTCTATTCGATGTGTGGGAAAAAAACGTCTCCAACAGGTTTATATATACGATACCATTCAGATAAACGCAAAGGAAACCAACATTTCCATCTAATAATATTCATTTTATTTTAATTATACCATTTTCTAGTTAGATAACCAATTTGTGAGCAAGAATTTGCATCGTAACAGTGAATCATATTGCTGCCAAATTCCAAATATAAAAAACTAAAGCTCACGAATCACAAACCGAGAGTTTCTGTGAGATTTATGAGGTGCGAAGGAATTTCTATTTTGAAAGAAATCGAAATTGATATAAATTCGCTTTATAACATATTATTCAGTTTATTTATCTAATTATATTATGATTCTGATGTAATGTATACACACATTTTAAAAATTATTTCTTTCGCTCATTTCAATTTGTAATCTTGAATTTTTACACTGAAAAAATCCTGAGTAGAGACGGAAACTGTGGTATGTCAAACTGAATTTAAACAAGGTGAAAGCAAATGAAAAGCTAATGTACATACTACAATAGCTTTTAATTTGTTTAGAATTACAATCTTAGTAATGCAAATCATGCTGATTAACACATAATTAAAAGTGGATAAACATTCCTTTTTGAACGTTTCTTTGAACCTTGATATAAAGTTCTATGAATATCTGCAGTTGGATAAGACAGCTCAGGGTCAAACAAATTTTAAAATGAAATTTGTATAAATTAATTTCATGAGTTCAATTATGAAAGATATGCCGTGCAATATTTATTTGCACAATTTAAAGCCAGTAGCACAACATAAATTTATTGTTGAAAAATATTGTCATGTGTAAAGCTATGTGTTAAAAAAGTCAATAAACTGTGACTTTCCAGGTAAAACCGGAAGACCTCGCAGCCATGAAAGGCACTGAAAACATAGATCTGAACTACGAAAGAGTGTACTTAGTTGCTACTAAAATAATACTGGTATCTTAAAGTTAGCATGACTAATTACTAGCTTATAATATATCAGTAGTTACACTTACCGAGCAAAATATTATCAAATGCCGTCCATATACTAAGAACACCATAAAGTTCTTGATAATAAAAATGTTGTTGATAATAAATTTTGGTAAAATGAAGCAGGTATATGATTTATTTGTTCTATTTTTCTTTTCCGGGTCTTGCTTCGTTTGGTTATTAAATCAATCGTTCTACAGTCGGTATCCAGTTCTGGCTCTTTTCGCAGTTCAACCGGTTTCCTTTTCGGGTTTGACAGTTCTTTTCCGGTTCCAGCTTGTCTTTCAGATTTGGAATCTTTTCCGTTTTTTGCTTCTTTTCCAGGTATTGCGTCTTTTCAGACTCCTCTATATTTTCCATTTCTGGCATCTTTTCCGGCTCTTGCTTCTTTTCCAGTTTTTGCATTTTTTCCAGTTCCTTCTTCATTTTCAGGTCTCTCTTTTTTGGTTTTTGCAATTTTTCCCTCAACTTTTGCCTTTCCAGTTCACTTTTGTGTGCTTGTTTTAGCATCTCTTCAATATGTTTCTCCATTTTCAGTTCTTCTTTCTTTTCTAGTTTTTGTATTCCTTCCCGTATTTTCTTCTTTTTCAGTTCTTCTTTCTTTTCTAGTTTTTGAATCCATTCCAGTAATTGCTTCTTTTCCAGTTCTTTCTTCTTTTCTAGTTTCTGTTGCTTTTCCAGTTTTTGTTTGTTTTTCAGTTCTTCCTTCTTTTCCAGTTTTTGCTTCTTTTTCTGCTCTTGTTTCATTTTCATTTCTTGCTTCTTTTCCAATTTTTGCTTCTTTTTCAGTTCTTGCTTCTGTTCTAATTCTTGTATCTTTTCCTGTTCCTGCTTCTTTTCTAGTTTTTGTATCTCTTCCAGCTTTTGTTTCTTTTTCAGTTCTTGCTTCTTTTCTAGTTTTTGTGTCATTTCCAGTTTTCTCTTGTTTTCGAGTTCTTGCTTCTTTTCCAGTTTCTCCTTCTTTTCCTGTTCTTCCTTTTTATTCAGTTTTTGATTCTTTTCCAGTTTTTGCATCTTTTCCGGTTCTCGCTTCTTTTCCAGTTCCTTCTCGTTTTCCAGTTCTTTCTCGTTTTCCAGTTTTTGCTCCTTTTCATGATCACAAGGAGGATTTTCCAATCTACAAAAAAATCGGTATATCTTTATTTCATTAGTAAAATAGTGAAAGTAATGCAATGACGATCACGTTTAACATGTACAACACTTCCATATTTAGATACTATATAACACTTTTGGCTCAGTTTCATAGGGAAAAAACTCCCCGTAGATTATTGCCTGGCAGAATTGTTTTCTGCAAAGGGTGAATTTGTTGTTTTCGTTGTTCTGACCTAAAGCCAAGCAGATAAGTTAAAGTATTTTGCGTTATTTGTATGCAATAAGCGGCCTCCATGAATCTCACGTAGAGCGTAATAATTTGCAAAGTTTCAGTGCCTTACTTTTCCTTACTTAATTTTTACATAAGTTGCAATAATAATAACAGAAATAATAAACAGGTGGCTTAAAAACAGAGGGAAACAATGACGAAAATTGCAAAATAGGAGGAAAAAAGGAAACTGAAATGAAAAGGGAAACAACTACAAACAAAGGATGGGAAAAGCATTTTAGAAGATATACACGTAACGTTCTTTCTGAATCAGCCAAACCTGTATTTTAACGAGTCTCTTTGCATCGCTGGCTGCACAGATTTCAAATTTTCTCTCGTTATTCAAAATTCGGATCATATTGCTGGTCTTTTTCGTAGTCCATCAGAGCCGCACTAGGATTTTTGCCACCATTTGTTTCAATTGAAACTTTTATTCTCATTCTTCAGTTGCATTCTTAAAGTTTATTTATTTATACAGGAAGAAAGAAAGAAATCAATCAAATCAAAGTAAATTAGGAAAAGATATACCTGTTTTCTCCTATATTTATTGTTCCCTGTAATTTCTTTTGCCTGTTGCATTAAATTTATTGAAGGAAAATTTACAAAATCATTCAAAATGTATTTCCTAAATCCTTATGCGAATTTAGCCCTTCTGATCATTTCGGCCACACTTTAATGGCTTTTACAATTTGATGTTTGAATATTGACAGCTGCCTATACTGAAATATGCTCTCCATTGTCCTCGAAAAAAGAAAAATTAAAGTTCCAGGTAATTTTGCAATGAAGGACACATATATCTTATTTGAAGGGCAAGAGGAAAAGAAAAAGATATTTTCGGATGGGAATATGTAGCATTTTAAACACCGTGTTCGTAAATGTCATCATATAGTAGCAACACTTGAGTCATATGTAATTATACACATATATGAGAGAGACGACGATGACGAAAAATTAAATGGCAAAACATGGCCGAAAACACTTTCCTGGCCGGTGCAAACAACACAAAACACAAGAAAGATCGGACACCAGTTACGCTTAGCACAAGAGAAATTAAAAAGTAGGAACAAAATTAGACACTTATGGACCTCAAAAAAGGTGTTCGAAATTACGACCTGCACCCTGTTACGGGTATCCCATCTCTCGTACATCCAACATGAGATGCTCTGGAAAATACCGTGCATCCCCAGGACTTTACCAGCACCTGCCACAATATGTGCCACAAGTTCCTGTTGGACTTCTAACTGGGGTTTCGTGCACTTATGTGTTGAAGTACCCCGAGACGAACTGATAATGCAAGTTAGTTCTCGTGATCTTGCTGAACAATGCACTGGACTATCTCTACCAAACCCATGTTTAGGATACGTTCCGAAGGAACTTTCGAATACTTTCTTTGATGGCGATCCCCTGCTTTTGTTCTTATTTCTTGGTTTCCGCTGCGCTAAGGAAAATAAAAAAATATCTTTACAATGTTCGTACCATATTTTTCTTGTGTTGTCTCTCGTCACTATGGGCCAGGAAAGCGTTTCCGACAATGCATTGCAATAAACGATTATATATATATATATATAAACAATATATATACACGATATATATATATATATATAATCTTATAAACATATGTTACCGTGAAAGACCGAAATTGGAGAATATCGACATTCACCGGAGAATGTCAACATTCACCAAATACGTCGGTGAAAGATCAAATATTGCATTACATTCTTCTACATTCGGACCCTCACCGGTGTACTTCGATAATCACAGATATGCTCTGGTGTAGATTGAAAAGAGCGGAGTATATGTACACTTTGTTATTGCAAAAGGAAGTGTTCCACAAATAAATGCAGTTGTAAAAGCAAGGGCCTCTTGTGCAATTTAAAGTGTTATATATATTATATATATATATATATATATATATATATATGTATATAATCGTATAAAAATATGTTACCTCGAAAGACCGAAATTAAAGAATGTCGACTTTCACCGGAGAATGTTAACATTCACCAAATACGTCGGTGAAAGATCGAATATTGCATTACATTCTTCTACATTCGGACCCTCACCGGTGTATGTCGACAATCACAGATATGCTCTGGTGTAGATTGAAAAGAGAGGAGTATATGTACACACTGTTATTGCAAAAGGAAGTGTTCCGCAAATAAATGCAGTTGTAAAAGCAAGGGCCTCTTGTGCAATTGAAAGTGTCATAACAGTTTAAGTTGTTGCAATAAATAAGATTTGAATCACGTAATTTAGTAAACATAGCTTGAGTAAGCTCCCTGTTCCGAGTCAGGATAGTTCATGTTTCCAAAGCAAGTAAAGAGGAATACAAGTCCTGATAGTGGCGCCCGACGAAGAAGAATAACCATGGCCGAGTTTCAAGAAGAACCTGTGGTGCCTGCAGAAGCGACTCAGAATCCAGAAATGCCAGCTGCCGCCCTGGAAGCATTTGGGTACATCGTACAGACCATGCGCGCATCGATGAAACCAGAAGCAACATTTAATGGAAACTCACCGGTAACCAGTTTTTTGGAAAAATTGGATGACCACTTCATGCTGTATCCAGTCCATGAGTTCCATAAAGTCACCTTAGCTACCAGCGCTTTGAGGGGCCAAGCGCTTAATTGGTTCAAATGTATAGGCAGAAGCCTCTTGGGTCAAGCGGGAAGTCCCACCTATACTTACGAAAATTTTAAGACTGCCTTAGTAAAACCCTTCCCTGTCGTAAGAGATCGTGCAAGTTTAGAAACGGAACTCTTCAGCATATACCAGCAACGAATCGAAAATCTTTCCACCTTTATTTTAAGAAAAATTCACGTCTTTAAACTCTTGTATGGAAACCGTCCGGATCCTGAGATAATTCAAGTGATTTTGCCGAGTTTAGTTCCCCAAGTACAAGACTTTTTTTAATTAAGGAATCCGACTACACTGGAAAAGTTATTTGAGCTAACAATCCAGTTTGAAAACAGAAGAACGGCGGACATCGAATGAAGACGCCAGTTTGAGCAACGAAGCCAATTTGGTGCGCCAAGACCACAGCAAAGGCAAGAACACGGCTACGGAAGCAAATCGAATCAGAGGGCAAGGAAACCTGAGCATCCAAAAACAACCGGCGAACGTCGACAGTTCAATAGTAAGCCAGAAAAAAAGTCTGAAGGCCAGCGGAAAAACAAGGAAGGCATGGAAAGGAAGAAAGAAAATTAAACTAAAACGGATTTCTGCTGACGGGAGGGTGCGGAAATCCGAAGGCCAAGAAAAGCCCTCTTTCTTCAAGTTAAATACAGTTATTGTGAAAAATTTGACTCTTCCAAAGATTGAAGTTAGAGTTTTATAAAAGATTTTGCAGCTATTGTTGAACCATTGTTAAAATTAAAAAGGAAAAAGGCAATTTTCTCGTCCACGGCCGAAGCCAATAGTGCTTTCGAGAAATTAAAGCAAGCATTAACGCAAGCCCCTGTTTTGAAATTTCCTGAAAACGATGAGAATTTAGAAATTTCAGTGGATGCTTCGGATTATGCGCTAGGAGCGGTACTTTCGCAAAATCAGCAGCCCGTGGCATTTTTTAGTAGAACTTTAAATCAAACACAAAAAAATTATTCCGCGACTGAGAGAGAGGCACTTGCAGTTCTGTTAGCAGTGCAAAAGTTCCGAGTCTATTTTCGAAAGGTCCAATAACAGTGTATTCTGATCATGCGGCGGGAACTAGATTGTACTCAGGGAAAAACTTATCCACAAGGTTAATAAAATGGGCACTAAAGTTACAAGAGTATAATCTGGTAATTAAGCACACGCCCCGGAAAGGAAAATATCGTAGCAGATGCCCTATCCAGAATAAAAATAGATGAAGAAGTTAATACTGTAAAGGTGGCAATGCTCACAGCATGTAAGTTACATTCCCGAGAAACTGTGATAACCGAACTGAGTAAGGATCCTGAATTTAAAAATATTTATGATTATTTAAAGGATCCTGAAAATTTTAGCCACCAATATATTGTGGCGATAAGAAATAGGGCGGCCCATTACGAACTAATAGATGGTCTATTATTTTATACAAAAACTACGAATTCCAACAACGAATTTCGACCTGTTATCCCAGCTAGTCTTAGATTAAACGTACTGCAGGAGTTACACGACTCCGCTTTAGCTTCTCATGCTGGTATTAGAAAAACCTTCCAACGCGTACGCGAAGCAGTTTATTTTCCTGAGCTGCAAAAGTTAACAAGGGCGTATGTCCAGTCCTGCCCAACATGTCAAGCAGTTAATTATATTAATTTCCGCCCGGCCGGGTTTCTAAATAGTATTAAATCGGAATTTCCAAATGAAATAATTGGCATCGATTTATTGGGCCCTTTCCCAAAAAGTCAGTTAAATAAAAGTGGCTATCACCTTGTTATGGTTGATTATTTTAGTAAGTGGATCGAAATTGTTTCCTTAAAACGAGCCTCCTCGAAATTAGTTACTGATTCTATTTTAAATAAATATATTTTAAAATACGGGGCGCTCCTAAAAGTAATATCGGATAATGGTCCTCAATTTGTAAGTAATATATTTGAAGACATGTGCCAAAAACTGGGCATACGTCATTTAAAAATGGTCCCGTATCGGCCGCAATCAAATATTGCGGAACGGGTCAATAGAAATATAATGAAAATTGTCCGTAGTTATGTTAAAAATTTTCATAAAAGCTGGGTTAACTATGTCAATGAATTAGGTTTCTCCCTTAGGACCGCAAAACATGATACGACGGGCAAAACTCCTGCTGAGTTATTTTTAGGCAGAAAGATTATAACGCCGTTAGATAAATTATTTTATGTTCAACAAAGAGCCCCAGAATTTAAAATGGGCAATATAGAAAAATAAATTAAAAAAAGCAAAAAAGAACACTGAAGTAGCACAGAGAAAACAGAAGCTTTATTATGATATGAAACGACGGGGAGTAACTTATAAAGTAGGACATGAAGTGTTAAAAATTAAGCATTCACTTTCTTCAGCACCAGAAGATAAAACTGCTAAATTTTATCCACGATTTGAAGGACCATATGTCATAGAAAAAGTAACTCATGCTTAGTGGTGTTAAAAGCCAGGAATGGTGAAACCTGCACCGCAAACGTAGACCAGATAAAACCATTTTATAATCGTAATAAAATGCCAATATTTCAAGATCTTTTGCAGGATCCGGCACGGCAGGCACAAGCTCCAGAGGTGGAACAACGACAATCCCAAGGGCAAGCCATTAGTAGACAGGAGCAATTGAAAAGAAAGTTCCCCCGTTGGAAAACTGAAGGTAACAAGAAAAAGAAGTCGTTCCAGCGACCAGAGAAGAGAGAGCACGACCACCCCCAGAATGAAGAAGGGAGAAGTACGACTAATGCAAAGAAAGCCAGGAGAAATGACAGCAACTATAACACGGCTCCAAAACAGAAGATCTACCCATCGGATAGGAGTCTACGCAGCAAATGTCGACGAATTGATGAAGGAAGACCAGCTGCAGATGCAAAGACGCAAGAAAAATTTGAACAGCCAGCAACGAGATCCAGGCAACAACGAGAGACAGTTGTCCCGGTTCCGCCAAGACCAGCTGCCATCAAACGGCCGTGACCACAGGCAGATGCTAAAGGAAGGGACCGAAGGGCGAACCCGCACAAGAAGGAAGATCAACCAGACCGTAGTCTTCGCTACCTTCCAGGACTGGGCAGAAAAAAGGATGTCTGAATATCACAAAGATAAGTAAAACTTTATGTTACTTTGAAACCGTAAGTTAATTTTTCAATCTTACTGCAAGTGGCAGAATTCAAGAATTTTTACCTCATGTGAGGCCTACCTTTATCGCCAAAAAGGCGAGAAAGGAGTTGTTACCTATTTTGGTATTGTTTTTCAGTTACTCGCGAGTAAAACTAAAATTAATGTATAATAGGAATGTGTAAATACTTGAATATTGAAAAAGCATTGATAATCTTTGAGAAAGGTACCTTAAGAAAATTGTAAAAATTATTGTATAAAATTTTATTTAAAAGATTCTGGCAAGAAAGAAGTTTTAATCTGAAAGACTTTTGAAATGTAGAATTTCAATGCAGAAGAATTGGCACTTGCTTGGAAAAGAATAGAAGTTAACAATGTACTACTAATGTATGTTTTAAAATGCGTAAAATTAACGGCATGTTAATATGTCCTTATATACAATCTGAACTGTTATCTTAAAAGTTAAGAAATATTGTGATATGTTAAAAGTAAAAATATTAGAGTAATGCCAAAAATTTTAACTTATTCGTGTGACTGTAAAAAGAGCAAATTATTGTGAATATGTGATAAAGGTTGAATGAATGTAGTTAGGCTCTCTGACGCTACACTTCAGAGTTAGCCACTTTTCAGAATTGTAGCTCAGGGTTTAGAGATGAATATAAGGTGTGTTCTGAGGTTTTGTTATGTTGAATTTTAAGACGTTAGTGCTTTGATTGCAGGCGGTAGTGTTGAACACTTGTACATAGACACGCTCGTGTTTGGTGTTTTTCTTTACAACACAAGTCAGAGAGCACGGGGAGATAATTAAATAACGTCATGAATGAAATAAGAATTTTAAAGGAGAAATATAAATATTCATGTTACTTGCCATTTGATTGTGTAACATTTCATTAAACTAGTTTTCCTTCCATAAGGAACCAGATTTCAACTAAGAAACTCCTGTTTATAGATGCAGTACAGATGAAAATACTTGTCCATAGAGATGATAATGTAAAAACGACTTTTTAATATCTAGTTTCTAGAGAGAAATGTTTGTAAAAGATTGGCCTCGCGTTAGATTCTAGAGCTAAAAGTTTTCAACAAGGTCGTTTTAGACCTCAGTTTCAAACTAATTAACTCTGGCGGATAGTATGTAAGGATCCTAAGTTTTACTAACGTTTTTGATGTCATTTAAAACGCTTAATTACAGGGCCGTAGTATAATACACAACCCCCCCCAAACCCAGAAGTATAGCGATATACAATAGTGACGTGATCGAAGATTCTTTGGAAATAATCGTTGTCATCGAATGACATGCATATTCTATTTAAGTAATCGTAGTCATCGGCTTTAATATTCTTTGCAAATGATCTTTGTCATCAAATAATCATTGTAAAGAATCATTCTCATCGGATAATCATTGAAAATAATCCTTGTCGTTACATAAAGGGGCATAGTAGCTGATGTATAAAGAATTGTACTCAAATTCTAATCAAAAGAATCGCATATGTATGCAATTTATCATATGATCATTATTTACAGCAATGATTCTTATATGTTTTCGACCTACGGCTCCTAATGACGCCGCGGAAAACTTGCGCAACAGTGACAAAAAGAATATTTAAAAGTACAATAAAAGCTTGAAAGCTAGGGAAAATGTGTGAATTTATTTTCCTTTTATTTAAATGAAGCTTAATGTTTTTAAAGGAAATTGAATATTGTAAACAGGAGTCAGCAGTTTAAATATATGTGGGATTTTGACTCTTTGTTTTTTTTTTTTTTTTCTTCGTAACATCATATCCTCCGGAACGGGGGGGGGGAGATTTGAGTTTAGAAGGAGGTACCCTCGGATTTCAAAAATTCTTGGTAAAACTTTTCGACTATTGTTATCTTCCTACGACTATCACTCGAGATGTTATATAAAATTTCGGAAAGCGCTGGAGATCAAATTGCTTTATTTAGAAAAATGATGGCTCTTCTCACTCTCAAATCGTATTGTTTAAGAGAAATTTTTAAGTTAAAAAAATATGAAATAAATAGTATTGCCAAACTCGAAACTTATTGTTATTATTTACGGTTATATTCTGAGTTGAAGAAAGCACGTGATTCCATATAACGTCACTGTATGTCGAAAAATATTTCGTTAATTTCAGTATTTTAAATGAATAGCTGCTTTTGGCAACTTTTATGTTTAACCTTTAGATACGTGACACGATATGCTATCGCTACGTTAATTCTTTTATTGAGATTTTGCAAATTTGTTATATTAAAATAAATTTAAATCATAACTTCAAATGTATTACCCCAAGTGTCAAAGTTCTTTGTTTCCTGACTTGGCAAGAAAAATTTATTTACGAATAGCTGGTTGCTTGGAAAGAATGAATACATTTTCTTCATAATGAAATGTTTCTATGCATTTTATGCTATTCTAATTTTATTTATAAAAATTTAATTTCTTTTATTGTATAGTTCCTTTCTGAGTAGAAGTTTAAACTTCTGTAGGTATTTAACATATTTTAGATGAATGTTACTTTACTACAGTTACATAATTTTTTTTTCAATTTACTAAAATGTCTGAACGCAAGAAGACAGCACAAATGTTACAGCGAGCTACATAAAAAATGAAGTAAAAAGCACTAGGAGACTCAGCAGGCAAGTAGAAGAAAACTTGCATGCTTCAAAAATGAATGAAGATACAACTAGAAACTCAGCAGGCAAGCATAGTGACAAGAAAGGTTACGCATTCAAGAAACTGAAGAAGAAACGAATAGGAGTTCCAGCAGACAAGCAACAACTCAAGAAACTTCGCTGGCTCAAACTGTATCAGAAACTAGTAGCAGACGCAAAAGACCTTCAGAAAACCAAGAATCACTGCGTGCTCCGGAAAGGTAAGCAGAAGCGAAACGGAGGCCCATTAGGAAAGCGGAACGTCAAAAGAATATGCGCGATGACGGGAAGAAGTCGCAAGTAAACGAAGGATGCAAGACTGTCCGCGTCATCGTCAGATTCGACAGGAAATACCAGAACAGCTCAAGAAGCTGCATAAACAACTCAAGACGCTTCAGATTACGGACAATTTCGGTTCGAAGAGGCAGAGCTCATACGAGGAAACAAGCTTCGCATGAACACATCACGACATACACGTAGTACTCTTCACAATGCAGGAAGTTTACTTTGAGCAACACACTGTATACGTAGAGCTCGTAGACATATATAGTAAAGATTTTGCTTTGTCAACAGCCCCCTAGTAAAATGTATGAAGTTTATATTGACATCTCACAATACCTGAAAGAAATTTTTCTATTTACTTCTTCATTTACTATTTTCTTAAATTTCTTATCAGTAATCCTGTCTATATATTATAGATATCAAAATCAGAAAAAAATTAATTAATTATCTTTAAATGTATCTAAGTAATGAATACTTCGCCCCTGTTCGTACCGAAACAACACGATGTAATTGTAGATACCTAGAAAGTAAAATGTATTCAGCAGGCTGTACAGCAAGCGACACCTGTAAATGGTGATAACACAAGAATGTTATATAATGTTATATACTGGCAGAATTTTAAAAAAAGAACATATACATCACTGTTTTAAAAATACGAATTTTGCATCAGGTTGCAAAACAAATATCTTAAAATCTGCCTTTCCATGCATAAGAGTTCAGGATTCGGAAAATTATATTTTCGTAAACGGTTTAGCAAAAATAACAAAAATTATTGCCTTGAGAAATGGATAATCTTCGTATGAATACGAATTACGCCAAGACTACTCGTCAATGGTTGTTTTGAACACGCCCTTAATGTATATATATAACCCTTAAAAAACGTAAAGTGAGTGAATCTACTATTCGAGTGTGTCTTTATATCTTGAGTATTTAAGAAATAAGAATTGCATTTATCTATCTCGATAAAGCTAACGCTATTGCCCGAATAACAACGTTTATTTAACACTTGATATAACCAACTTCATATATATCTTGAAATAAAACATAAATTTCCTAATCAGATACTACCAATTGCAGAAAAAATACAAAAATAATGGAATTTCTAATAACACTACAAGTAACATACCGAGGAATAAATTGCGCTGCAAAACTGATGCAATCTACAATATGTAAACCACAAAATGTATGTACCGCTATAGAAATGCAATAGAATGAGAAATGAAACTGTGATGAGATTTATAATGAAAATTTACCATAAACTATTAGTATATGATATAAGTAAATATATACTTTTAATACTATTCATTTAAATATGTTCAAACGTTCATAATATTCATTACTTACAAACGCTTCTTCATCCATCGAAGCATAGCACAAGCCATTCTCAATTCTGTGCTGGTGCACGTCAATAAAATAAGGATAAATCCAAATTTTTACAAAAAATCAATCGCCTTGACTCGTTTCTCAGAAAACGTATGTCTACAAATGCAGTATTAATATATCACATCAATATAATTCGGGATCATAAAATCACCAAACAACGCATTAAACGCAAAAACTCGCATTAAGGCAGAATGAAGAATTTTCACTCTTACAATGACTTTTACAACAATATATAATAGAATCGAATTTCTAAACTAAGTGTTCATTGTTTCACCATATTTCATTCTTGGGGAACCTTTCAAGGTTGTTCAGTAATTCTAACTGTTAACTGGTATAAAAAGAATTATGATTTCATATATATGCACAGACTTATATATGTATTATATTAACACGTATCTGTAGTAACATACATCATCTTATATTATATGTATTCGCATAATTCTAAATTAATTATACTAGTCAACATAATTTGTATATTGATAGCAGCACAGTTTTAAAATTATTTATTACTATCTGCTTGCTAACGATTATATAATTAAGTACAGTGGTTCCTCGACAAACGAGTTTAATATGTTTCGTAACCTTGCTCGTATCTCAAAGCAATTTTCCGCATTGAAAGTAATCGAAATGCCATTAATCCGTTCCAGCTCCCAAAACACGACCTCAGCTGTTTTTTTAAGTGTTTTTGAATAAGAAAAATGTAGTTTCTTATTCAAAAACAAGAAGAAACCTTTATTTATAAATAACAAATACATATTCTATAAAAACATAATTAAAAGAAAAAGTGCCTACGGAAGCGCTTAATTTTTGTCACTGGTCTTCGCTCTTTTTGTCATGATCTGCTCATTTTCGCCCGCAGATCGTGACAACAAATACATATTCTATAAAAACATAATTAAAAGAAAAAGTGCCTACGGAAGCGCTTAATTTTTGTCACTGGTCTTCGCTCTTTTTGTCATGATCTGCTCATTTTCACCCGCAGATCGTTTAAAAAAACTGTCCAAGGAGGTTTGTTTCTTCCTACCTGTCAAGGTATTGCGTAATCGAGTTAGGCAAGTTTCGTTGAACAACTCCGATTTAGGACTAGTTGCAACTTTTTCGCGGTGATTTTTATCCACGAACTCTACAACTTTATCCCACATTCTCAAGATCTGTTTTATATCTCTTGCAGGGATAACCTCCTCCATCTCTGGCTCCTCTTCAAAACTAATTTTTCGTTGAACCACCGTATGCTGCTGCAAATGCAGATCGTGTAACTCCTCGGTTGTCAGCTCCTGAGACTGTTCCTCTACGAGTTCGTTCACATCTCTCTCCTCCACCTCCAGACTCATGGATTTTCCCAGAGAAACAAGCTCCTCTACCACTGACACTTTGGGTTCCAATCCTTCGAATTCTCTTTCAGCTACAGCCTCAGGCCACAGCTTCTTCCATGCAGACGTTGTAACACCCAGCCAGGCCTGAACAATAATTCTTAGGCACATCACGATGTTAAAGTGGTTTTTCCAGAACTCTCGAATGGTAAGGTTTGTGTTCTCTGTCACCTCAAAGCAGCGGCGAAAAATGTCCTTGGTGTACAAATTCTTAAAATTAGAAATCTCCTGCTGATCCATGGGCTGCAGGATAGGAGTGGTGTTGGGTGGTAGGTAGGGAAATTTTATATACTTGAACTCTTCGAGTAAATCATCTTCGAGATTTGATGGGTGAGTAGGGGCATTGTCGAGGCCAACACCAGAACAGAACACCAGAATTATCCACTCCACAAAGAAGTTCATTCTGTCCCACGCCTTCGGATTTGCCCTCCACATATCTTCTTAAAATTATAACTGGCAGGTTTTCTTTTAAATTATTATATGACTTAAAGCCTCTGGGGTTTTCCGAATGGTATACTAACGGAGGCTTGATTTTACAGTCGCCATTCGCATTGACGCAAATTGCTAGATTTAATCTATCCTTAATGGGTTTGTGACCTGGCATCTTCTCCTCTGCCGTTATGTAAGTTCTATTCGGCATCCTTTTCCAGAAATGCCCTGTCTCGTCACAGTTGAGGACTTGCTGGGGGGATGTATCCTTTGGCTACTATCTGTTCGGAAAACATTTTGATGTAAACATCAGCTGCCTTTACATCCGGATTTGCTGCCTCACCATGCCTGACGACGGAGTGAAGGTCGGTCCTTTCCCTAAAGTTGTCAAACCAGCCCCGACTGGCTTTAAACGGGTCTTCCGATTCCACGTTTGTAGAAGTGTGTGGGATCTTCTTTAGAAAATAACCGTAAATCGCTCGTAAATAACTCGTAATAGTGCCTTCTCACAAAAGATGCTTTGTGTTAAGGTTCCTCCTTGAAGCTGCTTCTCTCTCACTCACACCATCAGTAGTTTCTCCATGTCTTGACGGAGAGAGGTCGGAGCTTAAAAATTATTGTAACGCCCTTAGTTGGCGTTATACTTTAGAACTCCTTTTTTTAATGTGACAATCATTATAAGCCATGTAGATTTTTCCTTGTGGCTTCATTTGTTTTCTCTTCCAAAATTTCGAACGTCCAACAGTTTTGTCAGTTTCGGGCTTTTGGTATGGAGAGTGAGAAAATGAGATAAGACCAGAATGAACTTCAGTTCTGAACTCTGCAGTTCAGCATAGAGTAAGGAGTATTGACAGATTTATGTTCGCTCTTTACGTGCGCTTTTCATCGTATTTTCTTCATCATTCTCAGCACTTTAAAGTGATAACTACTAGCAGTGTTCCTTTATATTTCGTATATTTTTGGAATTATATTTTTTACTCGTACTTTTCGAAAAACTGCAGAATTGTTTAGTGTTTTTTCGGGACAAATAAATTCTAACAAACTACCAGCTCTTCCGCATGCTTTACGAACCTTTATGCCAGGAACAATTTTGGGTGTTAGAAGTAGGACAGAATGCTAGTGACAAGAACAATTGAGGAGCATCTGAGGCAGCTTGTGACAGTCTTTGCTGCGTTCCAGGAAGATATAAAAGGAGAGGTTGATTCCTTTACAGAAGAGATAAATGCGTCCAACAAAAGAGGGAAAGGGGAAATAATACCAATTCAAGGAAAGATGGAATCTATCCAAAATTGATACTTAAGCCTGTCAAGAAAAAATAAAAGACAACAGTAGAAGATTTTCGAGGATTTTGAAAGCAGAAATAACATGGTCGAAAGGAGAGTTAGAGAAACTGGAGAACTTGTTTCTGCTGTCAAACAGCAAATCAAAGAAAGAGTTAATGCTGTCAAACTACAAATCAAAGGAAGAGTTTCTGATGTCGAACAACAAATCGATGACAAAGTCTCTGCTGTTGTCGCCAAAGAATCTGACAGCTTTAACACATTCATAATGACAACTGGAGACGATTGTGATACCTTTAAATAGGTACCTATGTTTTCCGACCCATTTTGTCATGCTTTCCACGTGTGATGGAAAAAACATGTGACATATGTACAAGGCTCAGTTCTGTATAGCTCCAAATGGAAATGGGTAGGATTCCGAAGACAAACCTGTAATTTCGCAGCTTCTCTGAGAATAGAAGAAGACGATATCGGTCCCACTCTTCTAGAAACCCAGAGGCTAGATTTTGATGCTGTACCCGGTACGCGAAAGCTCTACTAAGAAGTGTTTAAAAGACTACAGAAGGCTGCAGTTAATATCTCGACAGCAGAAGCTCAACAAAATAATCCAGAAGCTCGCCATTGTTATGGAAATGCTCTCCCATCTCTCCTTTTTTGACTGCTCAACAGAAATACGTGAAGTACAATCCATGAAATACTTCCTCGGTGGCATACGGGAACCTGAGGTATAGAAACAATTGCGAATAGTGGATCTCAAGGATTTAAAAAATGCCTAGAGTGTACGCCATGAAAAACGTGGCAGTCCTTTCAGAAACTTGCACACACCATTGCCCAATCGGAACTACTCCAACCCAGAAGCTAGTGGACAAGTGACAGCTCGTCCAGGCAGTCTACCCACTTAAGTAAGTGTCTTAAGGCGGAACAGACGTCAGACGAAAGCGACCTTAGTATGCTAGAACTGCAGTGGTGATGAACACTTACGAAAGAACTGCAGAACACATTAGGACACAGAAGATAATGCTGCTAATCAGCAAGAAGTCACGAAAACAAATCGTGGATGTTGAGCGGAATTTGCCAGAGATTGCCAGATATTGAGAAGTCCCACATAAAATCCTTTCAGATTTCGGTTATGGTTGGTGGCAATATTGGACTTCTCAATCATGAGGCATAAAAATAGAGTTCCCTTAGTATAACAATCGATACATGAGTAATTTACCATCATCCAAAACCTCAAGTCGAGATGATAGAACCAGCATGAACAGAACTTTTCCTTCCAGGATTATAGCTGAAAACAGAAATTTCCGGTAAGGCATTATGAAATATGCTAAGAACGTTAAGAGCACGAAATGAGTACTAATAATATGTTCTTTCGTTGAATTATCAAGGCCGTCATTCCTGTGACGGTTGAAACGTAAGTACCAAAGCTAAAGTCATTGGGGAATGAGAAGTGGTTGCATCACGTTCTCCATTGAACTACGTTAAGGGGTCTCGTACACCTTAAAACCCTCAAAATCTCTGAATATGATCCTGTTGTAAGAATTGGGATAGCATATTTATTTTTAAAGCTATTACTTCCAGTTTTTTACAGCTGACTACATAGCGCAGCTGAATTAGTAAGCAAATAGTTTGTGTTGCCACAAATGTTTTTATAATTTAATCTTCTTTGTGAGGTAATTTTTTATATGTTCACGTAATACTCCCACTTTGCGTGCACAATTTAAAACATTCTGTTATATATTTTAACTTCATAGTTAATATACAGCTTGTATAGCATCTAAAGACTACTGTGAACCAAAAATCTTAAGAAATTTATACAATGCATTTTAATAAAAAATTTTTAATATTTCCATGCGTAAAATTTTTGACTATTAAAATATTCAATATATTTTTTGGTTCAGTTAGATGATAATACTCATATAAAGAAGTCCATTAAATTTAAAGTGTGTACCAAGAACCGTTTTTAAAACATCATGCGCGCAACAGTGAAAATTTATGTTTTGAGATAATCAAGTTTTAATGTAAATATTTTTTTTAAATACTTCTCTTGTTATAAAATATATAAAATGCTTATGTTCTGAGAGATATTGTAATATTATAGAATTTCCAATAGTTGGTATAAGCATAATTAATGTAAAATAAGCTGCCATCATCAAAGTATAACATATCAACTAAAAATGATTTGAAACTTCTACGCTATCAATAATACAACTAAATTTTTCTTACAAACTGGAACTTACTTATAGGCAAATGTTTCAGGTAAAGTTCTCTGTAATGTATTATTGTATATCAAACATATAAATCATTTAATAGTTCTTCCACAGAGTAACTTTAGCATACTCTAAATGCTATGTATACAACTGGGAAAAAATGCATTTTAAGAAAATCGAGTTTTGATGCAAATATTTCAGTATACAACTTTCTAATAATAAAGTGCATAGTATATTTATTTTCAAAATGATATATTTAAAATGTATAAATCCTAATAAATTGCATAAGCTTTTGTCAATATGAAACACATTAAAATTACCATACTATATAAAATACCATGACAGAATGATAGCCGTGTATTAAAATACGTGTAGCATATTTGAACAAATAATTTATTTTTACATAACCACATCAGTTAAGTACTTTCAAGCATTTAAGCATATGATATGTATCATATTATGCAACATTATTTAAACATAGGTGGGAAAAAAACCTTTAAGACTTATTTGAAATTGTATGCTAAACTGCTACATTCATCGAAGTATAACATATCGACTAAGAATGATAAAACTAAAACTTCCTTACAAATAAGAATTTACTTATAGACAAATGTCTTAGCTCAAGTTCTCTGTAATATATTACTGTATATCAAACATATAAAACATTTAATAGTTCTTCCACAATGTAACTTTAGCATGCTTTAAATGCTATGTATACAACTGCGAAAAACCGTATTTTAAGAAATTTGAGTTTTAATGCCAATACTTCAGTATATAACTTTCTAATAATAAAGTGCATAGTATATTTATTTTCAAAATACATTTAAAAAGTATAAATCCTAATAAATTGCAGAAGCTTTTGTTAGTATGAAACACGTTAAATTTACCTTGCTATATACATTACCATGACAGAATGATAGCCGTACATTAAAATACATGTGGCATATTTCCACAAAAATTTATTTTTACATAACCACTTTAGTTAAATAAACTCAAGCATTTAAGCATATGATATGTATTATATTGTATAATATACATATTATTTAACATGTGTGAAAAAATCTTTTACGACTTACTTCAAATTGTATGCTAAACTGCTAAAATTTTATTTACAAATTAAAACGCACCAGCACAATAAACATCCCCATCATTTTTATGGAGGCCTGCACTTCTGACATTTTTTGCTGCCTTTCAAGTTTACGCTGTTGTTTTGTTTCTGACAAGCCTTTCTTTTCTGCGTTATCTATTCTCTTGTTATCGATTTGTAAAAATCCTTCAATAGAAAACTTACTTCTAAAAAGCTGTAGCTCATTCATTACAGAATGTCTACCAACAGACCTTTCGTTAAAAGCAATCACTGCTTCATTTCCAGCAATTTGAACTATCCTACTACCAGCACGACATGTCTTTGTACAAAATTTCGAAATTCAGGAATTAAATGATTCATTATTATTTTGTGTTTTGCCGCCAAGGCAACGTCTCAATAACGAAGGTTGTGACAAATCTATAAAAACTGGCTTTATTGCCTCCATTACAGCGACTGGTTCAGAATTTATATGCTTATAATCAGCTTTATTTTGCTTAGCTTTATTGTATTTGCACCATGTGGTTTCATTTGTAGGACAAACGTCATGAATCGGCTTTTCATCACTCGATATTTTCTGGTAGTAAATTGCCCAAATGGCTTTTCTGATATCACTAACAGACTCATTATATTCTCTAATCGCATTACCATAATACGAAGTTATTTCATTTATTAACTTATCTGTTAGTCTCCCTTTCCCAGACAGATTTTACCGTCATTTAATTTTACTTTTTTTCTTTCAAGTTTTAATTTGCGTAGCCATATTCCCATTCGTTTTTGAATATGTCCAACACACTCAAATTTTTCTATATTTAATGAACCATATGGTTTGGCGTCAGTTATACCTGCAAATGGTTTTGCATCACCTATGTAAGGATCTTAAGTTTTACTAACGTTTATTTTATTTTAAATCTTTACTATCACTTCTTATTTTCTACTTCCGGCCAGAATTAAAAGCGTTAAATTATTTATGCAAAATTTGTGTAGCGAACGCCGTTACTTAAGATGTGGCTTTTTGCCAAGCGAGAGAGAGGAAGGAGTTAGTCGAAGCAGGCCGCTTACCTTAGAAGTTTTACTCAGTTGCTGGTTGCCTTCCAGGCCAGAGGTTTAATCCTCGTGATAATTTTTAAACGTATATGTAGTGTTAACAGTTCTCTGTACTACATACGGCTTCCTGTTAATATAAGGCCAATCTTCCACGTTTATTATTCCAAAGTTAAGTTAGAGTTTAGTTAAATATTTTTATATTCTTACGTTTAGACCACAAGTAGTGGGTCTTTGTATTCCGAAGTACGGAAATTATTGTAAAGAGAGAAAAATAAAGTGTTTTGTATACCTTTCTTGTGTATCCTGTCTACTTCCCACAGTTATTGAACATAGCTTTAGTAAGCTCTCTGTTCCGAGTCAGGTCCTTGCATATACCCGAAGAAAGTAAGACGGAACATTGAACCTGAGAGTGGCGCCCAACGAAGAAGAATAACCATGGCCGAGTTTCAAGAAGAACCTGTGCTGCCTGCAGAAGCGGCTCAGAATCCAGAAATGCCAGCTGCCGCCCTGGAAAGATTTGGTTACATCGTCCAGACCATGTGCGCTTCGATGAAACCAGAAGCAACATTTAATGGAAACTCACCGGTAACCAGTTTTTTGGAAAAATTGGATGACCACTTCATGCTCTACCCCGTGCACGAATTTCAAAAAGTTACCTTAGCTACCAGCGCTTTGAGGGGCCAAGCGCTTAATTGGTTCAAATGTATAGGCAGAAGTCTCTTGGGTCAAGCAGGAAGTCCCACCTATACTTACGAGAATTTCAAGACTGCCCTAGTAAAAGCCTTCCCTGTCGTAAGGGATCGTGCGAAACTAGAAACGGAACTTTTCAGCATATATCAGCAAAGAATCGAAAATCTCTCAAGCTGTATTTTAAGAAAAATTCACGTCTTCAAAATCTTGTTAGGAAACCGTCCGGATCCTGAGATAATTCAAGTGATTTTGCCGAGGTTACTGCCCCAAGTGCAAGACTTTATTCAATTAAGAAATCCGACTACACTGGAAAAGTTATTTTATGCTAGCAATCCAGTTTGAAAGTAGAAGAACGGCGGACATTGAAAGAAGACGCCATTATCAACAGCGAAACCAATTTGGTGCGCCAAGACTACAGCAAACTGAAGCACACGGCTACGGAAGCAAAGCGAATCAGTGGGCAAGGAAACCCGAGCATTCAAAAACAGCCGGCGAACGTCCACAGTTCAATAGCAATCCAGGAAAAAAGTCTCAAGGCCAGTGGAAAAAGAAGAAAAGCACGGAAATGAAAAATAATTTAAACTAAAACGAATTTCTGCTGACGGGAGGGTGCGGAAATCCGAAGGCCACGAAAACCCCTCTTCCTTCAAGTTAAATACAGTAATGGTGAAAAATTTGACTCTTCCGAAGATTGAAGTGTTGGTGAATAATATCCCAGCCACCGCACTCCTGGATACAGGCGCGCAGTGTTCCTGTGTGGCAGAAGATTTTTTTAGGAAGTATTTTCGTAAATATCGTATATATAATTCGGATAATACGACAGTGTTAGCTGCGCAAGGAGAAAGATGTAAGTGTATAGGTAAATTACCGCTGTATGTCCGTATCAAGGACGAACAAGTAAAGGTTATGTTTTTCATAGTAAAGAATCTGCAAGCACATATTATCTTAGGAATAGATTTTCTTTCAGAGGCACAAGCAACGCTAGATTTTTAAGAAGCGTCCCTTAAGCTGACAATGAAACCAGTTCGTGAAGAAAAGGCTGAACCGCCGATATTAAACCTTGACCACCTGCCTAATGAAGAGCAACGAAGAATCCGACAAGTGGTAAGTGAATTTGCTTCGTTATTTAGTGATATTCCAGGATTTACTCAGGTTACTAACCATAGTATTGACACCGGAGATTCAATGCCAGTTCGCCACAAAGCATACCGGTATGATAAGAATAAGGAAAAAATTATAGAATGGCATATCACCGATAAGCTACGTAAAAAGATCATAACGCCCATCTCAAGTAGTTATGCTAGCCCGGTGGTTTTATGTAAGAAAAATAATGACTATCCATTGACACATCCAAAAATGTGGAGATTCGCAATTGACTACCGTAAATTAAACTCCATAACTAAATATCCGGTATATCCGTTACCTATTATTGAAGAAATTCTAAGGAACATAACATCCACCAAATATATGACGACTTTAGACTTAACGACTGGTTATTTTCAAATAGGGGTTAGGCCTGAGGACGTGCCTAAGACTGCTTTTATAACCACGTCTGGCACTTATGCATTTCTGCGTATGCCATTTGGCCTTTCAGGGGCACCGGCAACATTTCAGCGATATATGGACATTGTGTTAAGGCCTGTTCATGGAAAGTCCACATTTATCTATTTAGAGGATATCATTATTACTAGTGATAATCTCGACCAACATGTACAGGATTTAAGACAGGTGTTTTCTTTATTAAATGAAGCCGGTCTAAAAGTTAATGTCGAAAAGTGCAAATTTGCAGCCCCTCAATTAAAATATTTAGGTTACAAAATATCTCAGAAAGGAATAGAGACAGACGAATCAAAAATAATCGCTGTACAAAAGTATCCGACTCCAAACACGGCGAAGAAGCTCTCTTCTTTTCTAGGACTTTGTTCATATTATAGGTCCTTTATAAAAGATTTTGCAGCTATTGCTGAACCATTGTTAAAATTAAAAAGGAAAAAGGCGAGATTCTAGTGGACGGCCGAAGCCAATAGTTCTTTCGAAAAATTAAAACAAGCATTAACGCAAGCCCCTCTGTTGAAATTTCCTGAAAAGGATGAGAATTTAGAAATTTCAGCGGATGCTTCGGATTATGCGGTAGGAGCGCTACTTTCGCAAAATCAGCAGCCCGTGGCATTTTTTAGCCGAACTTTAAATCAAACACAAAGAAATTATTCCGCGACCGAGAGAGAGGCACTTGCAGTTCTGTTAGTAGTGCAAAAGTTCCGAGTCTATTTTGGGAAGGCGCCAATAACAGTGTACACTGATCATGCGGCGGTAACTAGATTGTACTCAGGGAAAAACTTATCCCCAAGGTTAATAAGATGGGCACTCAAGCTACAAGAATATAATCTGGTAATCAAGCATACCCCCGGAAAGGAAAATATCGTAGCAGATGCCCTATCCAGAATTAAAATAGATGAAGAAGGTAATACTGTAAAGGTGGCAATGCTCACAACATGTACAATAAATTCCCGAGAAACTGTAATAACCGAACTGGGTAAGGATCCTGAGTTTGGAAGCATTTATGAGTATTTAAAGGATCCTGAAAATTTTAGCCACCAAGATATTGTGGCGATAAGAAATAGGGCGGCCCATTACGAACTAATAGATGGTCTATTAATTTATACAAAAACTACGAATTCCAACAACGAATTTCGACCTGTTATCCCAGCTAGTCTTAGATTAAATATCCTGTAGGAGCTCCATGACAGCCCTTTAGCTTCTCATGCTGGTATTCGAAAACCTATCCAACGCGTACGCGAGGCAGTCTATTTTCCTGAACTGCAAAAGTTAACAAGGGCGTATGTCCAGTCCTGCCCAACATGTCAAGCAGTTAATTATATTAATTTCCGCCCGGCCGGGTTTCTAAATAGTATTAAATCCGAATTTCCAAATGAAATAATTGGCATCGATTTATTGGGCCCTTTCACAAAAAGTCAGTTAAATAAAAGTCGCTATCTCCTTGTTATGGTTGATCATTTTAGTAAGTGGACCGAAATTGTTCCCTTAAAACGAGCCTCCGCGAAATTAGTTACTGATTCTATTTTAAATAAATATATTTTAAAATACGGAGCGCCTTTAAAAGTTATATAATGGTCCTCAATTTGTAAGTAATGTATTTGAAGACATGTGCCCAAAACTGGTCATATGTCATTTAAAAATGGTCCCGTATCGGCCGCAATCAAATATAGCGGAACGGCTGAATAGAAATATAGTGAAAATTATCCGTAGTTATGTTAACAATTTTCATAAAAGCTGGGATAACTATGTCAATGAATTTGCTTTCGCCCTTAGGACCGCAAAACATGATACAACGGGCAAAACTCCTGCTGAGTTATTTTTAGGCAGAAAGATTATAACGCCGTTAGATAAATTATTTTATGTGCAACAAAGAGCCCCAGAATTTAAAATGGGTGATATAGAAAAACTAATTAAAGAAGCAAAAAAGAATACTGAAGTAGCACAGAGAAAACAAAAGCTGCATTATGACTTGAAACGACGGGGAGTAACTTATAAAGTAGGGGATGAAGTGTTAAAAATTAAGCATTCACTATCTTCAGCACCAGAAGATAAAACTGCCAAATTTTTTCCACGATTTGAAGGACCATATGTCATAGAAAATATAACTCACGCTGTAGTAGTGTTAAAAGCCAGGAATTGTGAAACCTGCTCCGCAAACATTGATCAAATCAAACCCTACTATGATCGTAATAAAATGCAAATAATTACAGATCTTTTGCAGGATCCGGCACGACAGACACGGCGGGCACAAGCTCCAGAGGTGGAACAACGACAAGTACAAGGGCAAGCCATTAAGAGGCAGGAGCAAGTGAAAAGAAAGTTTCCCCGCGGGAAAATTAAAGGTTACAAGAAAAAGAAACCGTTCCACCGTCCAGAAAAGAGAGCTCACGAACACCCCCAGAATGAAGAAGGGAGAAGGACGACGTATGCAAAGAGAGCCAGGAGAAATGACGGCAACTATAATCCGGCTCTAAAACGGAAGATCTACTCATCCGACAGGACTCTCCGCAGCAAATGTCGCCGAACTGCGGAAGGGCCACCAGCGGCGGAGGAAAAGTTACAAGGAAAATTTGAACGGCCAGCAACGAGGTCCAAGCAGGAACGCGAAAGGATTCTCCCGGTTCCGCCAAGACCAGCTGCCATCAAACGGCCAAGACCACAGGCAGCGGCGAAAAGGAAGGTATTCAAGGGTGACCGAACTGGAGAAAAAAGAAAGCTTCTAGAGGAAGGCCCTGAAGGGCGAGCCCGCACAAGAAGGAGGATAAATCAAACGAGAATCTGCGCTACCTTCCAGGACTGGGCTCAGAAAAGAATGTCCGAATGTAACAAAGATAAGTAAAATTTTATGTTACTTTGCAAACGTAAGTTAATCTTTCATTCTTACTGCAAGTGGCAGATTTCAAGAAGTTTTACGTCATGCGAGGTCTACCTTTATCGCCAAAAAGGCGAGAAATGAGTTGTTACCGATTTTGGTATTATGTTTTTCAATTACTCGCGCGTAAAACAAAAGTTGATGTATAATAGGAATATGTAAAGACTTAAATATTGTAAAAGTTATTGTATAAATTTTATTTAAAACATCCTGGCAAGAAAGAAGTTTTAGTCTGAAAGACTTTTTGAAATGTAGTATTTCAATGTAGAAGAATTAGCACTTGATTTGAAAAGAATAGAAGTTAACAATGTACTACTAATGTATGTTTTCAAATGCGTAAAATTAACGGCATGTTAATATGTTCTTATATACAATGTGAACTGTTATTTTAAATGTTAAGAAATACCGTGATATGGTAAAAGTGAAAGTAATGTTAAAATGTTTTTTTATTCGTGTGACTGTAAAAAGACCAAATCATGGTGAATATGTGTTAAAGGTTGAATGAATGTAGTTAGGCTCTCTGATGCTACACTTCAGAGTTAGCCACTTTCAGAATAGTACCTCAGGGTTTAGAGTTGAAGTTAGGGTGTGTTATGAGGGCTTGGTATGTTGAATTTTTAACACGTTAGTGTTTTGATTGTAGGAGGAAGTGTTGAACACGTATACATAAACACATTCGTGTTTGGTGTTCTTTTACAACACATGTCAGAGAGCACGGGGAGAGATAATTAAAATAATCATGAATGAAATAAGAATGTTAAGAGAAATATAAATATGCATGTTACTTGCCATTTCATTGTGTAACATTTCATTAAACTAGTTTTCCTTCCAGATCTCTGGAAGGAAACAGATTTGAATAAAAGCTCCTGTTTAGATGCAGTACAGATGAAAAATTGCGTGTCCTTGGAGCTGCTATTGTAAAAACAAATTTCTTTTTTTTTTTTTTTTTTAATTTCTAGTTTCTAGTGAGAAATGTTTGTAAAAGATTAGCCTCGCGTTAGATTCTAGAGCTAAATGTTTTCAACAAGGTCGTTTTAGACCTCAGTTTAAAACTAATTAACTCTGGCGGGAAGTATGTAAGGATCTTAAGTTTTACTAACGTTTATTTTATTTTAAATCTTTACTATCACTTCTTATTTTCTACTTCCGGCCAGAATTAAAAGCGTTAACTTATTTATGCAAAATTTGTCTGGTGAACGCCAAGTACTTAAGTTGTGGCTTTTTGCCAAGCGAGATAGAGGATGGAGTTTGTTGAAGCAGGCCGCTTACCTTAGAAGTTTTACTCAGTTGCTGGTTGCCTTCCAGGCCAGAGGTTTAATCCTCGTGATAATTTTTAAACGTATTGTAGTGTTAACAGTTCTCTGTACTACATACGGCTTCCTGTTAATATAAGGCCAATCTTCCACGTTTATTATTCCAAAGTTAAGTTAGAGTTTAGTTAAATATTTTTATATTCTTACGTTTAGACCACAAGTAGTGGGTCTTTGCATTCCGAAGTACGGAAATTATTGTAAAGAGAGGAAAACAAAGGGTTTTGTATACCCTTCTTGTGTATCCTGTCTACTTCCCACAGTTATTGAACATAGCTTTAGTAAGCTCTCTGTTCCGAGTCAGGTCCTTGCATGTTCCCGAAAAAAGTAAGACAGAACATTGAACCTGATACCGTCACCAATATAAGAAGTATATTTTACACCTCTTTTTTCCATGGAACATGAAAAATTGTTTATCTTTCCATTCATTTCCATTTTTCCTGAAGAACCAGCATTATTCTCCAAACAGGCCTTGTGTTCACTTACGCCATTTCCTAGAAATGACTCCAACCTTTGCAATATAAGACAGTATTTCTGTATCGATTACTGTGTTGCTTTCTGACCCTATTATGGAACAGACTCCAACCAAAGACGTATGTCCTCGAGTCTTCCATGTACCGTCTCCACTTACAGTCACATTTAACGACGAATTTGAAAGAACGATGTGCAATCACAGGAGGGAGATCCATAACGCAGCAGAATTTCTCCATAGCAGCTTTCCCTTGACCAAGAGTTCGCATTGCATACGTAAATCTTCTGTTTAGCTCTGATATATTTTTTCGGACACCTATCATATTAGAGTTTCTGAAAGTTCTTTTACATGAACACTTTGAGCATAGTAACTCAAATTTTGAGCTTAAACCATGATGAAATAGTTCACTTAAATGAACATTACAAATTTTACAACATAAATTATTTTCAATAAATTGAAATAGGATATCCAAATGAAATAGTCTATAACCACTAAAATTAGGCTCTAAAGTTATCTTTATCTCTTGGTGGCAAATCAGTGTCACTATTTAATTTTTTAAACGAAGAACTGACACCACACTTCTTATTCATTGTATCATTATGCTGATTTCCCTGGAACTTTTTTTCTTTGGTCGATGAATATAAGATCTTTTATATTTTACATCTTCCTCACAATTTTCCATAATTATCAGGTGATAAAAATACTAAACAAAAACTGCAATGTTATAATAAAAACACCTTCAAAAAAGTCAAAAGAAATTTAGAAATCGCAAAAGAGCTTGTAAACAATCACGTTTCACGCTAATCCAAAGCTGGAGTAAGATTTCAACACATGCCTATGTTAGATGCCTATGTTAGAATAGTGCTATGTATAAATGTAATATATTCCTAAGTCGCGCTTTCGAGACATGAAAAACGCAGTTTGAATTTTGTCAATCGGGCCAGTAGAACGGGAGATATAGCACAGTCCTCCCTTTTTTTTTTAGCTTGATAACACATCAGCACTGTTTTTCCACCATCTCAAAATAAATTATGAAGATTTGTGCTTATGCAACTAGTTGAATTTCAACAGAAATACACGTTCATATGAAAACGTTGAAGCTCTTTTAACCCTCTGAGCGTTATGACCGGGTTTAGGCGGTCAAGACGGCCTACCTCGAAAGCGTTACGGACGCTTCTAGGCGGTCACTGGAAAAGTGTTCGAAAGCGTTACTGACGGTTCTAGGCGGTCAGTGATGAAGACCTCGAAAGCGTTATGACCGCTTTAAAGCGGCCGTGCAGATGTCTCCTGCCCTCCTTATTTCTGAAACCCTGGAGATCTCTAAATGACAGTTCTCAGTAGGAGGCAAAGAGGGTTGTCTTTTTCGTTTTAGACCGCTATGTTTAATCGCCAAGAAAACGCTATAACATGTAATGGTTTATAAACAACAAACAAACGTGGGCATTCTTCGCGAAATGAAAAAGTATCATGTAAGCATGTTTTTTCAATAGTCTCTTTAAACAGATAACATTTTCATAAAATATCCTTTAGTTTTTAAATTGATTGTTCAGAAATATGCGAAATGCTCGTGAATTCAATTAAAAAATAGCATTAGGAAATATTTAAACAAATTTACTTATGGATATATAGATACATAATTAAAACCGACAAGTTATAAGTTTTAATTATTCGAGCGAACGAATAGCGCATTTAATTACTGCATTTAATTTAATACTGCATTTAATATGAGTTATATATAATTACATGTAAAGAATAACATAATTAAGCAATAATTCAAATAAAAATTAGCCATCAACAGTAATTTATAATAAGCGTATTTTGAACGGGTTTATGAAGCATAATCTAATTTTATAGTAAAAATAATAATGGCGAATTATTTATTCATTTTGGAACAATATTCGTCGCTTATACTGGTTTGATGAAGTTCTGTTCAAATTCATTTCAAATATTCCAAATCTTTATATGTACATTGATTTCAATGCGATTTTTATTAGAAAAAAATTCAATTAGTTTAATTTTCTTACATAATTGTAATTACATTGTTCAACGCAAAATAACTACAAGCAGAAAGGCAAAGGTGTGTTAAAATTTCTGTATTTTGCTATATAAATTATTAAAATAACCAACCTACAGCCTAACAACTGAATGTCCGAAATATAACCCGCAACTTTTCTAAAAGTAACAAATTTCTGTTAAAAAAAACCGCAGTTAATAAATAAAACGAAATACTATTAAGAAAAGAAGCACGAAAATTTACTTTTTAGTCCAAAGAGATTTCAGTCCCGAAGGACTATTGCTTTCGTTTTGGCATTTTGCGTCGGACTCATAAACGTCGGTTCACTTTTCAAACTGTTGCCACAAAATGTTAGAGTCCTGCATTATATTTGAAGAAATTAAATAGTGAAAAATCTGCATAAATGATTGTCTATTTCTCGCATTGTGATAAAACAATGGTACATAGAGCCATCGAATTTTGAATGACGAAATCCTACTGCGAATATGGGCATCTGAAATCCCAAATTTGGAATTTGTTTTATTATAGATTTTATATTTTGTAAAACTTTAACGAATTTTTGATTTACAAACTCAATGCTTTAAAAGCGAGAAATGGCAACGTTATATAGAAAAAAAAAATACTTTTATCTCCAGCTCGCGAGACTGTGTATATCGGAAATTCTAAAGATATGCTTAATTTAACATTATTTTGCGATATTGCTCTTGAACTGAATTTTATGGTTTAAGTGCAAAGAACACGATATTTAATAAATAAAGGTAACACTCAAAACGTTAAAAAAACGCCCCTTTGGACATAATTTAAAATCTGAAAAATTTCAGATTTTTTTTTTTTTTATTTATGTTTGCTTACTTTATTTTTAGTTGAAAGGGGCAATTTGCCCTGAAGAACTTTTAATTTCGCTTTGGCATTTTTCATTGGAAACTATAAACGGCGGATCACTTTTCCAATTGTTGCCACTAAATTTTATCGCTCTGTATTATACTTAAAGAAATTAAATAATGAAGAATCTGCATGAATGTACGTATGTTTCTCGCATTGTAATAAAACAACGGTACCTAGAGCATCAAAATTTCAAAAATGGAAGCCCTAATTTGAATTTGAAATTTGTTTTATTATCGATTTCATATTTTATAACACTTCAACGAATTTTTGATTAAAAAACTAAACGATTTCAAAGCAAGTTCCAAAGCGATTTTATCTCCAGCGCGAGAGACTCTAAGATACGCTCATTTTAAAATAATTTTGAGATATTGCTGTTGAACTGAACTTTGTGGTTTGAGTACGTAGAACATGATATTTAATGAGGTAACACACAAAACGTTAAAAACACTCCTTTGGACGCAGTTTAAAATCTGAAACCTTTCATATTTTTATTTATTAGTTCAAAGGGGCTTATTAGTATTTAAAACAATAGTCCTTGAGAGACTATTGTTTTAAATACTAATACTCTTTTCGTTTTTGCGATTTTGCGTTGAATCACTATAAACGGCGAATCACTTTTCAGACTGTTGCCACCAAATGTTAGAGTCCCGCATTACATTTGAAGTAAGTAAATAATGAAAATCTGCGTAAATGTGTGTATATTTCTGGCATTGTGATAAAAAAAAGGTTTGAAAAAAGGCCATCCAAGTTTGAATGCCGTAATCCTCCTACGAATATGGGCATGTGGAAGATCAAATTTTATATTATCTATTTCATATTTTGTGAAACTTTAACGAATTTTTGAGTAACAAACTCAACGATTTCAAAGCAAGCAATAGCAACACTCTACGGAGGTGGAAACCTTTTTATCTCCAGCGCGCGGAATTGTGTACCGGAAATTCTAAATATATGCTCATTTTAAAATTAATTATCGACATTGCTATTGAACTGAATTTTATGGCGTAAGTGCAAAGAACATGATATTTGATAAATAAAGGTACCACACAAAACGTTAAAGAAATGTCTTTTTGGACGTAATTTAAAATCTGAGACCTGTAAGATTTTTTTTTAAAAAATTTTTATTGTTTTTTGAATGCATGTTGTTTGCGAATGACGCAGTAGTCGTGTATAATTTGAATATATAATAATTATTTGTGCTATTTTTTATTTGAAATGCATAGAATTCTCTAAAATAGTAGCATTCTTAGATTGAATATTGTCTAAGCAGGTTCAATGATATTTTAACTTCATTACCATATCAAATACAGTTTCTTTTTAATTTAAAAACTTCGCCAGCGGTCTGAAGCAACTTTTTGAATCATAGGATGAGTTTTACTAAAATTTGTAGTAGTCCGAATTTTTATAAGTATTCAGAGTTACTGAAATAAAAAAAGCTAAACTTTTTAGAATTTTTTTATCAAAGTATTACATCTTAGGCCAGCAAGACCTGATTAGTAAATCTGGGAAAGGATCTATGATTGTTTAGTAAGAAGTAAAAAAAAGTACTCTAGGTCTAAGCAGTAAAAGAAAGCCTGTCCCTCTATCGAAAATTGTCACGTATGTTAGAAAGATTTTGCAAGACATTAATATTTTAGCTCAAACATGATTTTTTCAAAATTTAGTCTCTTGTTTTGGAGATGGTGTTCAAGCATCATAATTTTATTTTCACATGTGCAGAATTTTTATATTTTTTATTGATCGCTGTACTTTTAACTTCCATAGCATAAATTAAAGAAATACACATAGCAACTTCAGCCATAAACAGATGACTTAAGAGAAATTTGTTTTGACATATTATGTGAAAGATTAATAAGTACTATAACACAACAATATTACATGACAGTAATATTAAATGCTTTTGCATTTATGTTACATGACAGTAATTAGAAAACAATAACTGTAGATGCGAAAAAAACCTGTACTTATAAACTTCTGCATTTTTAAAGAAAGTACAAAATAGTTCAGAATAGCAGATGGTTTTCAGATCATTCAGTAAGGTCATCGTAAGTATATTCTCTTCACGTTTCGGAAGAACTGTAGTAGTTCAGATTTGTTGTAAAAGACTAATTACACCCCTGGGGATTGGCGTACTTACGGAACGGAAAAACAAGCTTTGAAACATACTCATACAAAAGTCCTACCTTTTGTTCGACAGATAAATGACAGATGTGATAATTTGAACACATGCTTTCAATCAGTTGTTTCCTTCTAACAAAGCGTCTTGGGCGGCTAGCAGGATCCTAGCAAAGTCTTGTAATAGTCTCTTGTTTTAAATATGCTGTATTCGAACTCAAATTCAAAGACGGGCATTTAAAGATTTTATTAATGCTTTTTTTTTTTTTTTTTTTTACATTCGACGATTCAATATTTGTTTAAAAAATAAACACATAAATAAACTTGCATAGCAGATCAAAATTATGTTGCTGTGGAAATGTTTCATCAACAGTTATTAGTAGTTATAACAGCATAACTAAATAAGCCCATTTTGAAATATGGATGATATTGCATTCATTATTTTTAATCTGAAACAATATCAAGTTGTTATTACTAGGTAAAATGGCTTAAAATAAGCTCACACATTATAAGAAAATTTTTTAAAATGAAAATTGGATTCACTTTCTTTCACATAATTTCTGACCAGTTCTTCCAAAATATTTTAAAGCTTACTTTACTACATAATAGAAATGTCTCCACGTTCGTTGTTTTTAGTTAGTAATTTTAATTGAGGCTGTTATATAAGAAGGCTATTTATCGTTGTTGTGTTATAGTACTTATTTTATTGTATAATGCAAATTTTTATCAATTGGTTAATTTTATAATGTATAGAGGAATTTAAAACAGAACAAAAGTAATTTCCACCGTTATAATATGTCCTTAAATGGTTCCCAATAAAAACATAGTTAACTGAGTAGTATACTACATTATATTAATTAATTTACTAACCAAATAGCAAAAACATTTCAAATTCGAAATCCATCTTTTATCTAAGTACTTTTTGCAAAGTAACAAAAATTCTAATCCCTTTGTAGTTTAAATTAAAGATAAACAAAAAATGTTGTTTTTTCCCCATGAAATGCTAATTTTATATTATTTGATAAAAACTGGGAAGTGCAAAATCAAAATCCTGGCGAAATACATATACTTATGAATGAACACAGCACACAAACATTTCTTCACCCTAAGCACGAACACAAATCATATTTTAAACAGCTTAAAATGAATCTACTTTCAAAGTATTTAATTTGTGATAGATAATGACAGCTGAAAATATTTTCCAATATTACAAGATAAAATGAGGTTATTTCTCAAATAGTTTCACAAATAAACTCACAAAATAAAGAACGCTTTTATAAATTTTTAATTTGCAATACGTTAGATGCTTTATTGAAGAATTTGCAATAATATCGTTCTGATTTTCATTTTATACAAGATTGTCATCATGTTTCACTGATGAGCAACTTGCTAATTATTAGTCCAATGTAGAGTCCTCCTTCTGTTTTCTCATAAAATCGCCTTTGTAAATTTAGAGTTTAATTTAGCAAAACGTTTTCCACCTAAGTGGTAAAATGTCTTCGTAAAGAATTCCCTAAAGAAATCTGCCGTGTATTTATGTTGCATTTAGGGATATTTTCAAAAACACACGCTGCTGATTGTTATTTTTAATAGGTGAACAAAAGAAATATTTTTTTAAGAAAGAATATAACTTAACTGCAAGCTATGTCTTATTCCTAGATAGCGAAGCTTGATTACAAACTCAATTTTTAAAATACATTTAATTATCTTTATGCTTTAAAAAATGTCTTGTCTGGTATTTGGCCACCCACTTAACTTACACGTTGACCATTTAAATAGAGCACTACCAAATGGCACATTGAAAATGATCATATTCATCTCAGTGAGATGGATATGATTCTCATATCTTTTCTGTTTCGCATCTCTTTCTCGGAAACAAATCTACCTATGTAGTATATTAATGTATAGGTAGCAGACATTCTGTCACTGTCAGCCGAACGGTAAAGTCGCTGAATAGTCGCAGAATACCGAATTCTGACTTAAGTTCGATTCTAAGAGACCGGGCTGGCTGCATGGGAGTTTTCATAGTTTTCCGTATATATAACATATATACGAGCAGTTTCTTTAAAAAGTCCTGGGGCCCACCAGCGGCCGAGCGATAAAGTCGCTGAACACTGGTAGTTCGGTCCGAGGTTCGAATCCCGCGAACGGGCTGGCTGCATGGGTGTTTTCGTGGTTTTCATCATGTGTAACGTGTATACGAGCCAGTTTCCCTTAGAAAGTCCTCCACGACGCCATCCCTCCCCTTAGGCAGATAGCCCTCGAGGCTTTGCCGTAATTAAATAACCTAACCTTTAAAAAGTCCTCCACGAAGAGACCCTCCTCTTAGGCAGACAGCTCTAGTATGCTTTGATATAGTCAAATAAGCCAAAACATTCTGTTGGCAAAAAAGCAAGATTGCATTTATCATGAATAATTTCTAATGCAAAAGTTATACTTGTCACTAAGGAAAGAATTTATTTTTGTGTAAAATTCAGATTGCTTGAATTTTAATAATTCTCAGAAACGAAACACAAATAACAAAAAGCTAAAAAAAATATTCATAATTAATTAGGATATATAAACGATGTAATCATTAAGCATATTTTTAGTAAGAAAGAATATTTTGTAATAAATAATTGAAAAATATATTTAATACTAAAGAATCCTCTATATATCTCTACAAAGTATAAAAATTACAAATATTTTTCAAGGTGCATGTGTATATGTACCTGATAAAAATATTTACATTGTTTATTATTCTAGAGATATTTTTAACCAGGTGCATATTTTCCGTGAGGCATTTTCCGGAGAATTTTTTTTCCCGATATACATTTTCAGGATATTTTCTTGGCATTCGTTTTACTCAAGTGGTTAGATTAAAGTGTTATTTTGTATGCTGTGAAACCTAACTAGAATTTATTTTCATTCCATAGTTGCTTCACATAAATTTTCGATTTTATGTAATATTCAGTTTCATAATTGCACTATCATTTTGAGATTTACTATACTTTTCAGTTTTTTCTATTAAATGTTGTCTACAACTACTTTCAATAAAATACTGATATGATATATAATAGGGAAATATAACATACACGCGCACACATGCTCACAAACTTACATCACCATATGTATACACAGTGTTTTGTATTGTGTGTTTACATATATATATATATATATATATATATAGTTTACATATAACAGTTTTAATAATTTTAACAGCAAAACAGTTTTAATAATTCCTACGAAAAGTGTGATAAATTTTCACGAAATAAACTGCTTAAATTTATATATATATATCAAGCAAGGTAGTAATTACAATTTTGAAAAACTAATTTTGGTCTAGAAAACATCTTGTGCAATTTTTGGAGCAACAGCTCTTGGTAACTTTTATGCGAGCTTACTACATTTATATATATATATATTGCGCTTTCCATAGATTAACATAAATGAAGTTTTTAAAGTCTGAATTTAAATAATGATATTGTGTTTATATGTACTGTAATTACTGATGAAAGGATGTTTCTGAATTTAAGGCCTTAAATTACTAACAGACGGCAAATACACAACTTGAAATCAGAGTCTTTGGAAGAAGCAATAAATTTAGAATTTTCGGCAGCTCCATTTCTCGTCATAGTTAACAAAATGAAAGAACTGAGAAAAATAGATAGCGGATGCTTTTTTGTCCTTGCACAAAGGTAATGGTCTCCCATATAAAGTAGAAAATGTACAAAGGTGGTAAGCTTTTAGTTCAGTAAACTAAAATATACCCCTGGAGGTATATTTACGTTGAAGTCAACTTGGAGATTCCGCTATTAGGTGTTTTCTTTGAAAAGGGTAATATCTTTTTCAGCACATAACCAGAAATAAGAGTTTATGTTTTCATTACTTAATCTTCAAAGCTGTATAATTTGGAGCATCTGCTCGAAAAACTGTTAACTTATTTTTCATCCTTCATGAAAAGAATACACATCTGCGTAAATGTCTTGGAGAAATAATATCGTTAACAATTTTGCTACAAAGAATTTTTTTTTTTTTGGTTTCTATTAACATCTCGATAATGCACGTAGTATATAAATACTTGCATTGTAACTCATATATAGCTAATTACAAGGAAATTGCATTGTAACTCGAAAATACATTTATTTTCTCAAGAAGCTCCTTTGTCCAAGCTGTTTACTTGTTTTCTACCCCCAAAGTGATTTTATTCTATGAAAGCCGAACTGCCTGATCTCATTCATCAGCCACTTCATCTATTCTGCTGTTGAGTTATGCGATATACATGCATACATACGTCGCGCTAAAACTAGTCATAAGTCCCAAATATAAAATTTCAACATTTTATGTTAAGTTATGCGACATACGTACGTTTAAACGTCATGATGGAACTATTCAAAATGGAAATTTCCTTTGAAATATGAAAATCGAAATGTTTCGCGATTACAATACTTTATTTATTTCTCACAAGTCAAAACGGTGTCATAAATAACTAACTACTAATAAATTTATGGTGCAATCTAAAGAATTATTTAAATCTAACACTTTAAACTGGAATAAACTTATAATATTTGAAAATTAAATACAAACATAATACTAAAATAAGTTGCGAATAATTTGTATTCGAAAAATTGGAACACGAGAGAAAAAAATTCTCACAAAATCCCTTTGTATATTAAAAAATATTTCCTCAGAAAATAAGGATAAAAAAATGCAAGATTAATTTTTCACCATTATCGAAGCAATTCCTTAAAGAAACTGGAAATTTAAAGCATTTTACGTAGTTTCTCTTACTGATGTATATTGACTAACTTTCTGTATTCGGCACATATCTTGATTTTAAGGTACGAGTAATATACAGTAATATGTGTTAGTGTGCAAATTATAAAGTAGCCAAATAGGAGATAAAATACTATTTTAGCAACCAGTCTCGTGACGAAGATACCATAGGGAGAAAAAATAATTTCACTCGCTAAATTCAACGGAGGGGAGAATTAGCTTAATTATATCCACATGGTAAGGGGGTCCGCTTTTGAAGCAGTTTGAGTAAAAATGCTTGCCGCTTTTGCGACAGACATGGTAACAAAACACGATTATTTTTACGTCGTTTCCTGAAAAAACCCGTAACGCTCGGGGTGTTAAACTTCCGCGGTTAAACATTCCGAGTTTCAATGGTAAATATACTGATTGGCTTAATTTTAAAGATCTGTACATGGCGACAGTTCATACCAATCAGTCATTAGCGAAAATTCAGAAATTCCAATATTTGATAGGACTTTTAAAAGACGAACCAGCTGCTATTATTAAGCATATTCCGATTTCCGAAACTACATACGATGAGGCTTGGGACAAATTGATGAATCGTTACGATAGAAAAAATCAAATTGTAATGTCGCTTGTCAGAACATTTCTTGAGCAACCAAAAATTACTAGCGCTGATTCTGTTAATCTAAGAAAACTATCTGATACATCTGATGAAGTTATCCGTGGATTAAAATCTCTTGGCGAAAAGGCTTCGTCTAGAGATGTTTGGCTAATTTATTTTTTGTTAGAAAAAGTCGATCCAGAAACGCGCCATTTATGGTCACAAAAAAATGGTGAAGAAGAATTTCCTACCTTAGAATGTTTTTTGGAATTCTTAAACTCAAGATGTGTTTCACTTGAAATGTTAAACACTCATAATAATGAAAAGCGAGTATCGCATAAAAATCAGTGCTCTGTTTCGAAGAATGTTTCACATAATAATAAAAATTCTGTTCTAAAATGTCAGCATTGCAATGGTTCTCATTTTTTATCAAAGTGTTATAAATTTAAAGGTGCAGATATTACGACTAGGAAAAATATCATTCGCAAGAATTTATTATGCTTCAATTGTTTCGGAAATCATCAATTAAAATTTTGTTCATCGCAGAATGTGTGTTCTATTTGCAAAGCAAAACACCATACTTTACTGCATGAAGATATTAAAAGTGTTAACGTAGTTGTGTCAAATTCATCTCCATCTGATGAACAAATTTCTAATTCAGACGAACAAAATAATATTTCGAGTTTTTCTATTCAGGGTCAGAGTACTTCATTTTTACCAACGGCGGCAGTAATAATTTACGATTCTGCTGGTCAAGGTCACGAATGTATCATTCTTTTTGACAGTGGAAGTGAAGCTTCTTTTATCAGTGAATCATTTATTCGACAATTAAATATACGCAGACAAAATGCCCGTATTTGCGTAAAGGGACTTGGTGATTCTGAAGCAGCTTTGACTCGTGGTTATGTAAATGTAAAATTGTTTCCCAAATCTGAGTTGAAAAAAAATGGTGTTTTAATACAAGCATATATTCTTAAAAAATTAACTTCGCATTTGCCTTCAGTAAAGATTGATAGCAAGGACCTTGATTATTTGAATTCAATTAATCTTGCAGATCCAAATTTCAGTACGCCCAAACAAATAGACATGATAATTGGAGCTGACTATTTCTTTTCTCTGCTTCAGCCAGGGCAGATTTTTGGCTATAAAAATGTAATTGCGCAAAATACTATTTTTGGTTGGGTTGTATCAGGCAGAATTAAAACAGAAGGCAATACTCCGCATCCCATTAGTGTTAATCGCATTAGTTTACATATTGAGGATAACGTCGATGCAACACTTAAGCGTTTTTGGGAGTTGGAAGAATTAACGTTCCAAAATCAGAAATCAACGATTGAAGAAGAGTTTTGTGAGAAGCATTTTAAAGAAAATTATCGAGTAAACGGAAATGGCAGATTTGTTGTCCGACTGCCCGTTTTCAGTAATGCTGAAGAGTTAGGCGACTCCAAACCTTTGGCTATTTCTCGTCTTCTATCCATGGAAAGAAAATTTGATTTAGATAAAGAACTTGGTAGGCAATAATAGGAGTTCATGCAAGAATACGAAACTTTAAATCATATGGTTCCAGTTGTTGAGAATGAAGAAAATAAGCAAGTATATTATCTACCGCATCATGCTGTTGTTAAACCAAGTAGCTCTACCACTAAACTTCGTGTAGTATTTGACGGTTCATGTAAACCTAAAAATTCAGTTTCTTTGAACTCTGTTTTAGGGGTAGGTGCAACACTACAACGAGATATATTTTCAATATTGCTCAACTTTTGTATACATAAAATAGCTTTTTCTGCTGACATAGAAAAAATGTACCGCCAGATTTTAGTAGATAATGAGGATCAACATTTACAAAGAATTGTTTGGAGAGAATCTATTAATTCAAAAATGCAGACATATAAATTATATAAATTATGTACAGTTAGTTATGGCACTGCATCTGCACCATTTTTAGCAACACGCTGTTTGTGGCAAATTGCTTTGGATGCAGAACAGGATTATCCTCATGTATCCTCCGTTCTTAAAAATGATTTCTATGTAGATGATTGTTTATCTGGAGCAAACAGTTTAGAGGAAGCAGTTGACCTATGCTCTAAGCTTTCACAGCTATTACAGAAACGTGGATTTAATTTAAGGAAATGGAGGTCAAACTGCTCAAAGCTTCTCGAAAATTTATCCATTGATAATCATGAAGAAGATGACCTGGAAGTTCACTCAGATGAATGTGCCAAGGCTTTAGGGCTGTTTTGGAACTCTACAGAAGAAGTATTTTTATTTAACATTTCTATGGATTTTGGGACTGAAATTACTAAAAGAAGGTTCATTTCTCAATCTTCTAAAATCTTTGATCCTCTTGGCTTGCTATCACCATGTACAGTCAAGTTGAAAATGTTTTATCAGCAATTGTGGTTTTTAAAACTTGACTGGGATGCCCCACTGCCTAAAGAATGGGAAGAGAAGTTGCAGCGACTTCAAAAAGATCTTAAGGCTCTCAAAAATGTTAAAATTTCGAGGTGGCTTCAAACTACGTCTAACCACATCTATCTGCATGGTTTTTGTGACGCGTCAGAATCTGCTTACGCTGCTGTTATCTACTGTGTTCAACCAACATTTCACGACAGAAATGAAGTCAATTTGGTGGTTGCTAAAACCAAAGTTGCTCCCATTAAACAAGTGTCCATACCTAGACTGGAACTCCTAGGTGCATTGCTCCTTGCCAGATTAATCAAAGCTGTTCGTAAAGCCTTCTCCACCACTGAAATTTCCTTTCACGCTTGGACTGACTCTAAGGTTGTTCTCTGTTGGTTAGCAGCTCATCCTCTAAAATGGAAGCTTTTTGTGGCAAACAGGACTTCAGAAATATTAGATGCTGTTCCCTATCAACAGTGGAGCTATATTTCGTCGAAACAGAATCCTGCCGATCTTCCTTCTAGAGGAATCGATCCTAAAGTTCTACCGAACATATCCCTATGGTGGCATGGGCCATCATTCTTAGCGTTCGACAGTTCAAAGTGGCCTCTACAATGTTCTGCCAGTAATGAGACTAACAGCGATACAACTGTCTTAACTGAACAAAGGACAAAATCATTTTTTTGTACAACAGCTTATTTGACTAATGACACTCTGGACAATTTATTTCAGAACTGTTCTTCTTTATCTAAAATAGTTAATGTAATTTCTTTTTGTTTAAGATTTATTTCTAGGTGCAAAGAACGGGTCTTTGGTTCTGAAGATAATAGGTTAAAAAGTCCTGCAGTAGTACCTTCATCTAATGAAAGGCAAGCAGCTATGAAGTTGATCATTAAATGGATCCAGTTTGTGCACTTCCATAAAGATATAAAGGATCTCAAAAATAATTCATCTTTAAGTCCTAAAAGTGTTTTAAGTTCACTTTTTCCTTTTCTAGATGATGATGGTGTTTTACGGGTGGGAGGTAGGCTGCAAAATTCTGACTTGTCATTCAATGCTAAGCATCCCATAATTATACCAGGTCAACACAGGATTGCTTTGTTGCTTGTTAAACAATATCATGTAACTTATATGCATGCAGGGCCCAGTTTACTAGCTAACATTTTAAAGCAAAGCTATTGGATTGTAAATGGTAAGAAACTTATTCAGTCCTTTATCCATAAATGTATTGTTTGTCACAGATATAAATTGTCATCTAATAATCAATTAATGGCAATATTAGAGTTGTTACAGTGAAAACTGTTAATGGTTATTTTAAAATACCCGTAGTAAAACTTTTACCGTTGCCATTGCATCGGGAATGATCTATGTTAATGCAATGGCAAGGGTGGGAGTTAATGTTGGATGCATATTTAATATTTGCTTTTCTTTTTTTTTTTTTGTATATTTTATTTCCTCACTGCTTAATTTTATGTTATGATTTTTGCAATAATCTTGTTACTGGCAACGTACTTTATTTTACTATAAAGTTTGTGTGAATTGCAACAGTTGTTCATGTTTATGTTTCAGTAGAATAGCGTTCTTAGCCGCACTGCGCTGCAGGCAATATTTCTCTTAAAGAATTTTATGTTTTAGAATAAGAATAAAGTTTATTATACAAAGCTGATGCTTTTTAGTTCAAGGCAAATAAACGGCAAATCACAATACTACGGGAAAACCCCAGCAGAATTATTTTTAGGACGAAAGTTAATTTCGCCATTAGATAAATTATTCTTTGTACAACAAAGAGAGCAAGAATTTAAACAGAAAGATGTGCAAACACTTATTGACCAGGCGGTTAAAAGATCGGATACGGCAAGAAATAGGCAAAAGTTATACTATGATAGAAAACGCCGTGAAGCAGATTTTAAAGTTGGAGATAAAGTGTTGAAGCGTAAATTTTCTTTATCAAGTGCCCCAGATAATTTTACTGCAAAGTTAGCTCCAAAATTTGAAGGCCCATATGTAATTCAGGAAATCAAGGGAGTCGTATTGTACCTTAAGAACGAGAGAGGGGAAATCTGTAAAGCAAGTCCCGACCAGGTGAAAAATATTATAATCAAAATGATTTTGAAATCCTTAGAAGTTTCTTGCAGGACTCAAGCGTAAATGAAGTAGAAGGTCCAGAAGTAACGTCACCCGTTCCACAACCCAAGAAGCAGAGAACTGAAGAGAAACCTAGCCCTTCTATAAGTCATGCGGCGGTACCGAAAAGAAGAAATGAAAACGTCAGACTCCAGCATTTAAGAAATACAAGAAAGCAAAGCCGCCGCGTAAAGACACTTTGGTAAAGAGGAAAATGCTACTTACAACGTATCGCAGTAGAAATTCTACATCGAGTAGAACGCTTCCAGGGCCAGAGAGTCAGGTGCAAACAAGGCCGCCGTTCCCGAGAACAAAAACACAGCAGGAGGAACGAAAAGACCACCACCAACAGTAGAAATCCAAGCACGATTCCAGACGGGAGGACGCCAAGACCAGCCGTCCAGGGGCAGAACGGAAAAGACAGCAACCCGACGACTACCACTCCAAGAGGCCAGCATGCTCAGGGCAAAAAAGAAGAAGCAACGTGGACGACACTCGAAGGACCCTAAGGAGACGACTGACGTCGATGAAATCTATAACGTGGGAGCAGTTCTGCCAGAAGAGGATGTCGGAGTTACAATCATCGAAAAATCAAAGATAAGTTAAAAATCTTCTATAACATTTTTTTCTTTTGTTATGCGTAAATACAAAGTTCTATGTTTTGACGGAAGTCAATGTGTCTCGGTTGAGATTTAGTTTTCTTTTCTTTATTTAGCTAAGGCAAAAGTATTATTTTCTTTAAGTATAAAATCTAGGAACAAGTAGTTTCTGTTGGTCGAAAGACTAATTCTTTTATGTTAAAGCCAGAATTTGGCCGAAGATAAAAATAACTTCGTATTCTTGTATTAATAACAACTTTAGTTTCAGTGCCTCCAGCTTGGCGAAGAATGAGTAAAGTAAAAATTTATTTTTCTCTTATTCATTTTATGGTAAATTGTAAAAATCATATGTATTAGAATTTTGTAAATATACGTAAATGCTTGAAAGTTATGTAAAAGTAGAATTTAGTCTAGAAGCATAAAATTTTAGATGCTAAAAGTAAATGCTCAAAAGCAATGAATTCAAATTTAATTATTAAACTGTAGATAAAATCATGCTTTAGAGCGAAAGCCTGCATGTCTATAGATAAATGAGGGGGAATTTAGAATGAATGTGTTTTGTAATGTTCTCCACCTACACTTGAATTTTAAGAATGTTAAAGTAGCTCATCGACTTGTATAATGTCGAGTAAGGTGTGTCTATTTGGTCGTTGAATTCTAACAAATCATTGTGGTTAGGAGAAGTGTTGCAATACTAAAACACGAATATTCCCGTTTGACTCCTCACATGGTGGAGAGCCAGGGTAAAGTTAAATTCATGTTTGAATACTTGAATGAATGTGAATTAAGCAGTAACTAAGGAAAATAAATCGTTCAAAAACAAAAACTTATTCAGTGTCAAGAAAGT